>NW_028258297.1:13678750-13985312 GCF_053883595.1 Heterocephalus glaber | reverse complement strand
CAGGCTGGTCTTGAACTCACTATGTAGCCTAGGCTTGCCTCAAACTTGAGGTGATCCTCCTGCCTCAGCCTCCCAAGTACTGGGATTACAGGCATGCACCATCAGGCCTGGCTAAAAATCATAACTTTCAAACTTTTTGTAACTTTTCAACTATTTGCACTATTTTGGAACTTATTTCCAAGTCTTCTAATTATTGTAAGAGAGGAATCACATTTTTTATTTTCTTTTTAAGTCCACATAGGTAACCATGCAAGAAGGGCTTGCAGAGTAGCACAGTAGTAGAAGGTGAGCTTAGCATGGGTGAGGCCACCCTGGGTTCCGTCTCTGGCACCCAAAAAGCCAGGACTGTGGGAGTCACACACACTCTTTGGCTTGCATCTTAGTTACTTGCTTTCTTCGAATTTGTTTCCTTATCTGTAAAAGGGATAGTGCCACACATTTGACTGGGCTTCTATGAAGTTTACACATAATACACATGAAATACAGAATACAGGACACATTGGGAAAGTTACCAGTGGGTGAGTCCGAGAAAATACCAGTAGCGGGTACTCAAATGAGCGTGGTTAGCGTCATGATGTATGATGTATCATTATAATAGAAATGCAACGTGGTTAAGAGCCCAGCCCTGGAAACTACTGCTTGGGTTCAAATCTGGGGTTCTGGCACTTCTCTGTGGTGGCTTTTTATGTTTTGTCTTTTTGAGACAAAGTCTCACTATGTGGTCCAGACTGGCCTTGATGTCAGGGGTGACCCTCCTGTCTCAGCCTCCTGGGTGCTAGGATTACAGGCATGCAGCACCATACTCGACCTTTCTGGGTTGACTTAGGCTATGTCTTTTATTCTCACCTTGCCTGAGAATGGAGATAGTAGTAATGTTAATTTCAATGCTGTTTTAAAGATGAGTTGATGTGTGTGTGTGTATCAACATGTATGTCTCAGTGTCATGCCTACACATAGAAGGAAATATATATATTTGAGTGCCAAAGCTAAATGAATGGAAAATTGTTTAGAGCAATTGAACATATTGTCTTGATTCCCTCCAAAGTCAACCTGGGAATAAATAGCCAATAGCTAAATTATTGTTAGCACGGTGCTGACTTTTAAAAATGTGTCTCCCTGTGCTCTCACTTCAGCCCCCTCTAATTTAGAAAGTCAACCATGGCTTCTGTGAGGAAGGTGACGGAGAAGCGGCATAACCCGGTGGACAGCATCTGCAGAAAAATCCGAGCCATTCACAGGAGAGAGGAGATTTCGGATCCGGGTCAACACATGATCAAACACCAGGCCAGCAGCCTTGCTCCCCTTCCTGTGCCAGACCCTTGTTGCTTAAATTCTGAGGGCTCAGAGGCCTCCTTTTTGAGTCCTGAAACGCTGTTGCTGAGCACCCCATCTGTCTCTAACCTCCCATCTCCCGAGAAGGCCACGAACTCGGGCTGTCCTACGAGCACTTCAAGGCTGAGTTCACAGAGGAATCAGAGTTGGGCATCCTTGGTCCGGGAAGGGGTCCGCTTCCGCCTATTTGACCTCGACTCCATGTCTGGGCAAAGTTGCTGGAGTTTCACTCCTCAGGATTCAGTGGTGAGGAAGTTAACTCTGAATGAAGATGGTAAATAATCACTTTAAATGGTTTTTCTTCCAATAAAATATAAGCATTATCTACTTTTAGAATATCTGAACCAAAAAGAAAATCTACGTTATTAAAGTTTTAATGGGAGCATCCATGTGCCCTTTTCTGTTTTAAGTATGTTTATTTCTGCCCACCCCACCTTGAAAAAGATCTTATACGTGAAAAGTATTTTCTGTGTTTCTCCTTAAAATCTGGATAGGAATTTTAGAGAGCCTTTGCAATCATAATCATGTGCATTTCTCTACTGATGTGAAAATAAACTTTATTCAAGCCTGATTGGAATGTTACGATGGGAATATATAGATATAGGGGAGTTAAAATTCAGACAGTTCCTAGATGTCTTACTGAAACAATCCTCTTGATGTTTTCTTAAGAGCAAAACTAATAGGGCTGGGAATTTAGCGCAGTGGCATGGTGCCTGCCTCACAAGTGCAAGGTCTTGAGTTTGATCCCTGGTACCGCAAAGAAAACAAAACAAAACTCACATGTAAGAAAATGGGGGCCCTACTGTATATGCCGAGGAGGTGGCTTGGGAGGAGGCTGTACAATCTGCAGGCTGATTAAAAATTTAGGGAACTCTAGGAGATTGCTGATGGAGTCCCATATGTAATAGTCTATAAAAAACAAAGTATAAAATGGCACCTAATCTGTATGGCTACTTTCTGCTTTCCCTCTACTTTTCTTTTTCCTTCCTTCTTTCCTCTTCTCCTTCTCCTCCTCCTCCTCTTTCTTTTATTCTTTTTGTGGTACTGGGCATTGAAACAAGATCTTCACTCAGCTATACTCTCATACCTTTTTTTATTTATTTTAAGACAAGGTCTCACTAAATTGGACAGGCTGGGTGAGGATTACAGGGGTGCACCACCATGGCTAGAATATGTATATAGATAATTTAGAATATATATATAGATAATTTAGAATATATATATAGTTTAGTTTAGAATATATATATATATAAAATTTTTTTTTTGGTATGGAGGATTGAACTCTGATCCTTGTGCTTGCAAGGCAGGTGGCAGAACCACTGAGCTAAATCCCTGGCTTTGTATTTTTCATTTTTGAGACAGGGTCTTGCTAAATTGCCAAGCTGGCCTTGAACCTGCATCCTCCTGCCTCAGCTTCCCCCTCAATCCTATTGTAGTTGAAATTACAGGTGTAATTCCACCACGCCTGATCCCTCTCTTTTTCTTAGCGATATTTCTCTTTGGGTTCTACTAGTTGTCTTTTCACAGAGCGCTTTAGATATGACGGGGAAAAACACTTTTCTCCCTCTCCGTCTCTTCTCCCCCCACCCTTTCATAAGAGAAAAAGGAAAAATGAATAAGAGACCTTTAAAGAGAACTTTATTTTTACTTAAAAAGACTTTTTTGTAGTGTTGGGGCTTGAATCCAGAACCTTGTACAGACTAGGTTACTGCTCTCCCTCTGAGTTACACCTCCAACCCTCCAATACCTGGCCCACCTTGTTTTTTTTTGTTTTTGTTTTTGTTTTCGTTCTGGGGATTGAACTTGCAAGGCAGGTGCGGCGCCACTGAGCTAAATCCCGGGCCTCCAATGCCCTTTTGATGGGTCCATTAAACTTATATAATCAGTAGTGTGGGCTATTGTTCGGTAAACTAATTTTTCTTTTACAAAATTAATCTCATTAGAAATGAATCTTTGTAGCCCAGAAAAGCCTCTGGATTTACACGTTTTCTTTTGGTAGGATGGAAATCAGGAGCTGACGGGGGCCAAGATGTACCACATGGCGCCCACGGGGCCAGGGACAGAGAAATCCTCACCAGTATTTTTCGTGCGTGTGACACAGAAGGCAGGGGTAAGGGGACAGCTACCTGCACAAGGGTTGGAGAGTGCTCACTGACTCATCTGTACCTTCCCTTGCCGGGAGAGGGGGATGACTGTGGGGCTTTGTCTGGGTTTGCACATGGTGAGTGCAACATAATTTGGAAGTAAGATTGGCTGCTCCGCTCTTAGTTATTTGTTTGTAATTTCTTTGTGCCTGTTTTGCTTGTTTCAACAGTGATTTGGATGATTTTTTTAAGCTTATCATTTAACCCTAATCATTGCAGGGTGCTACTAAATGTCATGGTTTGTTACCCCACAAAAATATACATATGTACACTTAAGTCTATAAAACCACTCTACAAGTATAGTTGAACATTTTTTGCAGCTTTTAGATTTTTCACTTCCAGGTTTTTTTTTGAGATGTGTTGTTTTTAAAATTTCCAAAAGTAATTTTTAGTATGTGATTCATTCTGTGTATTAAAATATATTGATAAGCAAAAAGAAAGGGACATTTAATCAGAAATCCTGTTTGCCAGAGTAGCTATTTTTTAGTGATTTCTTACATAGTTTTCCATGATTTCCTCTGTAGAGATGACTTTGGATTAACTTTTTAAAAATTTTAGTGGGGCCAGGGATGTAGCTCAGCTGCACTGTGCATGCCTGGCAAGTGCAAGGTCCAGAGTTCGATTCCCAGTGCTGGAAAAAAAGTAAAAATCGTAGAACATTTCAAATGTATACAGAAGTAGAGAAAATGCAGACCCCTTAAGTGTGTGTCAGTACCAATTGTGTCCCATTTCTAACCCTACCCATTTCCCTCTCTTCATTCTGGATTATTTAAGGCAAATCTTTAGACATCACATTATTTCATTTGTAAATATTTTAGTACATATTTCTAAAATATAACTGCTTTTAAATAAAACTACAATGCCATTAATATGACTGAAAAGTAATGTACTTTCTTAATATTATGAAGTACCGTGTCAGTATTCCAAACTCATTTTTGTGATATGTGTATTTTGTACTTTTTCTTAAACAGTTTTATTGCTGAAATCAATATCCAAGAAAGGTTTGTGTTTTGCATTTGGTTGCCTTACCTAGTTTCCTGCCCTCTCTCTCTCTGTTACAATTTAAAATGTTGAAGAAATTGGTTATTGTCTTTTCCAGTTTCCCACAATAGAAATTTGGTGGTTGTATTTGACCATTTCTGTGTCCTCTATATTTAGAGGTTTGTTGAGCTAAAAGTTTGGAGCTTTGGTTTTTGGTTTTTTGGGGCATGAGACTTCTGCATAGATGATATCTTAGTTACTTTCTCATTGCTGAGACACAATACCCGGCCCCCACAAGTTAAAGGAGGAGAGGTTTATTTCAGCTCACAGTTTGTAGAGGTTTCAGTCCATTGTCGGCTGGATCCAAGGCAGAGTGGCATGGAAGAGGGCATCGCAGAGAAAGAACTCACTCAGCTATAAAGCACACCCACCTCTAAGCCTATCTCTGGACTAATCCTGTGTCACACCTGTGATCTGTCACCTCCCAGAAGCTCCACCTATGAGTGCACAGGCCTTTGAGGGGGAGGGGGATCTAGATCTTAGCCTTAACTGATGGTGTTAGGTTTTCATCAGAAGGTAACTAGAAGGCCTAGATCTGTTCTTTTATTAGGTATTGTAAGTGGTGATAATCTATTATTCTTTCCTAACTTATCAGGTGGAATACTTGATGAATGACAGATTCTACTCTGCTATCTGGAATCTTTACAGTATTCTGAAGGAGAATCAGGATAAAACTTATTGTGTCCTCTTTTTCCTATCAGCTTTCAAAATATTGCCTTGTTTCTATAGTGTCTTTTAAATGTCACCAATGGTGGAGTTTTGTGTGAATTATTTTGAACTGATTATTGTGGCATATTCTGTATGTATTTCGGGGGAGGTGCTGAGACAAGGGCTCAATATGTAGTTCAGGCTGGTCTTGAACTCGCTATGTAGCCCAGGCTGGCTTTGAACTCGCAGTGATCCTCCTGCCTCAGCTTCTAAGGTGCTTCGATTAGAGTTGTGTTCTGCCATACCCAGCTATTTTAATATATTTGCTATGTTTTAACTATTGCAATTTTTATTGATTCTCATCCCATAGGAATTTTTTCATGTGGTTATAGAGTCATTGGGGGGTAACCTTTCATTTTGATATAATTTTAAACTAACTGAAAATGTGTAAGAAAAGTACAAATAATTTGCATATGTCCTTTATGTAGATTCACAAATTATTTAATTTTGTCCCATTTGCTTTATTATTATGCATTTCCTTTTCTCTTCCCCTTCTCTCAATCACTTTGAGAATAAGTTGCAGAAATTGCCTTTTTATCTAAACAACATTAGTGTATGTCCTCCCACCGCCACCCTAGGCTAGGCAAGCGCTCTAGCACTGTGCTACAATCCTATCAGTAAGTATTTCTATAAACAAGGGCGTTTGCTCAGATGAACATAGTACAGTTATCAAACTAAAGATATTTAACACTGATGATTTTTGCTTTTTGTTTTTGTTTTGTTACTTGGGATTGAACCAAGGCCTTTACACTGAGGTATATCCCATCCTTTTTTAAAATTTTTGAGACAGGATCTTACTAAGTCACTCAGCTGCTCAGACTGGGTTTAAGTTTGCTATTCTCCTGCATCAGGCTTCCAGAGTGCTGGAATTACAGAGGAGCACCACTATATCCAGCAAAATGTCAGGATTTTTAACTTTGATCACTTGGTTAGTGTGTCTGCCAACTTTCCCCATTGTAAAGTTCCTATTTTTTCCTTTGTAGTTATTAAGTCTTTTATGGGAAGATACTTTGAATTCATGAAAGCATCCTGTTCCTCATCAAACCCTTATGGGTCTTGTAGGACTTCTTTCAGGATTCTTGGTGTCCTATAGAAAGAACTGGACAAGACACACAGAAAAGGCAGCAAAAGTGTGTATTTAAGGGAGAGAAAAGGTGTGCTAACAGGGCAAGGGCGGCCAATGAACGAGCTTACAACAGGCTCAGCACTCCTGAGGCTAAGGGAAAAAGGGGTCTTTGGTATCCTATATTCCAGGACTGGCTTCACCTTCAGGCAAATAAAGCACTGGGATGGTTGTCCTAGCAATACTCAGCCTGGTGGCAGATTTAAACTGCCCTATCAGAAGCCTGGCTTGGCTCCCTGTCAGACATAGGTGAAGGATTGAAAAGATCCCTGTTCTGATTGGTCCTGCAAACAGTGACAGATTTAAAATACTGCTTTCTGAATGGTTCCCAGTATAGTTGCTTTGTTGGGGTGGAGTCATTTTGGGTCCTGTGTTCTGCGCCTGTCCTCTGGGTTTTTATGACCTTTGACATGTTGTGCCCAGCTGATTGTTGGTTTGCCTTAGCCCTAATCCCCTATCTCAATAGGAATTTTAAAAATCACTATCATTCTGTTTATTTCTCATCAATCTATTATAAGGGTTTTCTCGTCTCACTGTTTAATATCTCTGAATTTCTGGACTTATACTAAGTAATTTATAATGTTACCATCAATATTTATGTTGATGCTCCAATTGTCCTGGAGTTGGCCATCAGGATATCCTTCAAGCTGGCTCCTGTTCCTATTTCTTTAGATGTCCCAGGTGCCAATTCTTTTGATATGGTCTCATGGTTTTTAACAGGCTCCTTGTTTTTCTTGGTATTACAGAATTCTCTATGTTAATCTTGTACATTTTGTGCCAGTCTAATGTATTCCTTATGGATGTGTGGGAATGTTTCTGTCTTGTTTTATAATTCATTTTTTCTCACTTGATAATTTTTTTTCCTGTACTGGGAATTAAACACAGAGAGCACTGAGGCATCCTAAGGCCTTTTGATTTATTTAAAAAATTTTGAGGTAAGTTATCACTAATGACCTGCAATCTTTGAACTTGCAATTCTCCTACATCAGCCTCCTGAGTATCTGGGATGGTAGGCATGTCCCACCAGACGGCATGTGGTAACTTTGAATATTTATAAGCATCCATTAATTTTTTATTTAGCATACCAGGAAAATGACTGAATTTTGTTTTATTAACACATTACTTATACATACTAAGGGATTCAGTGTGATATTTTTGTACAAGCATACGACACATACTGATCAAATCCAAAGCCAACCATCCTTTTTCTATACTTTCCTCCTACATTATTCCCAAACCCTAGTAATCACTATTCTATTTTCAGGTGAACTTTTTTAAGCTTCCACATGAGAGACAGAACATGTACTACTTATTTTTTGGAGTCTGGCTTATTTGATTTTATGTACTGTCCTCCAGTTCCATCTATTCTGCTCCTAAGGGTAGGATTTCCTCCTCCTCTCAGGCTAATACTCCCTTGCATACATACTGTAGATACCATTTTCTCTTTATCCATTCATCTGCTAATGAGCACCTCCACTGATTCCATGTGACCTGTCCCTTTGCTGTGTTGATTTTATTTCCTTGGTTGGGATAGCTGGATCGTATGGTAAAACTAATTTTAGTTGTTTTGAAGAACCTCAATTCTGTTCTCCAGAATGGCTGTATTAACCTGTCTTCCAACCAGATACTTATATAGGGCTTCCTTTTTCTTAGCCAAGGATGATGTGTATGCCTGTAATCAATCTCAGCTACCCTGGAGGCTGAGGCAGAAGACAGATTGCAAGTTTGAGCTCAGCCTGAGCAACTTAGTGAGAGCCTATATCAAGATTAAAAAATCAAACCAAATGAAAAGGCCTGGGGAGGTAACTCAGTGGCAGAGTGCCCCTGGGTCAATTCCTGGTACTAGGGGGAAAATATTCACATCCTTGACAGCATTTGTTTCTTTATTTGAATAGTCCTTGTGGGGCAGTGAAATGGAATCTCATTGTAGTTTTGATTTATATTTCCCTGATGGCTAGTGACTTGAGCATTTTTTCATATTGGCCATTTGTATTTCTTTTCTTTTCTTTTTTTTTTTTTTTGGGTACTGGGGATCAAACTCAGGTCCTTGCACCTGCGAGGCATGCGGCGGAACCACTGAGCTAAATCCCCGGCCTTGTATTTCTTTTCAGGAGTATCTGTTCAGAATATCTGCCTATTTAAAAAATGCATTATTTGTTTTTTTATCGTTAGGTTTTTGAGTTTTTTTGCAATCTGGATATTAATCATCTGTCAGATGGATAGCTGACAAACATTTTCTCCCAGTTCATAGGTTGTCTCATCACTCCGTTGATTGCTTCCTTTGTTGTGAAGAAACTTTTTAGGTTCAGGTAATCTCATTTGTCAATTGTTGGTTTTGTTTCCTATGATTTGAGGTCCTATCAAAAAATTCATTGTCTAGGAATGTCTGGAAGTGTTTCCCTTTGGTTTTCTGCTAGTAGTTTTAGCATTTCAGTCAATTCTTACATTTACAAGTCTTTATTTGGAATCTGACCCATGTTTTTGTGTTGATATTTATAATGTTGAGAGGTAGAGTTCAAGTTCCAATCTTTTGCAGATAGATATCTGGTTTTCCCAATGACAGTCATTAAAGATGAGTCCTTTCTTCAGTGTATGCTTTTGCCATCTTTGTCAAGACAAAGTTGGTTATAAACATGTGTGTTTATTTCTGGGTTCTGCTTCATTGGTCCGTGAGTCTGCTCTCATGTCAATACCAGCCTGTTTTGGTTACTGTGGCTCAGTAGTACGTCTTGAAATCAGGTGTGATGCTTCCTGCTTTATGCTTTTTGCCTAAGGTTGCTTTGTTTTCTTGGAGCTTTTGTGCTTCCATACAAACTGTAGAATCCTTTTTTCTTGTTCTTTTTTTTAATTATTAATTTTATTGGTACATTTCAGGTATACAATACAGTTACATTCATCATTGGAAATTTGCACCTTTACATAATCTCTCTTGGTTCTTATTTTTTCCCCATTCCCCTGCCCTCCCTTCAACCCATCCATACCTCCCTATTTTTTTTTGTTTTTGTTTTTGTTTTTTTTTTTGGTACCAGGGATCAAACACGGGTCCTTAAGCTTACGTGGCAGGTGGCTGAATCCCCGCCCCCCATCCCTCGCTATTTACAAATACTTTGTTTCCATTCTTTCATTTTGTCATATTGATTCCATTCCCTTCTTTCCTTTCCCCTACCCCTCCCACTTCCCCTTCCCCTTTGCCCCTTTTCTTCCTATTTCAACATTATCTATTATACCTTTTAGTCCTCATTTACACTTTCAGTTTCTCACATTAGAGAAACTAGTCAGTATTTATGCCTGGGCATCCTATTTATTTCACTTAAGAGTATCACCTCAGTGTGCATCTATTTAGCAATAAATGTCTCTAATTTCTCTTTTTATGGCTGAGTAGTACTCCATTTTTTAAAAAACCACATTTTCTTTATCCAGTCTCCAGTTGATGGGCAATTGGGCTGCTTCCAAGTTTTGGCTATTACAGATTGTGCTGCTATGAACATGGGTGCTCATATATCACTGTGGTGTGATTCTTTTAATTCTTTGGGGAAGATGGCGAGCAGGGGAATAGCTGGGTCAAATGGGACTTCCAGTCCTAGTTCTTTGAGGAATCTCCATACTGATTTCCACAGTGGTTGCACCAGTCTACACTCCCACCAGCAATGGAGCCGGGTTCCTCTTTCCCCACAGCCCCGCCAGCGTTTGTTATTGGTTGATTTCATGTTAGCAGCCATTCTTTCTGGGGTGAGGTGGAATCTCAGCATTGTTTTCATTTGGATCTGTCAAATGACCAGTGATGTTGAACATCTTTTCATATGTTTATTTGCTATTTCTACTTCTTTGTGTGAGAAATGTTCATTTCAGATGTCCATTTTTGGATTGGGTCTTTAAATTTGGGAAGTCTGATTTTTTAAAAGTACTTTATAGATTTTAAAGAGTAGACCTTTGTCTAGGAACAGTAGGTGAAAATTTTTTCCCACGTTGTGGGTTGTCTCTTCACACTGTTGGTTTCTCTTGCTGTGCAGGAGCTTTTGAATAAGAAGAGATCCAACTTGTTGATTGTTTGTGGTAGTTCATGGGCAATGGAGATTTTGTTCATAAAATCTTTTCCTACACCAATGTCTTCAAGAGTTCTACCTAACTTATGTTCCAGCCAGTTCAGCGTTTCTATTTTAATACTTAGATCTTTAATCCATTTTGATTTTGGTTTAGTACATGGTGAGAGATACAGGTGTAGTTCTAGTCTTTGGCAAGTTGAAACCCAGTTTTTCCAGCACCATTTATTAAAGAGGCTATCTTTCCTCCAATGGGGTGTTTGGCTCCTTTGTCGAAGATGAAGTGGCTGAGTGTGTCTGGAGTTGTTTCTGCAACTTCTACTAGTCTTCAGGTCTGTTTCTTTGCCAGTACCATGCTGTTTTTATCACAGTAACTTTGTAGTATAGTTTCAAGTTGGGGATTGTGATATCCCCTGCCATGTCTCTGTTACCTGGAATTGCTTTTGCTATTCTGGGTCTCTTCTTGTTCCAAATGAATTTTTGGATTGTTTTCTCGAGGTCTATGAAGTATGCTGCTGGTATCTCAATTGGAATTGCATTAAATCTATATAGCAGTTTTGGAAGTATGGCCATTTTCACTATATTAATCCTACCCAGGAGCAGGGGATGTCTGTCCATTTTCTGATACCATCTTCAATCTCTCTTTTCAGAGTGTTACAGTTTTCAGAGAAGAGGTATTTGATTTCTTTTGTTAGGTTGATTCCTAGGTATTTCAGTTTTTTGGATGCTATTGTGAAAGGAATTGATGGCCCTATATCTCTCTCAGTGAGTCTGTTGTTCATGTAGAGGAAAGCTATTGATTTTTGTGTGTTGACCTTGTATCCAGCTACTTTACTGAATTTGGTTATTAAGTCTAGAAGACTTTTGGTGGAGTTCTTGTGGTCTTCTATGTGGAGTATCATGTCATCTGCAAATAATGACAGTTTGATTTCATTTCCTATCTTTATTCCTTGTATTTCTTTCTTTTGTGTAACTACTGTGGCTAATGTTTCCAAAACTACATTGAACAGGAGTGGTGATAGTGGGCATCCTTTTCTTGTTCCTGATTTTAGCATGAAAGCCTTTAGTTTTTGACCATTTAGTGTGATATTGGCTGTTGGTTTTTCATAGATGGCTTTTATTAGATTAAGGTAGAGACTGTCTATTCCAATGTTTTGTAGGGCTTTTATCATAAATGCATGTTGGATTTTGTCAAATGCTTTTTCTTCATCTATTTAGATAATCATACATTGATTGTTTTGCATATGTTGAACCATCCCTGCATCTCTGGAATGAATCCCACTTGGTCAGGGTGTATGATATTCTTGATGATCTTGTACATTCTACTTGCCAGTACCTTATTAAGGATTTTTAGCATCTATGTTCATTAGTGAGATTGGCCTATAGTTCTTTTTTGGTTGCGTCTTTCTCTGCTTTGGGGATCAAGGTGATGCTTGCTTCCAGGAATAAATTTGGAAGTATTGCTTCTCTGTCAATTTCATTAAAGTGTTTAAAGAGTAGTGGCAGTAGTTCTTCTCTAAACTTTTTGTAGAATTCAGCAGTGAAGCCATCAGGTCTTGGGCTTTTCTTAGTTTGTAAGTTTTTAATTATGTTTTCAATTTCATTGGTTGATATTGGGTTGTTTAGAATTTTTAGGTCTTCTTTGTTCAACTTTGGTAATTCATACGTTTCTAGGAATCTGTCCATTTCTTCTGTATTTTCCATCTTATTGGCATACAGGTTCTGGAAGTAGGTATTGATGATCCTCTGGATTTCTGCTGGGTCTGTGGTAATTTCACCCTTTTCATTCCTAATTGCATGGATATGGGCCTTTTCTTTTTTTCTTTTTTCTGATAAGGTTGGCTAAGGAACTCTTTGTGTCACATATCTTTGTATTGTTTTTAGTGTCTATTTCATTTATCTTCTTATATTCTAATTTTGAGTTTGGTTTGTTCTTTAAGTCATAGAGATGTATTGTTATATGTTATTAAAATTTTTTTTTGATATAGGAACTCATTGCTATAAACTTTGTTCCTGGCATTGCTTTTGATTCATTCCACAAATTTGGTATGCTGTGTTCCCATTTTCATTTGTTTTGAGAAATTTTAAACATTTCTCTCTACTTTTCAACAGCCCATTGTTCAAAAGTGTTTTGTTCAAGGGCTGGGGATTTGGCTCAGTGGTTCTGCTGGCTGCCTTGCAAGCACAAGGTCCTGAGTTCAATCCCCAGTATTAAAAAAAAAGTGTTTTGTTCGATCTCCATACATTTGTTTTTTTGTTGCTGTTGCTTTTGATTTTTTTGAGACAAGGTTTCTCTATGTAGCCAAGGCTGGCCTTGAACTCACTGTTATCCTCCTGCCTCAGCCTCCTGAGTGCTGGGATTACAAGTATGAACCACCATTTCTATACATGTGTATAATGTCTAAAATTCCATTGGTTGTTGTCTTCTATATTTATTCCATTGTGATTAACGATACTGGATGCATTTTCACTTTTTTTCTGAATTTGTTAAGACTTGTTTCATGGTTTATTTTAGAGAACATTCCATGTGGTAATGAAAACAATATATTATGCAGCTGTTAGATGGAATTTATTCTGTAAATATCTGTTAAATCAATTTGATCAATAATGCAGTTTAATTCTGATGTTTCTTTTTTTGTTTGTTTGTTTTGTTTTTTTGTCTAGAATGTCTGTCCACTGATGAAAGTGTGGTGTTGAAATACTGCGCTGTCATCATATTGGAGCCTATCTCACCCTTGAGGTCTAATAGTGCTTTATAAAATTGAGTGTGTATTGTATTTTGTTGAATCAGTCCTTTGATCATAATATAGTAACCTCTGTTTCTTCTTACATTTTGTCCTAATGTCCATTTTGTCAGATACAGTGTTGATTACTCCTGTTGTCTAGGATTCCATTTGCTTAGAACGTCACTTTCCATCCTTTCACCTTTAGTCTTGTGAAGTTTCTTACTGGCAGCACGTTGCTGAGTCTTGTTTTTGTTTTGTTTTGTTTCCTAAATCCACTCAGCCAATTTATCTTTTAATTGGGAATGTAATCCATTTTAGGCCATTTACATTGGAGTTTATTTAATTTAATTAATTTATTTAGTTTTTGGAACCAGGGATTGAACTCAGGACTTTGCTCTTGGCAGGCAGGCACAGTGCCACTGAGCTACATCCCCAGCTCTGGAGTTTATTATTGTTAGGTAAGGACTTATTCTTATCATTTTGTTGATTTTCTTCTAGTTCTTTTGAATATTTTTCTTTGCTTTATCTTTTATATATCTTTCTATTTGATAGTTTATTGATAATGTTTGATTCTTTTCTATTTCTATTTTGTGTTTCAGTCTTTGAGAGAGATTTATGCTTTCATGAAGGTAATGATCTTTCACTTCTGGTTGTAGGACTTCCTTATGCATCTTTTATAAGGCTGGTCTGTTGTGAATTCCTTCAGTTTTTGCTTGTACTGGTAGATCCATATAGCTCCTTCATTTCTGAAGGATTGTTACTGGGTATACTAATTGTGGTTGGCTGTTTTGTTTTTCCTTTCTCTCAGGACTTGGAATATGTCAGTCCATTCCCTCCTGCCTTATAGGGTTGCTGTTGATAAGTCTGGTGTAGTTTAATGCAACTGTCGCTCAATGCGACTTGGTGCTTTTCTTTTCAAGATTTAAAAGTTCTTTCTTGTTATTATACTTTTGACAATTTGAATGTAATATTCTGTGAGGAAGATCTTCTCTGGTCATGTCTATTAGGGGTCTTATAAGCCTCCTGTACATGAATGTCCATGTCTTCCACAAAATTAGGGAAATTTTCTGCTATTATTTCATTGAACAGATTTTCTATGCCCTTAACTTTTTCTCCTTGCCTTAAGGTATTCTGAAAATGTTGATGTTTGTTCGTTTAATGGCATCCCAAAGTCTTGAATGCTTGTTTTACTTTTAGTTTTACCTTTTTTCTTCTCTATTTCACAAATGTATCTCTAAAGTCCTGTCTTCAGGGTCAGATATTCTTTCTTCTGCTTGTTCTAGTTTGCTACTGAGGCTTTTAACTATATTTTTATTGACATTTTGAGATTTTAATTTTCAAGGTTTCTGTTTGTTTTTTCCCCAAAATGTCTTATTTCTTTGTATTTTTCATTTATGTCTCTCATTGTTTTCCCAATTTCATCTGTTTATCTTTATTCTCTTAGGTTTCATTGTCCTTTTTTATAATCATTCTTTAACATTCTTTAGCACATTTTATCTCTTTATTTTTTTGAAATCTTTTGTTAGAGAGTTATTCATATGATGGGATTCTTAATGAGGAGCTTTTTCCTCAAAACATATCTCGGTGTATTGATTTGTTACTTATTGTTGGCCTTCATTGCAGTTGGATACTGTAATGTGTTTTGCTATCACTTTTTTGGCCATGATTAATGACTTCAGGCATGGTATGTGCTCTGGAAGAGTTGGAGACACCTATCTCCAGGGTCATACAAGACTTGGGACACTTTAGGAGTTCAGGTAGGTGTGGTCTAGACAAGCAGAGTGTGTGAAGTACACTCTGTGTAGCTACTCCTATACTGGGAATGGTGGCCCCTAACTGGTGACAAAGGTTTCCTCAGGCACTGTTGGTGTTGGCACTGTCACCTATAAGGTCTCTGGCCCTGGCTGTACCAGCAGTGGTGAGGGGCCTGAAGCACTTGTCCTCCAGCCAGGCAGTGGTGTGGGGCCAGGTGATGCCTGGGAAGGGTTGGTGGTTCTAACTCAGCATCCCCTCTGTGATGCTCACACTCAGTCCTGATGGCAGTGTGTGGTCAGAAAAAGAGCAGGGTGCAGCCGCAGGAGCCATCCAGGTGGGGTGCAGCAGGAACTGTGGGTGTTCTTCTCTGTGGCTTTGGTGGCAGTGCCTAGAAGAAAGTTGGACCTCAGCTGGAGCAGAGCTTAGTTCCTCTCTGAGCTTCCTCTGTCCTTGCATACCTGGGGTGGTGGAACAGTTGTCGCCATGGAGTTGCTGAAGTCACCCTCAACACACCCCTGTGGGCAGGACAGCAGTAGAAACCACAGTGTTTCTTCCTTATCCTGTTAGTAGCAGGCAGCTGATCCTGGGACAAGAGGGGAGAAGAGGCAGGAATGATATGGGTGCCTGACTTCAGTCTTGGCGTTGACCTGAGTTGACACAGGGTTGGCCATGCCCTTGGTCCTAGAGTGCAAACTCCCTAATCTCCTGGTTCTTGAGATCAGCAATGTCCCTTCTCCTTCATGTCTCAATACCTACCCCCTACAGTTTGGGACACATAGTGGACTAGAGTTAGAGTCACTTTTCTTGGCCAAGTTGGATTCACAAGGCAGCTACCTGCTGAGGCAGTGCAGTAGTGTGTCTGTAGGGTCCCAGAGATAAGAATATGCAGGAGTTTCTGACCTAGGGCAGTCTAAATCCAGATAGTAGGCCCCTTCTTAAAATGGCTCCTGGCTGCCGTATCCTGGAGGTTTACTGGGAGATGATGTGAGATCCTTTTCCATTTCCAGGATACTACATGGATTTCAGTTATTTATCTGAGTGGGCTCCAAGCTTGTGAGGAATGTGAAACTTTCCAGTATTAGAATAGATAGAGCTTGCTGGGGCTCTCTTTCACTCTTACCCTGCACAGTACAGACTCCCCTTCTGCTGGTTGTGGAGCCAGGGTGGCAGATACTGTCATGCTTTGTTTTTCTTTCTATGCTGTTGTCCCAGGTCTCTGACTCATAAGGTTCTAGTCCCTTTCTTACTGTTTTCCCATCATCATTCACCCTTAGCATGAAGCTATACCCTTGTTGCTTTGGTTCTTCATGGAGAAGGATCAGGTGAGTTCTGGGTGCTTCCATTCAGCCATCTTGTCCTCCAAACTACTGAACAAATTTTCCTGTAGTACACTTTTTTTTTTGGATGTAACATATTTAATCCATCTCTATTGGATATTATCTTTTCTCTGTTATGAATAATGCCACATGAACATTATTGAAGCAAATATTTGCATGCACTCTTAATTATATATATATACACACATATATATATATGTGTGTATATATATATATAATTAAATTTATTTATTTTTTGGTACCAGGGATTGAACTTGGGTCTTTGTGCTTGCACAGCAGGCAGCGAAACCACTGAGCTAAATCCCCGGCCCTCTAAATTATATTTTTAGGGTGAATGGAGCTTGTTTATTCCCAGAAAGCCTTTGTGCTTTGTCAGAACTTAAGGAATTATTTCACTGAAGAAAATAGTGAGTTGTATGCACATATGATTTATTGTTGGGGACTGGGTCATGCAATTATGAAGAGTGGTGAGACCCAAGATCTGCAGGGTGAGCCCATGGGTTAGATACTTGAGAGATGGGGGACTTAGTTCAAGTCCAAGTTTGGAGGCCCAAGATCAAGTGAGCCAAAGCTGGCAGGCTTGAGTGTGTGGGAGATCCAACATTTTAGTTTGAGTACAAAGGCAGAGAAAAAGTCCATTTCTAGTTTAAAGGTAGCCAGGGAAGATCCATTCTCTCTTCCTCTGGTGAGAGTCAGCTGTTCTGTGCTATGAAGGCCTTTCACTAACTGGAAGAAGCTCACCCACATTAAGGACTGTTTTCCTCGGTGTACAGAATGGAATATTAATGTTGTCCAAAAACACCCTCATTCAAACACCAGTAATTATTAGAGATCCCTGCAGTTGGTTCTGATCAGCTCAGTGCTACAATGCAAGGTTAAAAGAAAAACTCAAGGGCTGGGAATTTAGCTCAGTGGTTCCGCCGCCTGCCTCACAAGTGCAAGGACCCGAGTTTGATCCCCGGTACCAAAAAAACCTCAAAAACCTCAAAGAATTAAAGCAACAGAGAAATGGGGAGCCAAGATGACCAATGCTTGTGCAAGCAAGGCTGAGCAAGGGAAGGCCCTGAACACCCAGAGCTGTCGATATTTATTGGTGACATCATCATTAGATTGAGGTAAAGGGGCTACATGGAGGGACTATGTGGAGTTGCTATGGATATGTTGCTGATGCAGGCAAGGCTTGTAAAGGAAGTAGTTATACAAAATTAACCCTTATAGGAGATTTTTCCAGTTTTGAGGTATATGATAGAGAATTTAGAGCTTTAGTGGAGGAAAAGGACATAAAGGTATTCTTGGTGGCTTTCCAGGAGATTTTTTTTCCCATTCTACTACAAATAAGGAATAAATCATCTCTAATTATATTATGGTTTATATTTCCCTTTCTAATATTTCATATTACATCTAGATAATACATTATTTTATATTAATGGTCTGATTAAATTTATTCAGTTTTCTTTATAGTATCTTCTTGTAATTATAAGACTTGGTTATTTTCTTAGATTATTGAAGAATCTTCAATCTTGCATCTAGCTTGTCAATCTGCTTATTTTTCCCTGTCTTGCCAGCAGCCAGCCCTTTCGTTCCTTAGGGGAAAAATGAAGACTTTTGCTTAAAGAAGATTGGTGTGTCCATTGCTAAAGTAATCTGAATTATTTCAATTTCTGAAAGTAATAGGACTAACTGTATTTAAGAATTACCCCCCTCCCCCACCAAAAGTTAATTTTCACTTGAGACTGAAATTTCATCTAAGGTGGAGAAGAAAAATTTAAATCACTGAATACTTTTTTTTTTCACTGAATACTTTTAAAGAAAAGAATGAGAGGTAAAAAATAGGGGCATTTCTCTCCCTTCCCATAACTGATTATTGATTACATATATCATCATTATTTAAACCTCACAATAACTCTCTATGGTAAGTATCATCCTCCAGAGTTCACAGATAAGGAAACTGAGTTCCTTAAATAAGAGATGAAGGAGTTTTCCCAGAGTCACACAGCTGACAAGCTGGTGTCAAGATTTGACACAAGGCTGATTAGACTGCAACCTAAGGCGAGTGGTCTTTCCACTTCTCTGACAGCTCAGCAGGGTGCAAGGATTATATGGCATATTTGTAGGATCCAAGGGACCTGAAAGAGTTCAGGACTTCATTCATTAAAAATACCATCTTTTTCCACCTTTCAAAACTAATCTGTCTTTCTTCTTCCTAAGGCTCAATAGAAGTGGGCAAAGTAATAGATTACCTAAGACAGACAAGTAGCCAAGATTTGGAAGACAGTGGCCTTGAGGAGCTGTGGACCATGCTTGACCCTGAAAAGACAGACCCACAAGTGGATCTGGACACTTTCCATGCCGCTGTGAAGGAGTGGATGGCTTACTGTAGACCCAAATGGTAACCAGGTCTTGGCAGAATGTCTTTTAAGCTTCTGTTTTAATAATTCATTCGAGTTGGTGCTAATCACTGCTCATTTGTGTGGATGGAACTACTAAAACCTGGTACATCTTGCACTTTGGCAGCCTTTCAGTCTCCTGAAAGATGCAAAGCTTATTGTCCGCCCTCCCTAGGATTTAATAGTCTGGGATAAGGCCAATAATTTACATTCTAGCAAGTTGCTAGGTGATATTGTTGCTGCTGCACATGAGGTGGGCACCCTTTGAGGACCACAGCCCTGTGCATTAGTTTAGATAATGTTCATTTATTGTGACCGGGGGTAGCACATGTTATTCTCACAAAGAATTGAGTTGGTACGAGAGCCAAGTGATTTATTGATATTATTAAATCTCCAATGCATGTAAACTCAAGGGTGAACTCCCTTTCCCCTTTTTTGGTGTTACTGGGGCCTGAACCCAGGGCCTTTGCACTGACATACATCTCCAGCCCTTGTTATTTTTTAATTTTACGACAGTCTTTGCTAAGTTACTAGATTGCCCAGGTTGGGCTTGAACTTGCAATGCTCCTGCTTTAGCCTCACAGAGTTCTGAGACTATAGGCAGGTGTCACCACTCCTGGAGTAAGGTTCCTTTTAAGAACAGTGGTGTAGGCAGTGAGTATAATTTGAACATTTCGTATGTACTCTTCACTGGGACCTAATGCCTGCCACCCACCAATTAAAGGAGAAACAGCCTGGCACAGGGGATAGTGGAGGAAAGCTGCTCACATCATGGTGGCCAGGAAGCTGAGAGAGAAAGGAGGAGCTGGGGAGGGAGATAATACACTTGCAGATCACCCCCCAGTGACCCATCTTTACCCCCCACCCCAACAGCACACACAGCTGCCCAAGGGGTTTTGGAAAGTGCTTGGGATCATAGGGTATTATTTCTGAAAAAAATATGTCAATTTGACTTCTACCAATGTAGAAGTGGATGAATCCATGATCACCTTCCAAAGCCCCCCCTCTAAGCACATGAAGCTTTGGAGTGACATTCTCTATCTAAACCATAATACATAGGAAGGCTGGGTCGGGGATTTAGCTCAATGGTGCAGCCGCCTGCCTTGCAGGTGCAAGGTCCTGAGTTCGATCCCCAGTACCAAAGCAACAATAACAACAAAATAAAACATAGGAAGGCTAAAGGGAAAAGGAAAAGCCAGTGGGAGAGGAAGAAAACCGGAAGAAAGATTGGCATTTCATGATTTTAGATGCCCCGGGAGATACTGCAGAAGTGCCTTTGTTTTCCAGGTCAGCCAGGTTGATGTGCTTCTTAGACATCAACCTACAGCCATCAGCCAACTCATACAAGGGATTTGCTTAAAACTTCAACTCCTAAGAGTAACAATAGTTACTAGGCTTTTATTGGGATTAAGGGTTTCTAGATGACTTAAGAAAATATGACTAAAATACTGTCGGCCATATGTAGGTTAATAATGAAGGCAAAGTAAATATTCAAAAATATGGAATCTTACAAGTAAAGAAATGTAAATAAAGAGGATATACCTGTTTTGATAGTTTAACAAAGATTAACAAAGAATGATTTTATCCCACTTCATGGGGTATAGGGGGCGGTATTTAACCTCTTAGACATTTTTGGTAGAAGTGCAAGTTTTTTAAAGTCCAGTTGGTGGCATATGCCTTTAATCCCAGAATTGGAGAGGCTGAAGCAGGGGCATCACTGTGGGTTTGAGGCCAGGCTGAACTACACAGTGAGATTGTCTCAAAAAACAAAGGTGGTGTGGGGGCTGGGGATTTAGCTCAGTGGTTTCGCTGCCTACTGTGCAAGCGCAAGGACCTGAGTTCGATCCCTGGTACCAAAAAAACCCAAAGTGGTGGGGGACTGTGTGCGTGCTCTCCCCTGATAACTTGTAGTACCAACAGAAAGACTTTTTAAAAAATTATATCTACTTGCTTTCACGCTCAATTGTCTTGTACTGCTTTTTGGTAAAATTCCACTGGTTTGTTGTATCATGTTCATTGCTGTACAAGCTTATACATTTAATTTTAATATATGGGAAGCATACTTTCAAAAAAAGAAAAAGACCAATTTAAGAATATAAGACCCTTAAAAATATGTAGTCTCTCTGAGCTAGTAATGTAACTTGAAGGAAAATCATCATATGCTCTAATACTGTATACTAAGACGTTGTTTATGATAGTGATAAATAGAAGCAACCTAAATATTTAAAAATAGAGTAGTGGACAAATAAATTATGGTATATACTTCCATATACTGGAATCCTAAATTATCATTCAAAATTATTATTGGATTAATGTATGACAATAGAAACAGTGATATGTATTTATTGTAAATAACTGACTATCTCTCTATATTGTATAATCCCATTTTTGTCAGGAAACAGAAATATACCTAGGAAAAATTTGGGAGAATGCAATCCATAATAATTATCTCTGCATGGTGGTTTTAATTTTTGTGTCCACTCATGAATTTTGTAATATTTCTAAAATTTGATTATATAATATCTCTAAATTTGATCATATATAATCCTGTACTAAAAATGAATAATTTAGAAACAGTGATGACAAAAGAAAACTTATTTTTTATAACAAATTTTGAGGAAAGGCAAAGGCATGGGAGGTCTCAATACAGAATACAAGAGCAGAAAGCAGAAACTCAAATAGTGCTGAGTGTGTGCAGGGGACTAGAATATGATGTTTCTACTCAAGCTTCTATTGGAGATCTCACATGAGGTCTGAAAAGCAGTGAGATTTAAGTATAAATTTAAATAATTTTGTGGCTGCTCCAGAGAAGGGGGTGAGGAAGAGAGGAGAGGGGGGAGAGAGGGGGAGACAGACAGTGGCTAAGGGTTTGGTGCTTAAGATTTAGTAAGAAAAGATCTTTCGCAGATGGGAAGGGATCCGAGAGAAGGACGGAAGGAATGGGGAGGAAAAAGAAGGAAGGGGGGACATAAAAAGAATAGAGATGTGTTATGTACACATACCAGCTCCCCACGGTAAATGTAATCGTTACATACTGGTAACATATTCATAAAAATCAAACTTAAAAACAGATTTGGTGACAAAACTTAAATTATACTATAAGGATTCTTTGAAGTGAAAAGGTTGAAAGTCTATTTTGGGGGCAGAGCTGGAATTTGTGCACTGGACAGAGGATTGGGTAGAAAGTTTAGAGTGAAATGTTCACAGTATACTTAGTCTGGGTTCCACTTTATCTGTGATAGAGACAGGGAGAGCCCCATCAATGTATCCTGAAGTCCTCCTTGATCAGGACTTTCCTTTTCCAACCTTTAAAGGTCCACTGTCTTGCTACCTGCAGAGTCCCCACTGTTACTCCAAGCTGTCTTGATGTCCTAATCCACTGAGACCCTCATTGCCTAACCACATGCTGCTGTGTGTCGCCCCCTGACTGTCTGCGTGGGTGTTTTTTGTATTTGATTAAAAGTTGATGGCTAGTGGAGGTAATGCCTCTGTTTCTTTCTGTCAACCTAAGTGTAGCATGGGGGTCTAAGGAGTTCTTGAATGAAAAGATGGTTTTAGAATTCAGAAAAATACTGTCGCTGAATAAGAGAGTGTACAGCACATCTTTAACCAGTGAACTAAACCTCAGTGTGGCAAACAAGCTCACTGGTTTTGTTTTTGGCTACAGGGAAGGCGTGAAGAGCAGGTTCAGTAGGACCACTGAAGATTCTGTTTTTGAAAAGCAGGACAGCATAAACTCAGGTGGGGCCAGTATGTGTGCACTTCTTTGGGATTGTTGTGCCACTTTCTTGTGGTTTTGAGAATTTTTCATGAAGCTCTCTTGTGTGTGTTTCAGTTGAGATGACTACAGACATAACAGATTCTGCAACAGGGAGTTTGGAGGCTTTGGGTGGAGAGATGTCTCAGGGAGTTCTGTAAGTATTCTTGCTGGTAAAGCTTTTTTAAATTTTTTTTAACGGTACCAAAGATCCAACTCAGGACCTTGAGCTTGTGAGGCCGGTATGGTGTCACTGAGCTAAATCCCCGGGCCTGGTAAAGCATTTTTAAGTGCTTCCGGTTTCCTTACTTATTTTCTTTCTTTCATAGATTCACATTTTTAAAATAATACTGGCAATGAAGGGCTGAGGTATATCCCCAGCCCGCTGTTTATTTTTTGTTCTGAGATAGGGTCGTGCTCAGTCATTAAGTTGCCCAGGCTGGGCTTGAACTCCTGATCCTCCTGCCTCAACCTCCCAGAGTGGTAGGATTGCAGGTTTGCAAAACTATACTTGAGTAGATTCACTTTTTGCTTACAGTCATTTAACTTTTTTTGAGGGGGGAAGCTAACACAATTGACTTTAAAATTTTAACTATTTTATGCCATCTACATTGAAACCAGTTTCATTAGGAGTATGAATTCTTATAAAACTAGCAATCCAAAAATTACCACTTGTTCACTCATGAAACCCTTCTCCTTCATTGATTTCATGTGTGTTCTTTTTTTTTTTTTTTTTTTTTGTACTATGAATTGAACTCGGGACCTCGTGCCTGTGAGGCAGGTGGCAGCACCACTGAGCTAAATCCCCGGCCCTGATTTCATGTGTTTTCTATAAAAAAATAAGTTCCTTTTGAAGTAGGTTAGGATCTGGGGAATTAGTTTTAAGGTTCTTCTTTATTGGAATATTTTAAACATGAATGGGAAATTCTATTTTCCGCTAAGCGTGTGAGCTTTGTATATTACAGAGAGGCAATTCTTTTTCCTTCTTATTTTATCCAGCAAAAATGTGGAGAAGGAGCCATGTACTGAGCCTGTACTGAAAACTGAGAAAAGATAGGAAAGAGGAAGAGGTCTGGCATGCCATGAAACACTCAGTCCAGACTTTCTAAGAGTTTTGGAGCCAGTGTTGGGGGTGAGGAAGATGAATACTAAGTTGTGAACCACAGGCTCCACCTACAAAGCTCTAGGAGTTGTGTCCTGGTTGATGTTGTAGCAAAGCCAGCTGCCATCCCTTGCCTCAATGAATATCATATATACTTATTTTGGGACCTTCTATCACCCAGGCAGAAATAGGAATGCTTCAGTATAGAAGGAAGCAAATGTGGGGAGGGAAGTGGGAATGAATTAAAAAACTGTGAAAATTGATTTCACAAGTGGCAAATGCTGACTGACTGGCAGTGTTGGAAAACTCTTTGTTATTACTGTATAATAAAAGTTTAAATAAATATTGTATACAGGTGCTGCATTTATGATGAGGATGAGGGTAGAGTAGAAAACTTCATCAGAACATTTAATCCTTCTTGAACTTAACCATATCCTTTATTTTGATTAGAAGGGACTAGAGATACTGAAGATTATCCTCATGTATTCTTCCACCCCTAGAGATGTGTCTGACTTAATTACCTACATAGCAGACCTACATTTCCACAAACAGAAACTGGAAGAGGAAAATTGTAAGTTTAAATTGGCATTGGAAACCTCAGAAGAAGCTAATATCCAGTTAACAGAGGACTGCGCTGAATTACGTCTTCAAGTAAAAAGGTGAGCTACTGTTTTCTTTTTTCATCTTTTATTAATATATTATTTGCATATCATAAAATTTATTCACAGGGTTGTGCAATCATCACCATTATCTAATTCCAGAACATTTTCATCATTCTAAGAACAAACCCTGCACCATTTCCAGTTGCTTCTTTCTTCTTCGCTTCCCTTGGCCCCTGGCAACTACTGGTCTCTCTGTCTCATACTTTTTCTGGACATTTCATACAGAGTCTCCTAATATGTGGCCTGTTGTGTCTGGCTGCCTTTCTTTAGCACAGTGTTTACAAGGTTCGTTCGGTACCACTACATCTTTCCCTTTTATGGCTAATACTATCCCACATTTTAAAATCAACTCTTCAGATGGCAGACATTTAGGTTATTTACATGTTTCTATTATAATGAATAATGCTTCTGTGAGCATTTATGTACAAATTTTCTATGTACTTGTGTTTTTAATTATCTAATCACTGGGTCATATTGTAATTTATACTTGGCATTTTGAGGAACTACCAAACTGTGTTGCATAGGAAATTTACCATCTTACATTCTCATGAGGAATATTTGTCAGTTCTTTTCTAGCAATGATGTTCTATGATCTGTGTCATCCAGGCTAGTTCTAAACCTAACACCACTATGGACTAAGTGTGGGTCTGTCCAAAGTGTTCCATGGGTCAGTTGAAATCTTACTCTCTGAAAGGTGCCATAATAAATACCGAGAGGGATTCATGGGTGGGTCAAGTTTTAAATGTGCTCTCCAGGTACCTATAACCTAGAAGGATAAAAAATGTAAATTTGTGACCTTAGCTTAAGATAAAAAGAGAGTAGAGAATGTAAAAGACATACCAGATAGTGTTCAACTCTGATAACATAGGTTAGGGGGAAATGCTTCATTATCAGGGGAAAAAAACCCAAGTTTCTTATAAAGTCTGCATTTATAGGTATAGGTATTTTAAAGTTCTGAATAGCAGGGTTCAGGGTTATACAAGGAATGACAATAAATCATTGGAGCTGTAGATTCTCACCTTGATTTTTGACATGGTCCAGGCTAGCCTCCAAACCAATCTCATGTATAATATACAAAAAATACTTAGCTTCAGTTCTCTTCTTTCCTCAATTGGCTCATTATTTATTGATTCAAAGTTTCTTTAAAAAATGCCTCAAATGAATGTGTCAAGAGTTGGTTGCAAGCACTAGAAACACTCTGTGTTTTAGTTGATCTTTAACATAAGCAGCCAAGAAATGCATTGGAGGGATGGGGATATAGCTCAGTGGCACCGCGGATGCCTCACAACTGCAAGGTCATGAGTTTGAACCCTGGTATCGGGGGGAAAAAACAAAAAAGAAAAATGCATTGGAAAGGAGTTGAGTAACTCACAGAATGGTCAGGAATCCAGGAATCTGGTGAGCAGCTTGTTTGTCATTGTCTACATCCTTAAGCTGTCATCTCTTTTCTCCTTAGCTCTTTTTAGCTCCCTTAACCTTCCCTTTTATCAAATAACAAGTCATATTGAATTAGCTCCTGTATATCTCTCCCATATATTGATTCCCTCCCTCCCACTCCTATATCTTCTACTTAATTCACATCAGCGTCACCTTTCACCTAGATTGCTGCAGAACCCTTGTGATTAGTCTTCCGGACATGTGCTGTGCTGGCAGGAATATTCTCGGCAGATGCCAGTCTGACCACATCCTGCCTCTGCTTTAAACATTGGGATGGAGCTCTCTTGCATTCAGGATAAACTGTAATTTTTTTTTTTCTCGTACCACAGACTGAACTCAGGACCTTGCACTGGCAAGGCAGGTGCAGTGCCACTGAGCTACATCCCTGGCCTAAACGCTAAATTTCTTCCTAGGGTTTATGGTATAGGAAATCTTTCATGATGGGGCTCTGCTGCTTTATATCTGCTTCCCATTCTCTACTGGAGACTGCAGCATAGCTGCCTAGACCCTTGCTGGGCATCTGCTCGGATGCACACACTCCCTTATTGCAGGAGTTACCTGCTTTTTATGCAGTGTCCAGAGAACTTAGATCTACTCCAACCTTGGTTCCTATCACACTGTATTGTAGTTAGAATTATCTGTTTACCCTATTGAACTACAGACTCTGGGAAGGGAACATTCATTTGATTGAGTGCATGTTTGCCTTCAGTCCCTAACCCAATGCCTGGCACAGATTTAGAGGTCAGTAATTCTTTTAAATTCATTAACTTTATTGGTACATTTTAGGTATACAATATGATGACATTCATCATTGGGAATTTGTACCTTTCCATGATATATGTTGGTTCTTTTTTTCCCCCCATACCCCTGCCTTCCCTTCTACTCCTCCATCCCTCCCTATTTACAAAGACTTGTTTCTGTTTTTGCCTTTTCTTATATTTATTCCTTTCCCTTATTTCATTTCCCCTACCCCTCCCACTTCCCTTTCTCCTTCCCCTTTGGACCTTTTCTTCCTATTTCACATTTCACACACCAGAGGAACTATTTGGTATTTACACATGTGTGTCCTAGTTATTTCACTTAAGAATATGGCCTCAATGTGCATCCATTTATCTGTAAATGTCTCTAGTTTCTTATTCTTTATGGCTGAGTAGTACTCCATTTTTTAAAAAACCACTTCTTTATCCAGTTACCAGCTGATGGAAGATTGGGCTGTTTCCAAGTTTTAGTTAGAGGTGAATAATTTTGTGGCATGATCAAGGTAATTCCTCGGTAAGAAAAAAAGTATACCTTTCTTGAGACCTGCAGATATCAGTTTATAATCTAGTGAGATACAAATCATTTATTCCATGACCTGGATCATCAAAACTCTTTTTTTTTTTTTTTTGGTAGGTACCAGGGATCGAACTCAGGTCCTTATGCTTGCGAGGCAGGCAGTGGAACCACTGAGCTAAATCCCCAGCCCCCATCAAAACTCATTTAACCAGTTTCCAGTTGGTAGGCACTCAGGTTGTTCCTAATTCATTACTATTATAAACAATGCCATAATAGATTTCTTTATGGACTGTACCATATAGAGACTATTGATAATTATTTCTTTAGCAAGTTTTTATTGGTAATTATTTAATTAGTTGTTGCCACCACCAGTATATAAAAGATCTTGTCTTTCTTGTCTTCCATTGTGGGCTCCATATAAGGTTACAGAGCCTGGAATGTAGCATTAGTTAATAAATATTCATAAAATTGCACTAACTAATACTATACCCATTTAGTCACGTCATTTAGCCAATGTTGGATTTCAAGGGGATTCTCCAAATCTTTAGCTTTGAGAATATATTTGTTTTACCTCTATTCTCCTCCTCACTAAACTCCTTCCAAATTCCTTCCTTTTCTAAGGAGTGAAAGATCAGGGGAATAGTGTTCATCATTGTGGTTAGCTGGATTAAGCCTTCAGTGGTTTTCAATTTAAGTCCAAAAATAGTCTTTTGCTTCCTTGGTGTCTTTGACGGTTACATTTGAGGTTTTGCGCATTGTCATCCCCCACCCCTACAGTGTCCGCCAAACTGTTATGAGAGGAAACTTATTAAAAGAAGAACTGGAGGAACTGAAAATTACTCTGAGTGTTTTAGAAAAGGAGAAGAGCATGACTGAAGCTCAGAACAAACAATTGGTAAGTTACTAAGTATCTGAAATGGGCATACAGTTTCCATACTGAAACTCAAAGAGGGCTTGTTTGGGCCCAAAATCAGAAGACGATAAGAACTGATAACACTTTTGAAAAGTACAGACAAGTAAGATTTTGAAAATTGTTTTTCTTTTCATTCGGATTAAAATTTTTTACCTTATCTCGGTCATGTTCATAATGTTTTATAAACACGTAGAAAATCTCTGCAGTGTTTCCTGAAGTTGGTAGGTGAGTTCATAACTATCTGATACTAAAAACTACTTGAAATAAAACCAAATTCTGTCAAACTTTCACCAGTTTTTTTTAGTACTTACAGGTTACTATAAAGCTTCATAAATCCTTTTTTATGCTGAAAAGGCACAGCCCTTTAATTTCAGAGCAACAAGTTATTTATACTAAGCTTTAACCCAAATGCCAGAGAAGTGTGATAATTTTTTGGAAAATGTGAACGTTAGAAATAATTCCTAAAAATCTTGCTAAATTTATGTAGTATTTTAGCATTGTTAATCATGATGAGGTGCCACTGAATGTCATTCAGACTTGCTTGTTTTTAGGCGTTCGTTGAAAAGCTGCTTTTAGAGTCTGACTGTAAGTCGCTGGGAATCTTGGTTTCCAGGCCAACGTCAGCCCCTTGTGACCTTGTGACCTCCCAGAACAAGCACGGCTTCATTTAGCTTGGCTCTTGCCTTAAGAGTAGCATGGCAGGACCTGACTCATTGGGCATCAGATCCTTTGTGCCTGTGGAAGACTCTGAGCGCATTACAGGGAACACTCAATGTAGCAGCCCTGAGCGGCTCCTACACAGATGCACTATGTAGAAAGTTCCAGCCCTGGCACCAAAGGCTGTGTACCTTTAGACAAGCTACAGGGCCACTCTAAGCTTCAGTGTCCCCTAGATTGGGGTCCCCTTCCCCCAAAGCAGAAGGCCAGCCAGTGAGCGAAGCTTCATCTGCACCTAGAGCCACTCCCCACCATCCCTGGCATCACTGCCCGAGCTACACTTTCTCAGCTTTGGTATTAATTCTCATAGGAGCACGAACCCTACCATGAACTGCACATTGAGGGAACTAGATTCATATTATGAGAATATAATGTAATACTCATAGAAATAAAGTGCACAATCTAATAAGTGAAATAAAGTGCATAATAAATGAAATGTGCTTGAATCATCCTAACACACCCCTACCCTGTCTGTGCAAAAATTGTCTTCCACAAAATCAGTCCCCAGTGCCAAAAAAGGTTGGAGACCACTGCCCTAGATTAAGTGGGCAGGACAGTACAACCTACCCTAGAGCTGGGAGGGGAAAATAAGCTTGACACATGTAAAGCATCCAGTTGTCATTGTCTTTCCTCTTTGGGGTCAATAATGTTAACTGCTATTGACAGAAGTGTATTATTCTAGATATGCAATATGGATCTTTTGCATTTTATAGTGTTTTATAATTTCAAAAGAACTTTTAATTTTTACTTCATTGTTAATCATAGATATTCTATGAGAAAGAAACAGAAGTGGCTACATCTTCATATTAAAAAATTTTACTAGAATGATAAAGTCTAGAGAGTTTTTTTGATTGGGCGAAGTCAATTACCTAATAAAAGGTAGTGCAAAAATTTAACACAGGTCTGCTGATTCTAAGTCCATGGTGTATGTGTCCACATGTGTGCCTTTATTTTTGTATCAATGAAATCTTAGCCTGAGACATTATCCCTTTCATTTTTATATCATAAAGGTGATATCTGTTTATTCTGTAAACTAAAGAAATACATATATCAACAAAGGAAAAAATAAAACCACACAAAAATTCTTACCTTAACCTATCCACAAGATTTCCGGGTAACATTTTGGCAAATATCCTATCCTGGAGTATTTTTTTTCCTGATTCAAGGATGTGAATTAAAAACTAGTTTTTAATGTTCGTGTGTGGTAACACTGAGTCTGGGACTACCCACACTTTGAAGTAGAAAGCTAGAACTCTTTGTGGTTTCACGGTGCAGTTTAACTAGTTGAGTTTGCAGCTACTTCTCATACATAGATAGTAATTAAGAAGGAAGTGCAAGGTCCCGAGTTTGATCCTCGGGACAAAAAAAAAAAAAAAATCAAGGAAAGAAGCTGGGTAGTGCCCTGCCTCCCCTTTTTTGGTATTTTAGACAGAGTCTTGTTATGTACTTCAGCCAGGCCTTGAGCTCACTATGTAGCTCAAGCAGGCCTTGAACTTTCAGCGATCCTCCTGCCTCAGCCTCCCAAATCCTGGGATTATAGGCATGCACCACCATGCCTGGCATTTTTCCCCTCTCCTAACATTCCAGTGAGTCAGAGAGGAGACTGACTTTTCTCGTAGTTCTCCCAAGAAACAGCAAGCCAAAGCTCAGCCTCATGTTGAGAATATTTTCATACTAGGCTCAACTGCGACATGTGAATATTATATTTAAAGTTGGTAAAGGGCAGGCATAGTGGTACCTGCCTATATTCCCAGCACTCGGGAGGCTGTCTCAAAACAAATAAAAAAGTTGGTAAAAGGGAAGGAATGTCAATAGCTTTGAAGGTATATGTATGCAATGTTCATGAAATTCTTAAATATTTTTATTTATTTTCAGGAGACAGAAAACCGGGCTCTGATTCTTAAGATTCGGATCCTACAGGAAGAGGTATGTCAGTATCGTTAAACACTGGCATATCATTAAACATAGGAATCACACAGTCATGGGTTGAGACCGTGACTTAAATGCAAATCCAGGCTGCTCTGGGCCTAACAGCAAATTGATTTGTTGAAGTACAAGTGAGGAAGGGCTGATAGGGTGTTCTCTCTGGACAGAGGTACCTTATTACTCCTGCAGTTATCCAGAGAAAAAAATAACATTTAAGAAATTTAGATTTAACATGAAATGAATCTGCCTAAAAATATACATATCAAGAAGGAAAGGACGGGCCTTACCTAATAATTTCCCACCATTACTCCATTGAATGGGATGGCAAGATGCTTTGTCCAGATCCAGATCTTAAGTTTATTGAAAGCATGATCTTGGAAAATCCATTTGTCTTTTCAGGGCTAGCAATACATATTCCAATATAGTTGTTTTGGAAAACAAGATAATTTCTGTTAAGCTGCTTGTAATGTACCTTATGTATGTTAGGAAATGTTAGTGTAATCTCTCCAATCTGTAATCTTTGCAAAGTATATTTTAAGCAAGAGAATTTAAGCATTGGAAGAGCCGATAGTAAAACTACTACTACATTACTATTTTAGAGGGAAAATTCCCTATAGATAGCTTGTGAATATCAAGTACTGCATGAAGTGTTTAAAATTTGGCTTTATATAAGACTATCAAACATATTTATTAAGCTGTACTGAGTAGTCTGGAGACTCAAAATATGAGCCATGTACATATTTTAAAAATTCATAAGGGGTTGAAAAGGAGTAATTAAAGGTTGTAAAGAGAGCTTATATTACATTCAGACATGTTACAGCTGTGAGGCCAGGTGTTTGTGAAATTAGTGCTTTACATTTCAGCTCCTCGTGTAAGATAATTTCTTCTTGTATTTAAATGAGTGACAAGCATTGAAGAATGGTACCAAATCAGTTCAGAATTGAGATGGAATATTTAAACCTCTTCATCAGGAAGTAACATTGCAATTACTGGTTTATGTTAGAAAATCCATATAAATATCCCTCCCAACTGAGATTCCTTTAGGAGGTAGAAATGTAAGGCAGTGTGAAGAATAACAGCACAGTGGTTTGGGTAGAGATTCCCACCCATCCATCCATCCACCCACCCACCCACCACATATTTACTGGGAGACTCCTATGTGTGACACCATCTTAAGTGCTGAGTGTATGAACTTAAGCAAAATGGCCCAATGAGGGGCTTGCATATTAGATAGAAATTAGTGCTATGGAGGAAAGGAGCAAGCAGACTGGAGGGAGAGAAGTACAATTAAACCAGTGTGGTTAAGAAAAGCAGTGCTGTGAAGTTAGTCTTCTGACCCGAAACTGGAAAGGAGGTTTATTTATCTGTTGACAGAACATTGCAGGTAGAGGAAACAGCAAGCTCCAAGTCCCGAGGCTGCAGCCTGCCTGTCAGTTTTAAGAGGCAGTAAGGCAGCATGTGTGGAACAGAGTGAATGAGTAGCAAGAGGTGTGATCTGGGAGCTGCAAGGAGGCAGACCACGCAGGGTCTTCTTATGGAGGCATTCTGAGGACTTGGACTCTTTTTCCTTCTTTCTTTTCCTTCCCTTACACTGAGACAGAGCCCTTGGAGAGTTATGAGCGGAAGAATAATATAGTCGAAGTATTTCTGCTTTAAGAAGATAACTTTGGCTGCTTGCTTTACAGCAGCCTGTAGAGAGGCAAGGAAAACCCAGCAAGACCAATTAGGAGGCTTCTGAAACACTCCAGTCCTAGGTTAATGGGGCCTTGGTTTGAAGCAGTAACAGTGGAGGTGAACAGAGGTGTGAGATCAGGGAATGCTTTATAACATAGCCTAAGATGTTTATTATACATTCAGGTAATATGGGAAATGTCTTCTCATTGTTTCTAGTATCGCAGGAAATACAAAACAAAATCATGTCTGAAAGTGAGAATGCTGGAGGTACTGTAATTTTGAAGAAAGGGAAAGAGATGAAAGGCTAAAGGTTGGAAAACTTTTTGTAAAGGACCTGAGAGTAAATACTTTTAGGCTTTACTGTCCAAAGGCCTTTGCCCACAACTCACCTTTGCCTTTATAGTGTGGAAGCTGCCACAGACAATATAGAGACAAATGAACACAGCTGAGATCTAATAAAACTTTGTTTATAAATCAGGCATGGTGTATACCTGTAAGCCCAGTATTCTGGAGGCTGTGGCAGGAGGAGCCCAAGTTTGAGGTCAGCCTGGACTACAAAGCAAGACCATGTCTCAAGAAATCTAACACCAAACCAAACTTTATTTATAGAAACAGGTGGTCAGCTAGATTTGGTCTTTAGGGGTGGATGGTTGGCACAGTTTGGCAACCCCTGATTTAGATAAAAGATAGTGTAAAATATACCAGGATTATGTGATGTGATAACCAGTAAACATTGACGTTAAAAGTCATGAATTTTTCATGTGACCTGCTGGCATGGAGTGGGCGGCAAGCTAATTTACACAAATCCTAGAAACAAGAGATAGGCAAGGGAACCAAAGCATGTGGAAGGGAGAGATTCTAGCATTTGACCATGGAAGCCGAGTGAAGAGGAACTGAATTCATGGAAAGGCTGAGGGATAATGAAAAGGTAGCAGAGGGCTGGGAATTTAGCTCAGTGGTTCCACCGCCTGCCTTGCAAGCACAAAGTCCGGAGTTTGATCCCCGGTACCAAAGAAAGAGAAAAGGTAGCAGAATGGAGGGATTGCAGGGTCCAGTGGAGACTGAAGGTTTGTTGGTGCTGAAAGAAATATGGAAAGAGGTAGTGGTTGGGAGAGTAAGATGCTTGTAGTCAAGTGAATGGAGGGCTCCCACTAACTGGCCATAACAAGTTTGAAGCCGTGACTATGGAGCAAGGGTTGGAGTAGGGGAATGAAATATAAGAAGCCACTACTGAGAGTATTCCAAGATGGTCCTATTCAAAGGAGCATGTTATTTCTGGACAATCTAAACTTTGGTTTCTTAGTTTTACATGGTTACAATGTTGGTGATGAAAATACTATATCACTTCCTATCAGACTTTGATTATGATGGTTTTATTATTGTTGGTGCTAAATCTAAGAATATTATTCTCCTTTGTATTAGAATCTAAAGAATGCTTTGGATATAGATGGACTGGAAAAGAAGATTGAGGAATTATCTGAAACTGAGACAGAGCATCAAGTAAGCACTTCCCAAATACTGGTTAAATATTTTTTTCTATCAAGCCAGTTTTATTCTGTGCAGGTGTAGATCACCCATTGACACAATAACCAATGGTTATAAATTCTGAAATTTGTACTCCTCCAAATGTCTGAGTTATATAAAAGGCAGTTTCTTTTGCTTTCTCACTTTTTGGTAACAGCTATACTGATACATAATTCACATGTCATGAAATTTACCTACTTAAAGTACACAAATCAGTGGCTTAGGGTGTATTCAGAGTTGGGTAGCTGCAATGGAAATTAAGCTTAAAACATTTTCATTATCTTAAAAGGAACCCTCTCAGTGTGACTTCAGTTCTAGGCAACCACTAATCTTTTTTCAGTCTCTAGATATGTCTATTCTGGAGATTTCATATATAAATAGAATCAAACAATATGTGGTCTTTCTTGACCAGCTTCTTTTGCTTAGAATAATTTTTTCAAGGTTCATCCATCCTATAGGGTATGGTAGTACTTTGTTTCTTTTATTGCTGGATAAAACACCACTAAGTTTGGATATACTGCATTTTGTTAATGGATATACCATTTTGTTTATGGGTATACTGTGTTTTGTTTATCTGCTCCATTGATGGCACTTGAGCTGTTTCCATTTTTTGGCTATTGTGGATAATGCTGCCTCGAGCATTTGTTTATCAGTTTGTGTGTGGAGCTATGTTTTCACTTCTCTTTGTTATTTACTTAGGAATGGAATTACTGGGTCATGTGGTGATTTGGAGGAACAGCCAGGGTATTTTCCAAAGTGGCTACACAATTTTACATTCCACTAGCAGAGTGTGGGGATTCAGATTTCTGTATATCATTGCCTACACTTGTATATCATTTTCTTATAGTAGCAATTTCTAATTTATCAGCTTCTGATTTTTTGAAAGTTAATGAAATTGTATCTTCTTAATGCTGAAAATTAAAAAAAAGAAATCTCTAGCCCCTATTAAATTAAGGAATGATACCTTATACATAAGGAATGAGACTTTTCAAAAAAATGTTTTTGTCTGTATTACATGTACATACTTCCATTATCTGTTATATGTTCTTATCAGGAAATGGAAGGCACTATTCAATAAATTTATTAATTTATGTCATTTCACTGTCACCTCAATGATTTACTTGGTTAATATTTTTGTTGTATATGTTTGAAATTATGTTATACTTCAATTTCATGTGTATGTGGAATTTTAAAGTTTCCTAGCAGAGACAAAAATTTTTTGCATATTCATGGATTACAGATTACAGTTAAAATTTAGACATTACAGTTAATCCTACATAAGAAATGGCTGTTTGGAAACTACCACTGTGATAAACTAGTGTAAGGAGCCAGAAGCCATGGATTCAGATCTGTCTTCTCCACCAAAAAGCTTTCCAATATCAAGCAAGTGGTTAACCTCTTTTTGACTCAATTTTCTCATCTATTACCTGAGTATGATATTTCTACCTACTCCCCACAAACTTGGATGACTGTTTGAAAATACTTTTAGACCTGTGAAGAGACATCCAATATACAGAATTATGATGATAATTCTGCCTTTTATTATGTTGATTACATTTCCAGGTTTGCAATTCAGCATTATGCATATTTATCAATTCTATCCTATTTATAAATGCACGTTAACTTGCTTTTGGCTTAATAAGCTTATATATCTTTAAAATTCAGTTTGCTGTGAAAAATCTTGAACTCTTTAAAATTCTGTTTTTATTTTTATTTATTTATTTATCTATTTTTATTTTTTTGGTACTGGGGATTGAACTCGGGTCCTTGCACTTGCAAGGCAGGTGGTGGAACCACTGCGCTAAATCCCCAGCCCTAAAATTCTGTTTTTAAAAGAGGAAGAGTCTTTGTTGTGGACTTGTGGCATCTATGTTCACGTCCTATCTAGATTTTCATTTTTATCCAAAAAAGGCAAAGACAGCATGCTCTTACCATGCGATGTCTAGAACAGAGGGAAGAACATAGCATTGGACCCAGACACTCACCTTTCAGGCTTGGCGCTGCCCCAGACTGTGTGTGACCATGGGCAGACCTCACAAGTGGTCTACTCTGGCTTCCTGCGTGGTGAAAGGAAGGCAATGAGCCCTGTGTGGTGGGCTTGTTAGGCTGGATGTGAAAGTTCTCTGTGAAGTGAAAACCATTTGCGTGTTATAGGTTTCTCAGAAACAAGTCTCCCTTAGGGAATGATTTTATAGGACTATTGTTTAACAAATGCAATGTCCTAATGGCCTTCCCTAAATTTGTTTCCTTGTAGATGCAATTACACACATATGAGAACACACTGCTTAATAAAGAGGCAAGTATACAAGAGGTTAGTATTGTCCCTTCCTTTTGGGATTCCTGTGGGATTGACTAGCTCTGCCCAAGTCATGAAGGAGATGGTCATTTGTGTGATTTCACCCCTATTAAAAGATATGTTTATTATGATGTCATGAGGCAAAGAAAAATGTTCTTCTGAGTGAAGAACACTGGCTGATACATTTGAACAAATTTTCTCTAAATTCTAGTAGAGTTCAACCACAAATACAATATTACATTCGGCCTACAAGTCATTGACTAGATACTGGTGAGGCAGTTTTAATTCCTAACAACACAAATGAGTGTCCTGTGATTCACTCTAGGGAAGAGGTTCCCCACAATGGTATTTGCTACCTAGTTTGATTGATTAATAGGTACATAGATACCATTCTATTTATCCTTGTATCTGTGACAAATGATGCTATGTGATGCTAATTACAGTGACTTTAAGAGACACAAAAAGAACACAGCCTAAGTGAACAAATGTCCACAATCCAATGAGACAGGGAAGAGAAGACCAATATTTGCCACTCTTCTACTTCTCCTACATGTTAGTGGACCGTGACCAAGATGCTGAATGTTGTTCCAACAATGACATTGTGGTAATGATGATGATATTATAAGAGACAGTAGTGGTCACTCAGTTCCCCCCCAACTTTCTATATTCTGCATTCCTGCCCAGTATCCATTGACTGAACACTTCCTGTGTGCCAATCATGGCTGATTACAGGCTGATTCCATTGGAGCAGACAAAACACCTGTTGCACAGGTGTATTGTCCTATACGTGCATGTTTTAATCATAAACACTGGTTAATTTCTTGGTAGAAGATCCCACAGTAACTGGGTATTTAAGACTCCACTGTGGCTCACAGTGGTGGGCTGATACAATTTGGTGGATCCATTAATGTTTTTGCCTTTCATTCTTGTACTTTTCAGAAGGATTTAAGAATAGGAGAACTAAAATCAACCATCATAGAATACAGAAGCATCATAGAGGTATGCTGTCATTCTACAGCCTGCAAGGTAGGATTGTTAAATGTAAATTCCCCATGAAAGTGGCATATGCAGCCTAATGTTGTGTGTGATTCCAGAATTTACGAGGGGAGAAAAATGAACTGGCTTATGAGTTACAGCAGTTGCAACAGGAGCTCATCCTGTAAGTAGAGAGCAACCCGTGCCACTCGGCTATATTTGCAGTGCTTTGTACCTTTTCTGTGATACCTCTTTCTCCCTGGGAACTCCTTTACGAGTTTCCCATGACCCTTTCTTTCTCAGTCAGCTTGGTCTGCTGTAACAAAACAGCTCACACTGGGAGCCTTCAATACAGACCTTTACTTCTTATGTTTCTGGAGGTTGGAAGCCTGAGATCAGGGAGCCATCAGTGTTGAGTTCGAGGGACCTGTTTTGGGTTGCAGGCCGCTGACTTCTCTTTGTAGGGGAGAGAACAAGGTGATTCTCTGGCCTCTTTTTGTGAGGCACTAACCCCATTCATGAACACTTCACCTACATGACCTACTTATCTGTAAAAACCATGGGAACAAGCATAGTACATGATCTTACCTCTTTCTGAATACCTGTCATGTTATAAATTATTTCTGAAAGCATATATTAGACCAGGATCCACAGCCACTCTGACAGTGAAGGTGACTAAAGCCAATAGAATGAGTACAAACACTTGCAGAATGTGATTGGCAAGTGAGAAATGGGCATTACTCACAGGCAGAAGCAGATACTCTACCTAGCTCTAACTAATTTTTATATCAAGACTCCATGGACCTCGTGTGCCCACATCTGCTGATTTTGGAAGAAAAAAAAATCTAGATTTTTAGTCACTTTTTTTGTAATTTCTTTTGGTATCAGGGATTGAACTCAGGTCCTTGCACGGCAGACGACGGAACCACTGAGCTAAATCCCTGGCCCTGCAATTCTTTTTAAGAAATGTGAGGGCCGGGGATTTAGCTCAGTGGTTCCGCTGCCTGCCTCGCAAGCACAAGGACCTGAGTTTGATCTCTGGTACCAAAAAAAAAAAAAAAAAAAGAAAGGTGGCTAGGCCTGTAATTCCAGTGCTCTGGGAGGCTAAGGCAGGGCGATCACGAGTTTGAGCCCAGCCTGGGAAATCCAGAGACTTAATAAGACCCTGCCTCAAAGTTAAAAAATGAAAATAAGAAATGGTCTGGGAATGTAGCTCAGTGTGAAGGGCCTGGTTCCAGTGCCTAGTACCATTTAAAAAAAAAGAAAAGAAGAAGTGGGGCCTGACTGGTTGTGACCTCTTAGGATCACCAGTCTGCATGTCCTGGGGGACAGAGACTGTTTCTTCTCCCTGTGCCCTAATAAGGGTATAATTGGGCTCTCTGGGCTCACTGCTGTTTGATGATGAATGAACCCTCTTGTGACTTCAAGCATGTTGTTGGAGCCTTAACTAGGCTGGACAACTGTTCTTGTTTTTTCAAGAAATGGGATTCAGTTGAATGCCGGTAGAGAGCCCAGCAGCGACCTCTCTGAAGGAGAAAATTCTTTATGTCGTGAGCTCATCCTTGCCCAGTCAGCAGAGGTAAGTCATTATAATCAGGTGGAAAGCTTAAAAAATAACCCTTCATGTATAGCTAACTATTAAGTGAAGGTTTGTAGCTTGCTGAAAACCACCCAGGACATTTTGAGGATATTTGTTGATAATTTTTAGATTCCAGAGTCTAAAATCTCTTAGCCTGGAGGGAAAGGACCATTTCTAGAAATGGCCAGGAGCTACAGCAAGGCCCAGGCCTGGCTTTGTGGAAGTGTATGTTTCATGACTTGAAATTTAGATGTCTTTGCATATTCTTAGTCTTTTCTGGACAGATCACCCGCACCGAGCCCCATTCTAGGGCCCTCAAGGTAGCAGTGGAGAGCCATCAGCTCTGTTTTAGTTCGTTCTTTCATTTGATTTTGTTTTGTTTTTTTGAGACAGAGTCTCACTCTGTAGCCCAGGCTGGCCTTGCACTCATGGTGATCCTCCTGCCTGAGCCGCCTAGGTGCCATATTACAGGAATGTGACACCATGCCTGGCTTTGTTTTAGTATTTTCTGAAGTCCTCAAATATATTTACCAAACATTAAGATGCCCAGAGATAACACCGATTTCTTTGCTTTACTAATTATACCGACCCAATTTTATGACCCTATTACATTCTAAACAGAAACTAGAATTTTTGTAGCTTATTTTATTTCAATTGCCCTAATTATATGCTTTCCTTTTTTTTTATGTTTTAATTAGTGTACATTTGCAGTATGCAATGTTGCCCTTCCTTGTTTGCAGGTGGTCGTGGATGTAACACATCTTCATTCCTTTTCTCATTCCCTCTCTCTCCCCTCGCTCTCAATCTCTTGATCTCCTTCCCAACTGAGAAAGATCTAGCTCCCTACTTTCTATTATCTATCTTTTATTTTGCTCTTTATTTATAATTTGGGTTTCTCATGTAAAAGAAACCATGCAATATTTAAACTTCAGTGTCTGATTTACTTCTCTTAATATTATGATCTCAGTTGTGCATAGTGACACACACCTGTAATCCCAGCACTCAGGAGGCTGAGGCAGGAGGATCACCATGAGTTCAAGTCCAGCCTGAACTACATAGAGCCTGTCTCAATATAACAAAAAAAATTTATGATGTCCAGGTGCATCCATTTTCCTAGAAATGACTCGTTTATCTTTTTTTGTGGCTAATTTTTAAATGGTAGTAAAATGAATTTTTTTTTTTAAAATCTGTTTTTTGCTAGACCTAATTCTTTGCAACATAGGGAAAAACACTCAACATGGGCAGCCTTTTTGGGCTTGGAACTGTTGTGCCCCCTGCCCCATTTTTACTCCTTTGTATTTTCCAGTTTTGTGCTTGCTATGTTAGGAAATGTTTTATTTGGCAAATCGCTTTCTTTGCACCACCTCGGGGTCTCCATGTCTGGGGACAACTGGGACGTCGGGATGCCCTCCTGTTACAGCTATGACACGACCTTGAAGGCAGGAGAACCTGTCTTTGGGGCAAATGCTGTGTGAATCGCTCCTGCCAAAGAGGCAGGGACAACATATGCTGCCTTCGCCAGAAGCCGTCTGGAGCAGCCCTGGATATTCTGCCAAAGGCTGCGTTTTTGTGACATTCTGTTTCAAATACTCATCATCTCCCTGTGATTTTGAAAAGCAGCCAAACAGCCAGACTGAATGGAACTGTGGCAAATCTGCCACGGCTGTGTGTTTTTATCCTCAGTCCTCTGAGGTAATAATGATGTCAAGATGCAGGCTTATAAAATTCTGTATTACCCAGCAGAGCCTTCTCAGCTGGTAAAATTCTGGCTCGGAGGTTTGCTCCCCTGTAGGTTAGGTTGGAAAGTTTGCCTTCTAACTGAATCATGGAAATGAGTCCTTGAGACTCCAGTAGTGAGCAAGAAGAAAGCTAAAAATATTGTCATAGATCTTAAATGTGGCAGGAGACAGACTTTGAGAGAAGTACAGAAAAGATGCTTTGTGAAGCATTGTCTGAGCACGTGATTATAGTAAGTGGGAAGGAGACAAAAGGAATCAGTATGTTTCCAGTGAGATCAATTGAGCGCCCCCGTGTTTTGTTTTGTTTTGTTACACGCGGGCGTGCTCACATACATATACACTAGTACATATTAATTATTGCGTCTCATCGCTGTGGAATTTTAATACATGCATATAGCACCGTTTGATCATATTCATCTGCATTAACCTCCTTTACCTCATCTCTCCCTAGTCCCCTTCTTCTCTAACAGTTGCCCTTTTACTTTCATGTGTTTTTTTCTATCTTCCACATATGAGGGAAAATATGTGAAACTTGTCTTTCTGAATGTGACTCATTTCACTTAACGTGATGATCCTCAGTTCCATCATTTTCCTGAAAATGATAGCATTTGGTGGTTTATGGGTGAATTATACCCCATTGTTCATACATACCACATTTTCTTTACCCATTCATCCATTGATGGGCACCTAGGCTGATTCCATTACTTGGCTACTGTGAATTCTGCCATGATCAACATGAGAATGCAGACATCTCCATGGTATGCTGACTTTAATTCTTTCAAATTTATGTAGAGGAGTGGTAGAGCTGAATCATATGGTAGTTTTGTTGTTCATTTTGTGGATTAATCTCCATACTGATTTCTGTAATGACTCTACTGATTTGTAGTCCCACCACTAGTGAATTAAGGATTTCTTTTCCCTGTGTCCTCATTAGCATTTTTAAAATTCTTAATGATAGTCATTCTGACGTAAATGAGATGGAATCTCAGTGTAGTTTTGATTTGCATTTCCTGATTGTTAAAGATGGCCAACATTATTATTATTATTTGGCGGAGGTACCAGGGGTTGAACTCAGGACCTCGTGCTTGCCAGGCAGCACGACCTACATCCCTGACCCCAACATTATTTTTATAGACCATTTGTATTTCCTTAAGAAATGCCCATTTTTGATTGAATAACTTATTTTTTGGTATTAAGTTTTTGTTCTTTATCTGTTCTGGCTATCCTCTGTCAGAAGAGTATCAGGCAAATATTTTCTCCCGTTCTGTAGGTTATCTCTTCATTTGCTTGTTTTCTTTTGCAGTGTAGAATCTTTATAATTTAATGAGATCCCATTCATTGATTTTTGCTATTACTTCTTAAGCTATTCGAGTCTTGTTCAGGAAGTTGTTGCCTGGGCCTATGAATTCAAGTGTTTTCTCTGTTTTTGTCCAACAGTTTCAAAGTTTTGGGTCTTGTACCTAGGTCTTTGGTCCATCTTCAGTTGATATTTTTTGTGCAGGGTGAGAGATAACTATCTAGCTTCAATCTTCTACATATGGGTGTCACTTTTTCCCCTGCATAATTTGTTAAAGAGGTTGTCTTTTTTTTCTGTCATATATTTTTGGCATCTTTGTTGAGAATCAGATTGCTGTAGCTCTGTGGATTTATTTTTGGGATCTCTATTCTTTTTAATTGGTCTACATATTCATTTTTATGCCAATAACCCACTGTTCATGTTATTATGGTTCTGTAGTAAACTTTGAAATTGGGTATTATGATACCTCTAAGATTGCTCTTTTTGCTCAGGATTGCTTTGGCTATTCTGAGTCTTTTATGCTTCTATATGAATTTTAGGATTTTTTTTGCTAGTCTTGTGAAGAATGTCATTGCTATTTTGATGGGGATTGCATTAAATAAGTAGATCACTGTTGGTAATATGACCATTTTTACATTATTGATTCTGGCAGTTTATGAACATGGGAAGTCTTTCCATCTTCTAGTGTCTTCAATTTCTGTCTTCCATATTTTGCAATTTTTGCTGTAGAGGTCTTTTACCTCTTCATTTAGGTCTATTTCTAGGTAATGTATTATTTTTGAAGCAATTGTGAATGGACTTAGTTTCCTAATTTCTTCTCAGTGGGTTGATTATTTGTGTATAGAAAAGCTATTGATTTTTGTGTGTTGATTTTTGTATCTTGGTAAATTGCTGTATTTGTTTATTCTAAGTTTTTTGGCAGAATTCTGTAAATATAGAATCAATTCATCTGCAGACAAGTCTAATTTGTCTTCCTCTGTCCTGTTTGGATCCCTTTTATTTCTTTATCTTGCCTGATTGCTCTGGTTAAAATTTTAAGTACTACATTGAATAAGAGTGCCGAGTATGGACATGCTTGTTTCATTGCCTTTATGTCCAGTAGTGTTTGTTTTATGAAATTGAGTGCACTGTCAGTGCATAAATATTTATAATCATTATATCTTCTTGGTAGATTGTTCCATTTACCAATATGTAATGACCTTCTTTGTCTTTTCTGCCTAATTTTGTCTTGCAGCCTGTTTTGTTAGATGTGGGTATAGATACTCCTGCTTGCTGTTAGTTTCTGTTTGCTTGGAATACCATTTTTCATCTTTTCACTTTGAGTCTGTATGTCTTTGCTGGTGAGGTGTGTTCCTTGCAGGTAGCAAATAAGTTGGGTCTTGTTTTTAAACCTAATCTGCCTGTCTATATCTTTTAATTCAAGGATTGAGACCATTCTGGGTCATTATGGAAAGTATACTAATTCCTATAATTTTATTTTTTAATGCTTTTTTCCCCCTAATTCTCACTTGTTTATCTGGTCTTCTAGTGATATTTATTTTTTCATGAGCCTTTGTGGTTGTCTATCTTCCTCATGTGTGGATTCCGTTAAATATCTTTTTCAGTGCTGGCCTTGAATTTCTTTAGTTATGATGATCATGGAAGGTGTTTATTTTTCCTTCGATTCTGAAGGTTACCTTTGTGGATGTAGTAATCTAGGTTGGCAGAAATTTTCTTTCAGGACTTGAAATACATCATTCCATGCTCTTCTAGCTTATACAGTTCCTGCTGAAAAATCTGAATTTATTCTGATGAATTTGACTTCATAAGTGACTCAGCATTTTTCTTTCGCAGTTTTCAATATTCTTTCTTTGTTCTATACTCTTGGCATGTTAAAACACAGGGAGGTTCTTTTCTGGTTTTGATTATTTGGCCTCCTGTACTTGGATGGTCCAAATCTTTCCCAAGATTTAGGAAATTTTCTGCTATTATTTCACTGAATAGAATTTCTCTGCCTTTAGTCAATACTTGGCATCCTCTTATTTACCAAAATTCATAAATTTGGTGTTTTTAATTGTTTCCTAGTTGTCTTGCATATTTTGTTAATAATTTATTTTTCTTTATTAGTGTCCAATGTGGTGATTCATTGTCTTCAAGCCTTGAAATTCTGTCTTCTGCATGACCTAGTCTATTGGTAGTGCTTTCCTCTAAGCTTTTGATTTGACGGATTGAGCTTTTCATTTCCAAGATTTCTTATTCAGAATCTCTTTATTGAATTGCTCTCTTATATCCTTCATTGTCTTTCTTAGTTCATTCAGGTGCTTGTGACCTCTTTGAAGTCATTAGTCATTTTAAAAATCAATCTTTTGAATTCTTTGCCAGCCACTGCATCCGTTTCAGTACCTTTGAGTTCAGTGACCAAAGAGTTCCAAAACTTTGCAGGAGTTGTGTTGCTACATTTTATCAGATTATTTCTATGTTGAGATTTGCACTTCTGTCGAAGTGTAGATACCTCTGCCATATCTATGTGAGGGTCAGCTTGGTGAGCAGACGTCTTTTGAAGGTTTGATTCCCAGCACCACTCTGGTACTTGTGTATTCAGGTTGCCCCCACCACTGGGAGTTGTGATTGGTGGTGTGGATCATTTCTCACTTTTCTCTGTATTACCATTTTGCTTCTCTATGCTTTTTCGTTTCCGGTCGCCTGTTTCTTGATTCCCGGAGCTCTTCCTGTCTCCTCAGAATATAGTTTCCCCTTTCTATCTCTAACTCCCCCTGTGAATTTCTTTATGCCCCCCTGTTTTTGTGTTAAAATTAGAGTCATGACTTTGTCACCTACTTGTGAATGTATCTATTCATAAACGAATTTTCCTTTAAGGGAAAAAATAATTGTTCAAATGAAGCCATTTTTGAGAGAAAATGTCCACAGTCCTTTGAGGTTGTGGAAGATTCCACAAGACTACTTAGAAACTGAATGCTAAGGACAATTGCCCATGAGCATCGTTTTTATAAAATAAATGTAATGAATGTTTTTTATTAGTCATGGAGTTGTGAGCATTTTGGTAACTGTTTCAGAACAATAAAACTGAGTGCCAGTGCAGTTCAACCAGCTTGTCATCCCTGGATGCAGTGACAGACCAACAAATACTGCTGTTCCTCAGACAGCCTGAACAAAAGGGAATGGAGTTCACAGCTACACTTCAGACGCTGGTATTTTATGGCATACATATACAGTTTTGAGAGGTTTCACTGTCTAGGAATATCTCTAGATTACTGATTACAGTCTATTTGCTGATACCAAATGTATCTGTGTTCTGTTGAGACCCAAATTAATCCTACTATGAAAAGACTTCCTCAGAACCTAATAAAATTGATATTCTAGTGCTGGGCCAATCAGGATTAAGAGGTTTACCTTTAGATATGATAGCTGGAGATTGTTTTTCCTGTGGTTTAATCCTTAGTAGCAAAGGTTTGAAGGCATGATCTCTATTGGAAAGTTTTCTTCTCTTATTATCCTTTTTCCTACTAGCTAGTATTTATTTCTGCATTTTGATAATTCACGTGGAAAATCTAGATAGCTAGAGAAATCAGATAATCCTTCATGTTTGTATTTCTAGTTTCTTTTGACAGTGTGAGCCTATGGTAGGTAGCATAGAGCTTGATAGATGATAAAAATCAATGAAATTGTTTCTTTCTATTTGAAGGGACAAGGAAAAGGAAAAACCTGTATTCTGGAAAATCATTCTAACTGTATATACTGAGTGTAAACCGAATTCCTGATAAGAGTTAGCATGTTATGACCACAGCCTTGAATAAAGGAAGCTGAAGAAGGACTTTATTTTTTTTGTTTTGTTTTGGTACCCAGGATCAAATTCGGGACCTTGTGCTTGTGAGGCAGGTGGTAGAATCACTGAGTTAAATCCCTGGCCCAGAAGGACTTTAGATGAAAAGAAATTGTGCCTAACATCTTCCTAAATTACCTATATAGTAGAAGTTCAGTCTAAATTAAATCTCATTATGTAATACCATGTGCTTTTCATTTGAATTCCTAGTTGAATATGCAGAACTCTTTCTCTTTTTGCCAGTTCAAAGAAATGTCTGATGTTGGAACCTTCATTGATAGTGCCTTCCAGTGGGTAACTAATCCAGAAATTACTCTCAAAGAAAAGTGGGTGCAGCAACTTACTGTAAGTGTTGTGTATATTGTGATTTTTCTGGGGGTTTCTTCCACTTTGATAACTCAGGCGATACTGAATATATACAGCACAGTTTCTAAGACTATCTGCTTAGTCTGATGATGAGTACAGAGTGTGTGTCTGGGGGTGTGTAGGAGTATGGGTGGGTGAATGTATGGGTGGGAGAGTTACAGCAAATATGTGTGATCTTGAGGGTAAGGAATGAGAGTGAGAATAAGGAATGTGAGGATGTGTGAAACTTGGTGGAGAGACAAGGAGTTAATAAGACAATTTAATGGAAAAAGGTGTTTTATTTGTATCCTTTTGAGAACTGGTTAGTCTAAGCTTGGATTTTTCCTTGGCACATTAAAATTCTCTAACTCTGGTAGAATGATTAATGTATGAAAGGATCGTATCACCAAATCTCTGACAGTTTTATTATCTCAGAAAATGGCAGAATATTTGAAAAGCAGGATCTTCTTTGGTAGCTGTTCTCAGCGTTGTTAGAAAGGAAGCATATAAGAAACAATCTTTTTAATGTAACCCATCACCTATAGTAGTAGCTACACCAGGCTTGCTAGCATCCATCAGCCTCCACTAAATTAGGGTAAAGGAAATACTCTGGAATATTATATTGGCAACATTGGAATGTGTGTGTGTGTGTGTGTGTGTGTCTGTACATTGACAACTCCTTTCCCAATCTAACCTGTTGTAAAATTTGCCTTTGAATATGATAATCAGCAAATACTATGATTGTATTACTTGTCTCACCTTGTTCTAAAGCAATTGTGATGATTGAGGAGATGGTAAAAAACCCACTTACTTTAAGAAAAAGAAAATATAACTCAGTGTTAGCTGCATGATAGGTACGTGCTGTATGTTCAGATAGTCAAGTCATACAGTAATCTCTGGTTGCTTGAGAATTGATAGCTATTCAATTATAATTTCAGGATCCAATAGCAGTGAGTACCATTGAGATGGAAATGTCCATGCTATTTTATCTTTTTTTTTTTTGTCATTTGTGTACATTAAACATTGAAATTTTGGAGTTTGTTTTGTGACTTTTCTTTGTAGGAATTCAAGCATGTCAAGAAAAAGAAGCTAAATCTTTGCAGATTAAGTCTGATCAGCTTGGGAAATCACAAAGAATCTCTTGATAAAGTGTTTGTCAAATTAATAGAGATTTTGAAGGAATTCAGGCTGGAATATCTTTATTTCCAAAAAGAGTTTTTTTCCAGGTGATGACCATTTATATATAAGAAACTCATGCTTAATGTACATGACATGTTTATGATTGTGCCACACCTTGTGATTTTTACAAGTTGTGCACCTTGATTTAAGATGAATCTTCTTTAGAGAAGAGATTCTGACAATTTTGAATGGGAAATAATATGAAATTTACTCAGATGTTCACAATTGCAAATGGTGCACGTTAAAAATCTGTGAAAACCAATATAATGAATTATTTTTCCCTAGAGAATCTGGAATTATGGAATACAGAGTTATTTTTGTTGTTGTTGTTGGTACCAGGGATCGAACTCAGGACCTTGCGCTTGAGAGGCAGGTGGCGGAACCACTGAGCTAAATCCCTGGCCCTTTACAGAATTCTTTTAACCAGAAGGAGTCTTAAAGGACTTTCAGTACTCTCATAATTTTATAGGAGACAGAGGCAACGAGGCACAGTGAATTGATCAAGTCTTCTGATTTTTTTAAAGTGAAGTACTAGAATATAAATCCTGATCTGTTGATGCCTATCTCTTAGGGGTCTGTCCTGTCTTTGTGTAAATATACCACATTATGCACCAGTCAATGAAGTTTCAGTTAATTGAAATCATGGAGATTAGAGGATAATAAATGTGAAATCACTTGCCAACTCATTTTCCCTCTAACCTCAATACTTATGATTATGGGAAAATTCTTGACAGTTTTACACTGTAAACCACATATTAAACAAGGACAGTGATTATATTTTTGTTGACCACTATTTATGGTTGCTAGTACTGTACTTAACACTCACCTAAGAACTGCTTTCTGAATGAATGTGGGTAGATGTTAAACTTGAACAAAGTAAAAAAAAGAGTGTAGAGACTTACAGAAAATAGCAAGAGACTGTTTATTCCCCTAATCTGAGGAAACGGGATACCACAAAGAGATTGATACCAGGAGAAAATCTTGAGAAAATGATCATCTGTTTTCCACAAAAAGCAGGGAGCCCAGACTTCCCCCTGGTGGTAAAGTTGTGGGTCAAGTGGATTTGCAGCTTCCTTACACAGACACCATCTCCACAGGAAAGGATGTTAAAACCCTACCTAGCAACAAAGAACCACTTGGAGAGAGGCCTGCACTAGGATCATCTCTGATGAGTGAACCTTCTGTGTTAGCTTACTAGATGCATATGCAGTTCAGTTAAATAATAGCAGGTGTCATTTTCCCAGCCAGTATTGTATCAGATGCAGTGCTAAGAACTGGGCATATATTTATCTCCAGAGAGGTTCAGTAATTTGCCTCAGGCTACCCAGCTGAGATTGTGTAGCAGCTGGGATTCAGACCTATATATCTGACTTTAAAAACCTGTACTGGTTTCAACTATTAATCTTTCACAGTTGACTTGTTAAAATCTGATACAGTAGTCATTAAAAGTATTCTGAGAGGGCTGGGGATTTAGCTCGGTGGTTCCGGCGCCTGCCTCGCAAGTGCAAGGTCCTGAGTTCCATCCCCTGTACCAAAAACAAAAAACAAAAGTATTCTGGGAACCTAGCACTGGGAAAAATACCCTTTACCAACATAAAGATGGTGTAGCCCATGTCTTATAGACACAATGGAAAACAGATGGAGCTATGTAGGGGCCACACACAAAATAATTTGACTGGGTTTTAACTGCATAAGAAAATGAAGGGAGTGCTTTGTGGGGATGGGAGAGAAAAGTCTGTGTTGAGAATGAGGCAAAGAATGCTTCTTACAGGTGAATGTTCAACGGTGTTCGTTAGGATGTGGTGAGCCAAATAGCCTGCAGCCCTGAGGAGTAGAAGAATTGAGTGGGTAGGGAACAGGCAGTGAAAAGAGAAACTGCTCTCAGAGGCCTTGGTGAGGAAAGCAAGTTATGAGTCATACAACCTCCATCCCCATCCGAGTACCTGCTTTTTCCCAGGATCCTCCTCCTTCCTCCCTCTGCAGGTGCTCAGGAATTATAGGAAACCAGATAGAAATCTCTGCCTCCATGAAAGAAGAGGTGCAAATAACAAACATAATTAGACACTGTGATGCCAAAAAGCGGTGAGTGATTTGGAGAAAATTAAAACAAGACAAGACAGGATGAAGGGATGAGGAGCTTACTTTAAGAATGGTAGGGACTGTCCTGTATCCAGTGCCGGGTGGGATAGGGAGCCCAGAGTTGTGTAGGAAGTGAGCTATGGGATGACCTGGGGTCTGTTCTCAGCGGAGGAGTGAGCTGGTAAGAAACCTGAGGCTTGGTGTGTGTGAGTGGCAGTGCGACGTCAGCACTGCTGCGGCTGGGGCGAGTGCTGGGCAGAGCTAGGAGATGGGGCCTGAGAGACAGGGAGGGCTCAGGTCATACACGGCCTTGGAGTCCCGGTGGATGAATTTGTATTTTATTCCGGGTGGGGTAGGAGGCCTCATATGAGCAGACAAGAGATAGGATTGTATTTTGACAGATGTCCCAGGTAGAGAATTGTCATTAGAGAGAACACAGAGACCAGTGAGAGGAGTTTTTTCAACAATACATCACCATTCAGAGATCCTGATAAGTCAATATGCCTAATTTGGACTGAATTTTTTTAATAAAGAAAAAAGTAAAACTTCAGAAATCATTACATATAGTAAGAGAAAGTAGTTTAATGCAATTTTTTTCAGCTACGTGTGTGTGTGTGTGTATGTGTGTGTGTGTTGAAATGTAACATATTTACTGTATCATTGAAAACAGCCAGAGAGTCACTGTGATAGGTCAGGCTATATTGTGGGCCAAGGTGAAGTCATGAGGGTAATGAGAGATAATTGGACTAAAGCTGTATTTGAGGGTGGATCAGATCTGACAGGCTGGTAGAAGAGAAGTGGGGAAGGCAAGAAAGAGGAGTCATGTTTAACTTGGAAAATTTTGGTCTGAAAACTAGATGGCGAAGTCTGGGAGAAAGGCCTATTTGGTAGGGATTGGAATAGAAATAAAGATTCAGCCCTAGAACATGTTATCAAGGAGAGTTGTTGGGTTTACAAACATACCCAAAGCTAATATATGTACTTCTTAACATGATAATGAAAATTTTCAGGGGAGAAGAAAACTTTAAAGATGCAACATCTGTTAAGTATTTTTAACAGATGGCACCATCTAATTTTTAAAAATTCTATTTCTAAAACTGTTATGACTCCTAAAATCCAGAAAAATGATTCTTATAAGAAATACATACCAGTTACTGAAAATTTTAGTATTATTAAATGTGGACTTCTGATGATTCTTGGAAGATAATGAAAACTCTTAAGACCTTAGGCTTTTCCTAGGAAAAAAGTACATAAAACAGATGTCTTTTAAAAACCCAGGGGAGCTGGGCATGATGGTGCATGTCTGTAACCCCAGCATTCCAGGAGACTGAGACAGGAGGATTGCAAGGTCGAGCCTAGTCTGGGAAACTTTGTGACTTACGGAGACCCTGTCTCGAAATGAAAAGGGCTAAGGATGTAGCTCAGTGTAAAGGCCCTATGTTCAGTGGCCAGCATGGCAGAAACAAACAACCCCCAGGGGAGGTAGTGTGAGGAAGATAGAGACAAGGAAGCCCTGCATTTACTAATTCAACAACAGGATGTGGACAGATCCCCTTTCTGAGAAATCCAGAAACCAGTTGAAAGTCTCCAGTACTCTCCATTAAAATGAAACCAGCCACATCAAGTTTGATAGGAAAATCAAGACCCTCTAATCTCCACCCTCCAGCAGAGTGTTTTGTGATTGGAAGGAAACACCTAGCACTCAGCTTCTCTCTGTGGGAAGAGTTAGACCATATGCTCAATACTCATCTTTTTATGGGGCTTCCCAAGGCTTTTCTCTCATCTGTCTTGGAGTGCTGATGGTCCTTGGAATACTTTAGATGCTGGGATTGAGGTGGAACACTGAAAACAAAGGAGGCAGTGAGAAGTAGTATGTACGTACTTTTCAGAGCTCCTTCTCCAGCTCACAGCAAAGCAAGCAGATGAAAAATCTCAGATTCCTGGAGGTGAGATGATGGGAGAGTTGGACCACCATCCAAAGTTCCAACTTTTCTGGGGGCTGATCCAGAGGATTGGGGTTGCTGAGGACAGTGGTTTGGATTTGTGTGAATGTTTGAGAGGCTCCTAGGATCCCTACCTGGACTGATTAAGGGTTTTTCTTTTATATGAGTCCAGTAGTCTGTGGAGACTGGAAGACCTGGCTACTTCTTCTAATGCATAGATAAAAATGACAGGAGTACAAGGAAATGAAGAAACAGGGAAATATATTCCAAATAAAGGAACAAAATAAATTTGCAGAAATTGACCCCAGTGAAATGGAGGTAAATGGTTTACCTGTTCAGAGAATCAACGATGAACAGTGAGGTCAGAAACTATATGAGAATTTTAACAAGATATTAAAAAGTGCCAAACAAAAATCCTGGAGCTAAAGAATAATTGGACCTAAAAATTCACTAGAAGGGTTCAACACCAGACTAGATCAAACAGAAGAAAAGATCAGCACACTTGAATACGGATCATGGGAAAAAGAATGGAAGAGTGAACAAACTTGGCGAGTTTCACGGGATACCATCGAGCTGAATAGTTGTGGATTTCTTTAGTACCAGAGGTGAGAAAGGGGCAGGAAGGCTCTTCAGGGAGATGACGGCCAAAACTTTTCTTTTTGTCTTTCTTTTTTAGTCCTGGGGATTGAACTTGGAACCTTGTGCTTATGGGGCAGGGACCACTGAGCTAAATCCCTGGCCCAACATTTCTTAAATGTGTGGAAGAAATAGATAGCCTAACCACTGTAAAATGAGCTCAAAGAAATTCCCACTGAGGTGCATTATACAATAGTCAGAAGTCAAAGTAGAATGTTGAAAGCAGCCAGATAAAAGGCATTCCGCACATGCCAAGGAGACACCCTATCAGACTGCCAGCAAATTTCTCAGTAGAATCCTTGCAGCCAGAAAGGATTGGGATAAAAGAGTGAAAGGGCTAAAAGCACAAAAATGTGATACCTAGCAAAACTCTCCTTCGGAAGTAAAGAAGAAAGGACTTTCCTGGCAGACAAAAGCTGAGGAAATTTATCACCACTGGACCTACCTTATGAGAAATGGTAAATGGAATTCTTCATATTGAAATAAAACGATGCTAAATAGCAATACAAAAAGCACACGAAAGCATAAGATGTAATGATAAAAGTAAGTATATAAAAACGATCGAACACTAGAATGGTAGTGGGTAAATCACTTTGATTTTAACGTAAAAGATGAAAGACAAAGTATAAAGTGTAAAAATGTTAATTGAATACACAATATAAAAAGATGTAAACTGTGACATCAACAACATATAAAGTGTGTAGAGGGAGAAAAGTAAGAGTATAGAGTATTTATTATTGAAGTTGTTACCAGCTTGTCAGACTGTTATAACCATGATGTATTTTATGTAGGCCCCGTGGTAACCACAAAGGAAGTACTTATACAAAGTATAAGTTACACTTTTAACTTTTAAGTTTTAAGATATATAGAAAAGGAAAATGGAAATCAAAGCATATTAATACAAAAAAATCAAAAGTCAGAGGAAGACAATGAGAGGAAGACATCATAGCACTAAATATATAAAACGAACACTTAATAATTAAAAGCAGAGCTACATCAACAAATTAGATAACCTAGAAGAAAATGGATTAATTTGTAAAAACATCCACCCTACTAAGACTGAATAATGAAGATAGAAAATCTGACAGACCTATAAGTAGTAAGATTGATTCAGTAATCAAATACCTCTCAATAAAGAATAACCCAGGAAGGAGATGGTTTACCAAACATCTAAAGATGAATAAAAGTCAATCCTTCTGAAACTCTTAAAGTGATTTTGGAAGTGTTTAATACTTTTTTTTTTTATCATGCCAGCAGTACCCTGATATCAAAGCCAGGCAGTAACACTGAGAAAGTTCCAGGCCAGTATCCTTCATGAATATAGATAAAAAATCATCAACAAAATATGAGCAAACAAAATTCAACAACATGGTAGGGTTATAACCACTATCAAGTGGGATTTAACCCCGAGATGTATGGATGATTCAACATTGCAAATCAATGTGATTTGTCACATTCACAGAATAAAGGATGTCCCACAGTTAGCTCTATAAGATGTAGAGAAAGCATTTGAGAAAATTCAGTCTTTCCCGTAAAAACTCAGGAATGTAACTCAGCATAATAGTCATTTATAAAAAGTCCACAGGGCTGGGACTTTAGCTCAGCGACACCATACCTGCCTCACAAGCACAAGGTCCTGAGTTCGATTACCAGTACCAAAAAAAGAAAAGTCCACAGGTAAGATCTTAACTATGAAAAATATAAAGCTTTTCCTCCGAGATCTGGAAAAATAACAGCGATGCCCACTCTCACCACTTCCATTTAACATAGTACTGGGAGATCTTAGCACATTTAGAAAAAAGCATATAAATCAGAAGTAAAGTTGTCTGTTTGCAGATGAAATGATCTTATATGTAGAAAACTAAATTGATTCCATAAGATACTTGTTGAAATAAATGAATTCAGTAAAGTTGCAGGATACAAAATCTACATATGAAATTCAGTTCCATTTTTACATGTTAACAGTGAACTATCTGAAAAGGAAATCTTATAATAGCAAAAAACAGTACTTAATAAATTTAGATAAAGACACTAAAGCCTATAAAACATTGAGAGAAATTAAGACACACAAAAAATGGAAAGCTGTGTTTATGGGATTGGAAAACTTAACATTGTTCGAGTGCCCAAAGCAATTCATTGCTACGGTGCAATCCCTATGAAAAAATCCCAATAAGCTTTTTTATGGAAGGAGAAAAAAAAAATCCTAAAATTTATATAGAACCAGAGTAGCAAAATAATAATAGCAAAGATGGAGGCATTATCCTTTGTGACTTCAAAAATTTCAAAGCCACAGTAGTTAATCAGTATAATACTGGCATAAAAGATAGGCATGTAGGCTAGTAGAACTGAGCATAGAGGTCGGGTATTTAGCTCAGTGGCACCGCGTCTGCCTCACAAGTGCAAAGTCCTGAGTTCAGTCCCTGGTGCTGGGAAAAAAAAGCATAGAAATGAATCCATGCATATATGGTTGACTGATCTTTAATATGAATGCAAAGAATACTCAATAGGGAAAGGATAATTTCTTCAACAAAGGGTGCTAGGAAAACGATATCCACAGGCAAAGAATGAAATTGAACTCTATAGAGATGTCTTATACCAGAAACAAAAATCAGCTCAAAATTGATTAAAGACTTAAATATCAGAACTGAAACTATAACATTTATAGAAGAAAGTGTGTTGTGGAAGCTTTGTGGTTTTGGTCTTGATAAAAATTTAGGATGCCAAGGGCACAGGCAAATGCAAGCAAAAATAGGCACATGGGATTACATCTGACTGTAAATCTGCACAACAAAGAAAATAACTACAGAATTGGAGAAAATGTTGGGAAACTATCTGTCGAAGGGTTAACATTCAAAATGTATAAGGAACTCAACTATATAGCACAAACGATTTAAAATGGGCAAAGGACTTGAAAAGACATTTCTCCAGAGATACATAAATGACTAGCAATTATACAAAAATATATTCAACATTACTAATCCAGGAAATGCAAATTAAAACCACAATTAGATATTGTCTCATACCTGTAGAGTGGCTATTATAGAATACAAAAGAAAAGGTAACACCTGTTGGTGAAGATGTGAAGAAACTGGAAACCTTTTGCACAGTTGGCAGAACATAAAATGGAAGCACTAAAGAAGACTATATGAATATTTCTCAGAATGTTAAAAATATAACTACTTTGTGACCTGGGACTCCCATTTCTGGATATTTACCCAAAAGATTTGAAATCAAGATCTCAGAGATTTGCATTCCATGTTCATTGCAGTGTTATTCATAATAATGAAGATGCAGAAACATGTTTGTCAGTGGATGAATAATATAGATGAATGTGTGTGTATTCAGCCTTACATGTGACAATAACTATGAACCTGCAGGACATGCTGAGTGAAATAATTACAGAACAAGTATTGCCTGATTCCACTTATCTGAGTTTATCTAAAATACTTAAACCTCTAGAAGCAAAAAGTAGAATGATGTTTGCTGCAGGCTCAGGGAGGGAGAAATAGGCAGTTGCTAAGTCAACAGGTATAAAGTTTTAGTTATTCAACATGAATAAGTTTTAGTGATCTGCTCTACAAATTAGTTTATTAAATTAGCCTTTAGTTACTACTGTATTGTATGTCTAAAAACATTCAGTGCGTAGCTGTCACATTAAGTGTTCCTGGTAGAGTTGAAAAAAACCCCACTAACTTTAAACCTTTTTTTTTTTTTTTTTTTTGGTACCGGGGATTGAACTCGGGTCCTTGCGCTGCAAGGCAGGCGGCAAAACCAGTGAGCTTAAATGCCCAGCCCCAAATCTAAACTATTGAGGAATGCTCAGTAGAAAGCATGTGGTGATTTAGTTTTTATTTTGTTTAGAATTTTCTTGTGTACCACAGAGGTAAAGCATTCTGTAAGATCATCCTAGCTTCTGATGTGGTCCTCCTTGTAATCAGGTCTGGATTTATGTCAGCAGAACTCTTAACTGTGTGTTAACGTTGGAGAGGAAGGAAAAAGGCCTAAGCCTAGCAATATCTTCCTCACCACTTTGAAATGTCCCCAATTTTTCATCCCTTTGAATTAAGGCCCATAAGTCAGTTGTTTCCAGATAACCATTGATATGTTGACATGTAGCACAGAATAATTTATCAATTAACAGAATGGATATATTTGTATATATTTGGGGATTAGTATTGGATCCAAGTGAGGAATAACAATGATACTAAGATTTGAGGTGGGGCGAAAGGGGAGAGGAAGGGCTTTAGAAAAAGGGGACTACAGTGTGGATATCCACAGCCGTCTCTGTTTGGGGGTGACTCTTCCTGAGCTGATGAAAAATACTTGTACCATAATTGACAACCCTGGAGGAGAAAGGCTAAGGTCATGAGACACTCTCGTTTCCTTTTCCTCTGTCTCTTTTCCTTTCCTTTTTTGTAAAAGCTAGCTGTGAAGTGTGAGCGTTGCACCTGTCAGCCTGACCTCAATGTAGAGCCACCTTCTGAGCAGGCGACTGATGCCAAGTGCTGTGAACATAGCTTGTGGGGAACTGAAAATACCAGTGTACCATAGGAAATGAAGTTTCCTCATCTGTAAAGCAAAGGCTAAGTGATCACTTGCTTAAAATTCTGTATCTGTGAAGAATTCATATGCACGTAAATACTTTCACTTTTTTCTCTGATCTCTCAGGAAGTACATGCTTAAATTTGTCGCAGTTTCCCAAAGTGACTCTTAGTTGAAATGTCACTGCCAGCTTGTGGTTTGAACTCTTTTTTTTTTTTTTTTTTAAACATCAGTCAGAAACAACTAGAAGCCATCAAACAACTGCAAGAAGATGCTGTCAACCAGGAAGCCATCCTCAGGAAGAAGGTCCAAGAAGCCAGCAAACAGCTGGAGGAAGCCAAGCAGCAGGTAGGCAGGACTTGGCTGCATTAGACTCAGGAGAAAGCTCCTCAGATGTCCTTGAAACCATGAAGTAAAAATGGAGGAGGAACAAAAAAAGAGGAACTGTAAGGTTCAGTCCCTAGTGACTACAGTGAGCGGAGGAAGTATGGGGGGAGTTGTAAAAGAGGCGGTATCAACAGCCTGCTGATGAAAGAGGCAACTTTACAGGAGGAGGCAACTTGACATATCAGGACTTTTGCTGCTGTAGAAATAGCTCGGGCACACCAAACGCATGCAAACACGGAATTGCAGAAGTTCAGTAGAGGCTTATCACTTCCCTGAGAAGAAAAGCATATTTTCAGTTTCGTGTGCATAATACAGTGAGTGCCTGATTGCTTTCTTTCCTGGTCACTTGCTAAAATCCAGTGTTAATCATACATGTATCCAGGTGAAGGATCGAGAGCGAACAGCTCACTCTGCCAGTGAAAAAGCTAAGTCTCTACCACATGAACTAGAGGAAGCAATTTTGGAGCAGCGGAACCTCCACACTATAAATACTGAGTTATCGAACACTTGCCAGACCCTTGAGCAGAAGACAACACTGAAAAGTAAGTAGCAGATACTCGTTTATGTCCCAATTCATTTTACCCTGAGGTGGGGCCAAAGCACTAGAGCCATTTTTCTGGGTTACAGCTGCTGTGTTGTTACTGAATTTATGACACAGAGATGGCCTGGGAAAACCATATTATGGGGCCATCAGAGAGGTTCAGCCAGTAGCTGGGGACTTGAGTTTAACAGTTAACCTAACCTGCCTTGTTGGTTGGTTATTTGTCGTTAGATTTGTCCGTTCCTTTTTTTTCTTTTAAAATTAAATAGTACTTCTCAAATTTCTTAAAGTAAACAAAGAGAAAAAAAATCTGTATATTTGGAGTATTTGTACACTCAAGTTGTTTTACCTATTTCTGTCCTGATTTTCTTAGCTAGTTTTTAGCTATCATATGGTGGAAAAAGGGCCTGCTTCTCTGTTCCCCCTTAAGTAGGAGATTGGAAAGACAATTATGAATTCAGAGTGTCCTAAAATATTAAGTATGTATGAAAAATCTTTAACATTTTTGCTCTGTACTTCACTTACATATTTTACATTTTAAGAATTGGAATACTTGTACTTTTTCTGTTGCCTAAAAGTGCATAAGCACACATTAAAAATATATGTGAGAAGACAATTGTCAAATTACAGATGTCAGATTATTTATAAACTTGTTTTATTCTAGAAACACAGTACAGTAAAAATAAAACTTATTTAGCCATTTATCAGACAACTGCTCTTGTTCAGTGAGCTTCTTCTAGCTGTATAAATGTTCTTTTTATAGAAAGTAATAAACAACTAATTCTAAGCTTAAGGTAAGCTTGTGTGTGTTTGGGATTTGTTGTAGCCTTTCTACTGTTATCTGAGAAAGCTGCTTAAGAATTTAACAAATTGTCGAGTTTTATAATAGCAAGGGTTATTCAACATTGTATTATTTTAAAATCTTTATGAATTTGTCAGTTTTTAATAATTCTAATAAGTGTCAGTTCATTTTGGTTCACTCTGTCACCAATGTAAGGCGTGCTTTAAATCACAAAGTCTGTATCTTATGTTTTTACTACTTAGGATATTGCAGGAGGCTTCTTGATGATTAGAATTGTGCTTGTTGAGACATGAGTCATTCTCAGTGTGGTTTAAGGCATGCCTGCATTAGACGCTGTGCTCAGAAGACTAATCGTTTGGCCCAGTTATCTTCACATTAAATCAACATTATACCCCATACTTTTATACGGCTGCTCAGAATTTGGCTTCCCTTCTTTCTCTGCTGTCTTAGTTACTTTTCTTATTTCTGAGACAAAATACCTGACACCCAAAGTTAGAGGAGGAAAGGATTGGGGTGGGGATTTATCTCAGTGGCACTGTGGCTGTCTCAAAAGCTCGAGGTCCTGAATTTGATCCCCAGTACCAAAAAAAAAAAAAAAAAAAAAGGAGGAAAGGATTATTTAGCTCACAGTTTGTAGAGGTTTCAGTCCATAATTGGCTGGCTCCAAGGCAGGTATTGCAGAGGAGAAACAGTTCATGGCAAGCAGAAGGTAGCAAAGCAACAAGACATGACCACAACTTTTTCTATCCCTTATATTTTATCCAGACTACTTAGAGTAGATAGCACTCACACCCTTAATCCTAGTGCCCTTGATCCTAGCAATGCACCATGAATCAATTACTTACTCCACATCCAGCCACCTCTGAAAAAACCCCACCTATGACCCCATGAAGCTTTGGGGGACATCTAAACACAAGCCATAACATTCCACCCTAGCCCCTACAGACTCATGCACATCCCTTTATGCAAAAGGCATTTAGTCCATCTTCAAGAGTTGCCAAAGTCCTAACTGTCTCAGCATTGCTGAAAAGTCTTAAGTCCAAAGTCTCCTCTGAGATTTAAGGCAAACTCTTAGCTGTAAGCCCTGTACAAATGAAAAGAAAGTTAAACACTTCCAACATTCAATGGCATAAGATAGACATTTTCATTCCAAAAGGTACAAATGGGGGATACAAAGGAATGAGACTAAAGCAAATTCAAAATCCCAACAGGGCAAAAATTAAGTTCCACAGTTCCACTTCCAGGATCCCAGGCAATCTGTGGCAAATTGTGAACTCTAATGGGCTTGGGTGGCTCTGCCCCTATAGCACTGCTGGTGGTTGTAGATCCCATGGCTTCTCTCTGGGACCAGCTCTGTACTTTCCTCATGGTTTTCCTCAGATGATCCCTGTTCCTAGCTTCTCCAAACTTCTGTGGTTTCCACTGCACCTTTAGCTTCGCACTCATAGCTTCACACAGTACCCGCTCAGAGGCACACTGCCTGGCTTCCCAGGCCTTCTTCTGAAACCTTCCTGACCCCACAATTCTTGCATTCTTCAAGAATGCAAAACCAGCACCAGGTGAATGATGCCAAGGTCTGCTGCCAGCTGGAGCAGAAGCCTGGCTTCTCTCTCTCTCGGCTGTAGGAGTCTAGTCCCTATGAACCAAATCCTGAGAACTTCCCTAGGCTACTGCCAGCCTAGAACAAGGTACTCTGGGGGCTCTCTTCTCAAAGCAAAGTCTTTCACCTTTGCAACTCTGAAGCTGCAGAGACTGGAGTCCTGTTGGTTCTTGTGATGTTCTCAGACCATCTTTTCTGTTGTCTTCTTCTGAAATACTTGGCTTTTTCTTGCTAGTCTTTTCAGTGACCAATTTCTCCTCTGTTCCATCTTTGCAGGCCCCAGCTTTACTGGAGCTTCCTTTCTGGCCAAACTCAAAATGTTTTAAATCATACTGCTGGGCTCTTTGCTCTTGATTCTCAACATAAATCTAGCTAAAAGCCCCCAACAGTAGCCATGCCACCACTTCAACATTAGACTGTCTTAAAATTTTTTCTGCCAGATTAATTAGTCCACTGCCCTTAATCTCAGTCTCAGATAAGGTCTCTGGACAGGAGCAAAATGCAGACAAACTTTCTGCCTAGGCATAACACACATTGTCTGGTGTCCAATGGCCTATGCAGTCCTTCTTCCCAGTAGAAACCTCCTGAGCCTGGTCTTTACCAGCAGAATTTCTATCAGCCTTCTGTGCTCTGATCAGAATCTCCCATCATATATAGCCTGAGGGATTCTAGCTCTACTTTTTCAGCCAACATTTCCAACCCTTTCCTAAGTCTTCCTCTTTCCTCAAGTCTGCTTCAAAGGCTCCTAAATCACATGGTCAGGTGCAGTCACAGAAATTACCCTACTTCTCTGGTACCAAATTATGTGTTAGTTACTTTTCTCATTGCTGAGATAAAATACCTGACACCCAAAGTTAAAGTAGAAAGGTTTATTTAGCTCACAGTTTGTAGAGATTTCAGTCCATAATCGGCTGGCTCCAAGGCAGGGTGGCATGTCAGATAGGTATTGCAGAGGAGAAACAGTTCATGGCAGGCAGAAGGTAGCAAAGCAACAAGAGATGACCACAGCTCTTTCTGTCCCTTATATCTTACCCAGGCTACTTAGGGCAGGTAGCATTCATAACCCTTAATCCTAGTGCCCTTAAGCCTAGCACTGCACTATGAATCAATCCCAGCATCACACACTCTAGATCCAGCCACCTCTGAAAATGCCCCACCTATGACCACAAGAGGCTTTGGAGGGACATCTAAATGCGAGATGTAACACATGCCATGTTGTAGCACTTTCTTAGGATCAATTTTTGGAACCTCTCCCAAAGTGCATACTCTTGATATTATCAACTTGCCACTGTCTCCCCAGTTTGTCCTTAGGGGATAATTGGTTTAAATATTATTAAATGCAGCATATAAAAGCTCTTCTTCATTGAATATACTTTTTTGCCTGGATAAAGTAGGATGGACACTTCTTTCTGTCTTGAGTAGCTCATAAGCTTCCTGGATTTATGAAATCCCTTTCCTGTTTGTTTTTTCCCTGCCCAAAGAAGGCACACATACCAGGATTTTTCTCATAAAACCATGCATTTAGAAGGGTGGTTCTAATAATGCCCTTAAAAGTCAACCTTTGGGAGAAGAAGAAAATTGAGATAGTATATTTTTAAAATGTTCTCTATTGCAGATATTCCAGACAGATCGAGAGAGCAGTGAGATGGGACAGTTATCACACAAGCACGTCCACACACATTACACCATAACCACAGCCACCCCATGATGCTTGAGTTCTGAGTCAAACATTTGAATTCTGAGTCAGAAAAGAAAAATATTTAAATCTACTTAGCTCTTCTGAAACTCTCCAGCTAGTTTAATAAAATTACCAAAATGCTTAAAACCATTGCTTTCTGATCCATTTGACAAGATTTATCAGCAAATAATAGGGAATTTGTTTGGTTTGTTCAAGTGCTCAGGCCAATGGCAATGTGTACACAATACAACTGGGAAGGTGCTAATAACATTTGATTATAAATCCTGAACTTCATATTGAATAAATTATATTGTCAAAGTTTTCAACTGCTATGAGGACCGAAGTGATTTATAAAATGATTAGTGTGCATCTTTGCCTCCATGAAATGTGCCACAAGAACTGTTAAATTTCATGAGTAGTTACTTATACATTTTCTTTTTTCTCTTTTCACAGCTAAGTATCTTGTGACCATAGACAGTAGTGGATTGTAAATGAATGTTAGCTTTAAAAAGGAAATTGAGGGCCGGGGATTTAGCTCAGTGGTTCCACCACCTGCCTCGCAAGCGCAAGGTCCCGAGTTCAATCCCCAGTACCGCAAAAAAAGAAACCTAAAAAATTTCTTAGGTCTAGGTTACACATATAACACCTTAGGATGCATTTTATCTATAGGACTAATCATAGACTAATTGACCTATTCATCCTTTACTGTTCACTGTCTCTTGTCCCTAGCTGATGTGAAATTAAAATTGAATTACTTAACAGACAAGCAAATTAATTACCTTAGGAACCATAAATATTTCCTTGGGGAGGGATCCTAAGAAACTCCTTTCTATCAGAGTTCCTTATTTGAGGATCAAAACTTCAGTTTTGAGAAAGCTTTCCTTAGATGATCTCATGGAAAACTCTTTTCTACCTGGCTTTTCTCAGTATAGGGGGTGTGCAGGGTGAGAGGGGAACCCTAAGATCTCAGGATGGATGCAAGATGTGTCCCAAGCAGCCAACGATCAAGGGCAATGAGCCAAAGAACGCTGAAAGATAAGATGCTTAAAGCTTGGAATCGGGACCAAGGAGAAAGCTGAAGTCACTGTAGCCTGTTCAACAGCTCTGATAGGATAGATTTTTCCAAATGAAAATGCAGACATGAATGAAGTAATATTATCACGGTATAATGGTTTAAGAGCATAAGATTTGAAGTTAAACCAACCTGTGTCTTGACTCAAAGTCTACAAGAGAGTAGCTGAGTAAAATTGGGCAAATCAGTTTATCACCGTGTACCTCAGTATCCTCTTCCATGCAACTCAGTTGTGAATTACAAATAATATGAATGCAAGTCAGTAGCTACAGCTTGGCTATAGGCGGTCTACATGTTCTGCTAGACCATGTTTCTATGTTGTGAATTATCCTTTTCTGTGATCATTGATAAATGGGGAATGACATGTTAGGATAATAGGGAAGTTCTTTTGTTTCATACCTGATTTCCTTGGAAATAGGGTCTGAGTCGGAAGGCGTAAGAACTACCACCTTCAGGAGGAAAGGAAAAAACCCTTAGCCTGGCTGCTTAACAAGCACCAGCAGCTCTTGCAACTTTATTTTGAGAAAATTAAAAATAAGTGTCTGCATGTGAACCTTCCTCCACACACACTCACCCCAGCCTGTCAAGAGCTCTCTGTGAGACTGCTCCTCACGTTTGCCTTGGCCGCCCCCCAGCTGAGAGTTCCACTCCTATCTGCCCTTTCTCAGTGCCCTGCCAGCATTGTTCCATTTAAAGCATCACTAGCATTTCCACTCCGTGGTTTTTGTGTATTTTTAGTATCCAGTGAGGGGTTTTAAGATGCATGTCTGGGTGATCCACATTCTTTTCCTAGGTAATAATAATTTAGTGATTGTGCTTTTTAGTGCTGTAGTGACAGTTTTGCGTATACTTTTTTAGTGATTTCTTCCTAACCCTCCTTATTTCGTAAACCTTGGTGTTATTTTTGTTCTTGTAATTTTCAAATATTTTTAATGTATAATATAAAGAGTTCAGATCTTATGTGTGTTCTTCAACCAGTTAGATAAATACACATCAAAACCCAGAACTTCTATCAGAAAGTTTCCTTGAGCTACTTCCCAGCTTCATGCTCCTCCCCCGGGTTGGCCACAAGGAACAACCCTGATCTGATTGGGGTAGTTTGGCTTATTCTAGAGTTCTGTGTGTTCTTTTTTGTGTGTGTGTCTGCTTCCCCTTAGCATATTTCTGAGATTATCTATGTTATGTTTATCAGTAATACTTTTTATGGTTGAGTTGTATTTCTTTGTATGGATATTCTACAATTTGTCTTTTCTCCCATTTTGCATATCTAAAGTATCTGTCTTTCTGATTTATATCGGGTAAAGCTATTATGAACATCTGTCTTTGTGTGAACAAGTGTTCTTATGTCACCTAGTATAAATACCTAGGAGTAAATCTACCAGGTCATACATAGTTGGAGCTCTACCTTTTTAAGAACCTACCAAACATTTTTCCATGGTGTTTAGCATTTCACGCTCCACCAGCATTGTATGGGAGTTTCTGGTGTTCCATTTCTCCAGTAGTAGGTACTGTCAGGTTTTTTTTTCCCCATTTAAGCTACTCTCCTAGTATTATAGTGATTTTAATTTCTACTGTTTAGAGGACTAAGGATGATGAGCACTTTCTCATATGCTGATTGGTCATCATGTATCTTTTTTGGTAAACTATCTAAGTCTTTTGCCCATTGTAAAATTATGTTCTTTGTTTTTTCATTCTTATATATGTAAGTCCTTAGATATATATGTGTGTGAATAGTATTCTTAGTCAGTGGTTAATGAACCCTGATATTTTTAATGCTTGATTTTATAGAGCATGAGATTTTTTCACATATATCTTGTGTTATAAGAATTCATATTCCATAAATGGCAACCATCATTGATAACTGACTGCTATTATAACAGCTCTGGCAGTCTTGTAATTTTGATTTTGAATAGTCAATTGATGGTGGGCCCTTTGCCTGAAAGCACCAGCACGTAGTCATTTAGAAAGTGGCTTTATCTCAGCTTCCTTCAAAGGCGACACATCCGAGACACTTGTTTCCACCTTACATCACAGATGGCAGCGGTGGGGATGTACTGGTCACTGTTTTACTTGCATCTGTGTGAAGCCCAAAGGTCCTAGAGATATTGGATGTCCAACTCCAAAAACAGAATTCAAAAGTGCATGCAAATTGAGGTCATAAGCCAGTTTGTTTTGCCATATGGAAAATATGGAAATAGTTGCTACTCACTGCACAAAACATCTGTTGAAATAAGATTTTCAATGTGAGTGCTTTGAGATAAATTATTTCTAAAACCCAGGTTTGCCTGGTGGGAGAGCAGATGAGCAATTTAGACAGTGTTATACTCACTCATTATTTCTTTGGCAGCACGTGCTTAGTTTTATAACTGTAAGATGGTATTCTGATTTAGTGTTTCGGAGATACATGACCTTCAGAAACATGATGGCCACTTCTGAAAGCTTTGGTTGCTGTTTGTAGGTCAGGAGGAGAAAAAGGCCTTGTTTCTTAGTTTACTTAACACAGAGAGGTTTGAAAATAAGTCTAAGTATTAATGTGAAAAAATGTAATTATTTTTGGTTAAAAATGTTTTTCTCCTACTGGAGATAACTAGGACCATGAGATCTTAGTACTATGTCTAGGACAAACAATCTGCTTCGGCACGTGTGCCATAGGTTCGCCACCACTGATCTAGGAGATATTTATTTGTCAAGCTTAGTTGGCAAGTTATTTCTATAAAAATGTTTTATAAAATGGAATTTTTCCATAGGTAATATCCTGTATAATTAAAGCTTTAAAAGCTTTTTTCCTGAAAAAAATTAAAATTTGATTGTCTTCTTTTCATATGTATCAGTATTATTTTCGTGGCTCAGAATTTCTTCCGGCTAGTAAGATATAAAACTGTTGGTTTATAAAATAAGAAGCACCAGATTTCTCTGTGATTTGGACACCAGAAGATCTGCTGTTAATAATTTTCCTGGCTGTTAGTGCTTTAAAAAATATTCATAGCTATTAATATACTTGCATCTAGCAGAGCTCTCTACCCTCTTTTGATTTTTGCTTTTAATCTCCTGTGGGCAGAGAAAGCAGCCAAGCTTGTGAAAATAATGTATAAATTCAGATCTCACTGTCTGTGTCAATGTGTGAAATTTGTCACATGAATAAAGGGCATGGGTATCAGTACTGTATCTACTTTGGTTTTTCAAAAGATTTGGGCTTATTTTCACATTCCCAGCTGTATTTCAAAAAGGATAGGTTGCCAACTAGACATTGTGTGATTATGTAACTTACAGTATTAAATAGGTATTTTTCCCCATTTCCATTTTTTGAGAGATAAAACTTTGACAGTTACTAGGAAACAGATTTTAGTTAAGTGAAAAGATAAATATTTTAAACAATTCTTTTATTGGTACATTTTAGTTATACAATACGTTTACATTTATCATTGGGTGCTTGTACCTGTACATGATGTATCTTGATTCTTAATTTTTTCCCCATTCCCTGTGTGCGCTTCACCCCCTCCACCCTTCCCTATTTACATAGATTTCATTCCCATTTTTTTTTCTTTTCTCATAATTTTTCCTTTCACTTCTTTCCTTTCCCTTCCCCTCCCACCACCCCTACACCTTTGGACCTCTTCCTATTTCAAATTATCAATTATTTGTTTTGATCATTTTAATCTGTATTTACACTTTCAGTTTCTCACGCTGAAGGAACTATTCGGTATTTACACGTGTGTCCTATTTATTTCACTTAAGAGTATGGCCTCCATATGCATCCATTTAGCTATAAATGTCTCTAGTTTCTCATTCTTTATGGCTGAGTAGTACTCCATTTTATAAAAAAAACCACATCTTCTTTATCCAGCTTCCAGTTGATGGGCATTTGGGCTGTTTCCAGGCTTTAGCTATTACAAACTGTGCCGCGATGAACGTGGGTGCACATATATCCCTGTGGTCTGATTCTTTTAATTCTTTGGGGAAGATCCCCAGCAGGGGAATAGCTGGATCAAATGGGACTTCCAGTCCTAGTTCTTTGAGGTATCTCCATACTGATTTCCACAGTGGTTGCACCAGTCTGCACTCCCACCAGCAGTGGAGCAGGGTTCCTTTTTCCCCACACCCCCGCCAGCATTTGTTATTGGTTGATTTCTTGATAGCAGCCATTCTTTCTGGGGTGAGGTGGAATCTCAGTGTTGTTTTCATCTGCGTCTCTCAAATGACCAGTGATGTTGAAGATTTTTTCATATATTTATTTGCTGCTTTTACTTTGTAAAAGATAAATATTTTTAATTGCATATCATAGGACACTGAACTGAGCAGCACTGTCTTGTAAACCTGAATATAGCTCCATGGTGTACCAGTTACCAGGTCAGTCTCCTGGACATCAGCATTCTCAAGGTCCCAGATCTACCAGGACTCTTGGGATTGTAGGACCCTAGTTCTAGGGATCAAGAAGAAACTTAATGGAGATGGAATTTCTACATCTGTAGGAGGTTGGACTGAATGGCTTGTAAAGTGTTTTGTTTTGTTTTTGCAGTGCTGGGGATCAAACACAGGGCTTTGCAAATGCTCTATCACTGAGCTATACCCCTAGTCCCTGTATTCTTATTTTAAGATTGAATAATTCTGTGACTCACATCTAGAAGACCATTCACTTGCATTGTTAGTTTTAAATACCCAAGGGTATCATGGCTTAGCTGTTGCAATGTGCTTTTCTATTTTTCCCATCTTAAGTAGAGATTGCCATTCTCAGCAGTCAGTGTTCCCTGTCATTTCCTTCGGGCCCCAAATGGAAAGCCAGTAAAAGTTTATGAAGCAATAAAATGTATTATGGGCAAAGAGGGTTAAAGTGATCATAATGAGCTGCTTATAAATTCTTTTCATAGCAACTATTGAGTCACTTCGAAACCAGTTAATTAAAGGACGACTCCATGACCTGTTTCAGGTAAAAGAAAACCCCTGAGGTGCATGTTTGTTTGTTGTGGGGAAGATATCCAATTCATATAAGGTTTTAAAGTTAATTTGTAGTATATAGTAGAGGTTTTCACCATGAATACCCAATTTAGAAGAAAATGCTTCAGTGGACTTTGTTCCCTGTATACAGAAAGCATTTAACAGAACAGGAGGGAGAACTCACACTAGAGAGCAGCTCCTGAGAGCATCTTCCAAAGTGGAAGCATTTCAGAATTTGTTTTGCCCGCGCCCTCTTATCTGTTAGCAAAGAGCTGGTGTTTTAATCTGAGGCACCTCCTTTCTGATAGGAAGAGTTCGTACTTCAATTTATAATCATTCGCTGAAATTCTGAGGACCTTGGAACAGACTTTAATGGTTACTGTCCTTTTATCCTTCTCCTTTTGGAATTAAACTTCCCAATGTCTTTCTGTCTGGATATCTCAAGATATCTATGGTAGAGCTGAATATATTTCTTTCTCTTATGATAATTGGTGAGTCTCGTTTTGGGCTCAGAAGAATGTAAGGAACAGTGAAGATGGCACTGGAGGAAGGAGATGGAAGGAGAATGAACAAGGATATTTGCTGCTATCGCTTTCTGGAGCATAATCCAGACATAGCTGTTTAATCAGGAAAAAACTCTGTGTGTGTGTGTGTGTGTGTGTGTATTTGTGTGTGTCTAAGTCAGGCAGAGTACCAGAAAATCCTTGAAATAAATTGAACTGGAAAAAATCTCCATATCTGAAGAAGCTTTAACCTGCCCAAGAACACCTACAAAATTTTCTATTAGACAGATATGTATCAGTCTCTTGGATTAAGACCACAGTTTTAATACTGTAAAAATTTTCATAGACACCAGTCTCACCATTTCAAGTTATGTTACCAACCACGTTCTTTGGCTTCTACCTAAAGATTTTAATGACAAAACCATATACTTCCCTGTTCCTAATCTTTGGATTTCATTACTTAAGTAATGGGTAAAATTCAGTGGGAAGTTTACAATTACAAATATGTTTCCTACAAGGAGAACTCAGTGCTCTTGCCTGCTTTCCGTAGTGTCATTATCTTCCCTGCAGTCTGATATGTTTTGTATCTTTGACCCTTTCATCATTTTTTCAATGTACTCCACCATTGTGTCATGACAGAATGTTTTAGATGAGGAATCTTCTCACCACGATCCCCTGTCCTCCACAGAAAAAATTCAGCAGCCTTTTCAAGAAAAATTGGTAAGTATAGCTTTGTGAACTTATGCAAGTACGAATTGTGAATTAGCTACCATTCCAAAATGGAAACTTGAGTCCATTATGTGTTAATAGCCTTAGAACTGTAAACACACTGATTGTATTTAAATCATTACCAGATAAGCAATGGATATTTTTTAAAAATTTCATACACTATCCTAGTTGGTCCTAAGAAATGGCAGTATTTTAAAGGTTATAATTGCAGTAACATGAAGATTTATGTAATTTGGCTTGCCCCTCACTCCAAAGTCTTTGTTTATATCAAAATATAAGTTTCTTGAAACTGGCGATAAGAGTATTCTGTTAAATTTTTGAAAAATTATTTTTAGATAAGAATTCTAATTTACTCATATGATAAGCCTTTTGATCAGAAGCATGAATACTTTGTTTGACATCATTTATCCTCTTCCTGACCTCTTTCACAGGGTCATTTGAGACCAGTTTTATACTTCCTATCTTAGAATAGGAAGAAAGGAGCTGAGGAATTATGTCATGTTGCATTCCTTTAAAGAGCTAATAATGCTTGGTTTTTCTGTTCAGAAGCATTATTGTGGCAAACTACACTGGGATCAGGAAGCAAGAATTCACCAGACATCTTTGGTCTTGAAACATCCAGTCTGGTACACACCTCTGCTAGGTAAGCATGGATAGCTTCTCTTACACCTGCTCACACAGTGCTAGGCAGCAAGGAGGTATTTTAGAAAGAGAAAATAATTGCAATTATGTATGTATAGGAAGGCTGTTGAATACTTGGGAATTTATTTCTGAATTCAATCCATCTATCTATATATCTATGTATTTGAACAGCTATACCATATTATATATAATAAAAGGCACCATAAAATAAGTCCTCAAATAGGTCACAGACTGGTGGGAGGCAAGACTGATTTGGAGAAGGAGCCAAGAGGAGGAGAGAGTTAACACAATGAAAAGGGAAGGAGGAGTGCAAAGGCCTCAATTGTTTGAAAAGTCTTTTGGGGAACAAGAGGATTTTGGTCAAGAGACAGTAGAAAGTAAGTGTGCAGAAAGAAAAAGCAGGTCTGGGATCAGACTGTGAACTGTTACTGAATGCCAGGCTAAGGAAAAAGAGCTTTTGTCCTAGGGAGCGCTCAGAGTTGTGATGGCTCTTAGCACAACCTGGATACACTTAAAAGCAAAAGTTGATACTGGTTCTGAAAAAGCAAAAAAAATGGGATGATTATCAAGATAAATTTAAGAAATAATAGAAAAGTGATTTGAGGATTGTTTAAACTACTGGAGAAACTGCTATCACTGCTAATGGAGTGTCCAGTTTTGTGTTGGACAATAAATTAGGGCTTCATAGAGATTATTTTATTGATATTTCAGTGATAACCATGATCACCATGTTCCTAGTACATTCTATGCTCTTAATGTTTTCTGTTAACTCAGTTAATTCTCACTCCATCTCTGTGAAGCAGGGATGCTAATGTAATTTCTACTTTAAAGATGAAACAGAGGGCTGGAAATTTAGCTCAGTAGTCCTGCCACCTGCCTCGCAAGCGCAAGGACCGGAGTTCGATCCCCTCGGTACCAAAAAAAAAAAAAAAAGAAAAGAAAAGAAAGATGAAACAGAGATATTAATTTATGCAAGGTTATGCATCCCTTTATATGTAAGTAAGCTAAGATTCAGAGTAGTTTAGTTATTTATCCAAGATCACACAACTAGTGTATGTGAGAGCCACGATTTGAACTAAAACACTATCGTTGACTCCAAAGTCTATGTTTTTTGTTGAACTCTGCAGCTTCCTAAACATGGAAATACACACAAGATGTTTTCCCCTCTAAAATGGCTTGTAATTCCAACCTATTTCCTGGACCACTTTTTGATGGGTTGTCATCATATCTAACAATTTTCTCTTCAGGAGTCTACAAGTTGTCCTGTAAGGGGCTCAGCAGTATTTTAGGCCTTGCAGTCCATATAGTTTCTGTTGCTACTGAGCTTTATAGTGGAATGTACAGTCAGCCATGGACAATATGTAAACAAGTGTGTGTGGTTGTATTTCAATAAAACTTTATTTACAAAAACAGAGCTAGCTGAATTTTGCCTGCTGGCTGTACACTTTAGGCTCTCAAGTTGCCTAGTAGACATAAGTTTTCTGTTCTCTACCCCTCACTTTAAGAAAAAAAATTTCATATTTCCACCTCCATGTAACTAGCCATCCAGGTGAGATCTGATAAAACGTTAATAGAATTGGTTTGACTTTTGCTTTTTCAGAACAGCTTTAACAAATCTCTCAAGAAGGGAAGAATTTACTCTTTGTATAGTCTGAACCGGAAGTTAACTTCTGTTTTTATTCCTTTCTGTTCTACTGCAGATGCCTTTTATCTGGACAGTTGCACAGTGATTCTGAGGCTGGCACTGACATCTTTCTCATCTGTAGCCAGCCTAGTCCATGCTTCATGTGAAAGGGCTAAGAATGGAGAAATAAAGGATGGTGCTTTGGATGTGACTAGACAACCCAAGTGAGTTCCATGAGCCCAATTTACTTACCCTACTCTTCAAAGGCATCTTGTTCCCATTGCCTAACATTTTAATTGGTCAGAATTTCATGCCCTGAGATCATAATGTCTTCATCAAGGAAATTCTCTAATGTTCTGAGGATTTATAATTTTAAAATACAGAGATTGCTTTCGAACTTCATAATACCTATTCTAAAATTTTGAAAGATAAACTAGGCCACCTATGTTTCCCAGTTGTTATGTATATACTCTACGTACTAAGTACCTTAGGTGAGGTTTGCTCATATTTCTTCTATTCCTTTCACCCACAAGGTTAACAGGCCTTTGGGACTCATTCCATGCTCGTTTGCGCTCACCTGCCTTTTTAAGTATGCAGACTGATATTCCTCAGGAAAATTTAGAAATGTCAGGGGAGTTGGTGAGAACTACCTACCCCCAGTGAAATTTCCTTTCTGTGCTAAGGGTTGAGGAAGCAAGACTTTGAATTGCAAATTCTTCATTTTCATTTTTGGCTGGCTTTTCTGTTGTTAGGAACCTCTCTCTGATGGACTTAAACCATGGCTTTCATTAGAAATTTCATAGACTAGGGGTGGGAGAGTAGGAACTATGTTACAGTTAGGGATCTGTAAATTTTTCAGCTTTTCCATTTGTAGAAAATATCTGTACTTTGTACCCCCAGGTGCCTCAGCCCCACAAGTGGCCCCAACCCGGGACCAGATCGTTCGGGTTGCATCAGGATGAATAATGACCTAAGTATGGAAGTAAGTACAGGAAGAGATTGTAACTTCATTTCAGTATAACCTTATCCTGGTCCTCTTCTATGGTATTCTTTTTTCCTTTCTTTAAAAAGTACTATGAATACTCATAAAAAGTAGGAGTCTAACACCACAGAACTCAGATTTATGAAGAAAATTGGCTTTTGAAGTCAGAAAATTAAAATTCAGTCATTTTGGGGGAAGGGACTTTCTGGTCCATTTGTGGTATAAACTCTGGATTGTATGACCGAGGGGAGATTTGGATGAAATGTACTGAACGTTGTGCTTGAGAAGCAGGCTGGTTTGAGACTTACATTCACTAATGACGCTAAGAAGTGTCAGGTCCCACTAATTCTTTGCAAACTGGGGTTGAGGCTACATAATATGTGAGGAACTGGCCCTTTGTCAGAAGCCACAAAGCAAGACCATGCCCCAAGAGTATCCATTGCCAAGGTCAGATACTAATGCTACTTCTCTACCCAAGGAGAGAATAACATTGTATGACTTGAGAAAGCCCACTTGGGTCACCTCCCCTGGGCATTGTGATGTGGTTGGATTCCCTCCCGCTTCTGCACACTGAGGGTGGGCCCTGTGACCTCAGGCAGAAACAGCAGGCAGTTGTAAGGACTTGGCCATCCATCCTTCTACCTTTTTATATCTTTACTGATGTAAAATCCACATACCAAATAATTCATTAATTTAAACTGTTTAATGAAATGATTTTGATAAATTCACAGAATTTTACAACTGTTATCCATGATCAATTTTAGAACATTTTGACTGCCCCTCAAAGAAATACCATATCCTTTTATATTCTATTACCCTGGTCCTAAACCTCAGCCCTCAGGGGCTACAAACCTACTGTCTCTACCGATTTGCCTATTCTGGATATCATCCATAAATGGAATAAGACAATTCATAATTTCATGCCTAGCTCCTTTCAGTTAGCACAAAGTTTTCAGGCATCATGCATATTATTAATCTTTCATTCACTTTTATGGTAGAACAATATTCCATTGAATGAATGAATATACCATATTTTGTTTATCCACCTAGTTTTTGGCATTTGAGTTGTTTTTTACTTTTTGGCCATTGTAATGCTAGTACAAACATTACTATGTACTTTTTTGTGTAAACATATATTTTAAATTCTTTTGCACTAATACCTATAGATGGAATTACTGCATCTTATTGTAGCTATACATTTAATATTTTGAGGAATTGCAGGACAGATTTTCATAGTGACCATACCATTTTACTGTCTCCCTAGCAATATGTGAAGACTCTAACTTCTCCACATCCTCCTTTTGATTTTAGCCATCCCAGTGAATGCAAAGGGGCATCTCATGATGGTTTTGATTTGTATTTTCCTGGTTAATGTGTTAGCTTTTTGCTTGCTGTGAGAAAATCAACTTAAAGGAGGAAAAGTTTATTTTGGCTCATGGTTTCAGAGGTTTCTGTCCTTAATTGATAGTTCTATTGCTTTTAGGTCTGTGGGGAGGCAGAAGTACTGTGGTGGGAGGGTGTGGCGGAGGAAAGCTCACCTCATAACATGTCACCTCCTGACAGACAGGGAGCTGAGAGAAAGGGAAAGAGATGGAGAGGGATGGGCCAAGGAGCAGATCTAGTCCTGAAGGTCATGCCCCATGATCCACTCCCGTCAATTAGGCTCCAGCTCCCAAATTTCTCTTCCAATAGTGCCATCAAATTATGATCTCATATGATTCATCCATCTATGACGTTACAGCCCTCATGATCCAATTACCTTCCAAAATCCCCTCTTCTGAACACATAGAATTTTGAGGGGCATTTTAGATCTGCACCATGACATACACTTGTTGGCCACTTGTATTCCTTCCTTGGTGATATTGCTACTCATATCCTGTTGAAGATGGTATTATTTCTGTTTTCCTACTGAGTTGTAGGAGTCATTCTTATGCCTTATAAGTGTATACATCTGACATATTTTCTGTTCATTAGTACCTGTTTTACTAAGTAGCAAAGAAAAGGGAAATAGATCTATTTTGCTATTACTTAGTACTGTTCTTAAAAGCTTTAATAAAGGAAGTTGAACTTGGAAGCTTACAGGATGTTCAGCTGTTAGTAATTTCCCTGTTATCTGGCCCTGACTTCCCTAAGAGGGAAGAAACAAACAGCAACTGTGTACCAGGAACTTTGTAAGACAGGTTTTCTACATACCATGTTATCAGCCCTCTCCACAACTTTGAGTATAGTTTTTGCTTTTTACAAAGGAGGTATCTCAAGTTGAGGAAGTTAAGTAACTTTTCCAAGATCACTCAACTAGCGAGTAGGAAACCTGGATTTGAAATTCAGGTTTGTCCAGCTTCAAAGGATATGCCCTTTTCACAACCCCTTTTAACGACACCAAATTTAGACATTTCAATCATACGGATCACTACAGTTACCTTGAAAGTGCTGCCCTGCCCTGTATAACTAAAGGGACCTTCTAATCTGCTCTCATTGTGTTGTGTGACTGAGCGGCTTTGTCTGTGCTCCTGACACCCATTCAGTGATAGGAGTGACCACCAGGGTTCACAAAAGACAGTCTTCTCACATGCTCTGGTGGGATGTACAGGTTTCCTGAAGGTTCTTATGCTGTCCTAGTGTCATTTCAGCAGCCTCAGAAACTAGTCCATTGGCTTTATTTTGGAGTTGAAACCGGCAGTCCTCCACATTCCTATTTCAGAGTTCTGGTCCATTGGAGAATCAGTGCAGCCTGGAGGCTCTGCTGTCCCCCTTTTGTCCCCCAGCAGTTCCCCACCTGTCATCTTCATCCTCCCACCCCCATCTTTAAGCAGACAGTAAGCTCTATTTCTAAGAGTTCTCAATAAAAAATATATGGAATTAGAATGAATAAAAATGACAAAAATCGTAGTCCATGCTCAACGTAGTAAAAATGAGTTCTGTGAAGTCTTTGGCTTTAAAAGATGGATCTCTGCCAATCTACAGCCTTAAACAACTGACCTTGGCTTCAAGTTTGGTTTTTTTTCCGTTTAGTTTACTGGTACATTTTAGGTATATGATACAGTTACATTCACCATTGGGATCTTGTACCTTTACATGATGTATCCTGGTTCTTATTTTTTCCCCATTCCCCTGCCCTCCCTTCCCTATTTACAAAGACTTTGCTTCTGTTTCTCCCTTTCCTGGTACAGCCTACCTTTATTTCCTTGTCACAGCCTGTGGTTGTCCTTCCATGTCAGCCAAACCTGGTCACAATCACACAAACCTATCTAGGGTGTTTCCTCTGCCCAAAGCACTGTATGACTCTCCATTTGTCAAAACTCTATGTGACTTGTCAAGGCCCATTTTAAAATGCAACAGTTTCATAAAGCCTTACTGTGGTAGCATAAAATGTTGACAGTTAAGCATTTCCAGCTCTTGAGGTGGAAATCATAATAGATTAGATTTGGAGAGATCAGTTCTTTTTCCCTAAACTGGCTTCTCTTTGGTTCTGGAAACATCTTTAGGGCCTCAGCCTTTTATTTCTCAACTATTTCACTCCTTTCTTTGAGGCCTCAGTAACTCTTTGCCCTCCTTTTCTCATCCTTTATATTCTGGTTGCATTGGAGCAATTCATCTCTTTTTTCCTGTCTTTTCTTTCCCCCAACTCCCCCTTTTCCTTTCCTGGGGATTGTATCCAGGAAATATTGAGCTATATCCCCAGCCCTTTTTTATTTTATTTTGAGTTATGATACTGACCTCAAACTTGTGATCCTCCTGCCTCAGCCTTCCAAGTAGGTAGGATTACAGGCATGTAGCACCATGCCCAGCTTCGTTATTTGTTTTCTTATATTTAATTCTGTGTTAGAGAATAAACCTGGTTGAGAGAGCCCTTATTGGCTCACTACCCAGTATGTGTCTAGCACCCTGTATAGTTTTGGTATGTAGCTGCCTCTTAATTTTTGTTGATTGCACAGTTGTTTTGCAATTACTACAGGTTCTGTTTAAAACATTGAGAGTGAGTACTCAACGGATTGCTTTCTGACTCTTGGAATGATTTCCTAAGGATGTGAGACATATTTTCTGTCCCTCTCCTATATTTACAGAGGAAGCTGTATTCCAGCATCTTTTTCATAGGGTATAATGTAAGTTAAAACTGAACGTAAGTATTTTTGAAAGGGACCTTGAGCGGAACACTCTAGTAAGATTGTTGTCTCCAAAGGAACATCTCATAGTATAATTTGGAGCCCGATATGGGGCATTCTTGAGAAGAACAGAGCTTCTTAAGAACAGAATTAGCTTATTGGGGATATCTTGGTGTAGAACAGAAAAAAAGAAATGAATTATTTCCAGTCTTAATGGGCAGATAAAGAGTAAGCATATCTGCCCTTGTTCCCCTCAAGGAGAAAGCATTGTATCTTCTCCATTCATATAAGGTGTTCTTGCTGGAAGTATGGAGTACATGTCTTTATGAGAAGGTTCTGTTCTACTTCTAGTGATAGCTTTTACCATGAACAGCTGTAGAATTTTTAGTCCAATACTTTTTCTCCAACTAGTGACAGGATCACATGGCTTTTTCCTTTCCTCTGTTAAAATGATGAATTTTGAGGGTGGATCTTCCAATGCTGAACCAACACTGCCATCCCTATAACAAAACCACTTTCTACATCCTGCCAGATCTGACTTCTAACAGTTTGTTTTGTTAAATTTCTATGTTCATACTTTTTTCTTCTATTATCTTTATCCAGTTTTAGGATTAGCACAATGTTGAGTTCCTAAAATGAGGGGAGAAGTGTTCCTTTTATTTCTGCTTTAATTGTTTGATATAATTTATCAGTTAAAATGTATATGAGCCTGCTGTTGTCATATAGGTAGGTTTTCAAGCTAGGAATATACTTTCTTTAATAGGTGCCATTCAAATTTTATATTTCCTCCAGAGTTAGTTTCATTAATTTGTCTTCCAAGGTGCTTCTTGGAAGTTGTCAAATTTATTTCAAAAAAGATTTTTGTAATATGCTTTCTATATCCTTTTAAATTCTGTAAAATCTGTGGTAATGTCTCCTAGATTTTAATATTGTAATTTTAAAAATGTATAATTGATATTGTGTAATAGGAAGAAAAGGTCTAAAGGAGCAGGGGAAGTGGGAGGGGTAGGGGAAAGGAGAAAAGGGAAAAGAAAAAATATGAGAAAAGGAAAAAAATGGAAACAAGGTCTTTGCAAATAGGGAAGGGTGGAGGGGGTGGTGAAGGGAGGGCAGGGGAAGGGGAAAAAATAAGAACCAAGAGACTCATGTAATGGTACAAGATCTCAATGATGAATGTAACTGTATTTTATACCGAAAATGTTCCAATAAACTTAATGGGGAAAAAATTATTTCCAGTCTTCATCTTTTAGAGCTTCATATTGAAATATTTATGGATGAGATGTTAGGAGAGCTGGAATTTACCTCAAGATAATGCACAGGTAGTTGTGGTATAAGAGAACAGAAATAAGTTTGGCTGTAAGTTGGTAATTGTTAAATCCTCATCACGAATACACAAAGGTTATTTATTCTGTACACTTTTGTCTTTATTTGAAATTTAAGTTAGCAAGGCCTTAGAATTTTTAAACACATATATAAGCTTTGGAATGAAAGAGATCTGGACTTAAGACTGGCTGTATTATTTACTAGTGTGAACTCGTACAAATGACCTGCCATGGCTTAAAGAGGAAATGTCCTGCAAAGACTCATCATTGAGGGCTTGATCCCCAGTGTAGCAGTGTTCAGGGCTGGGCCCTAGAGAGGTGACTGGATCCTAAAAGCACTAACCTTATCAATGGATCAACCCACTGTGAGTTCATAGCTAAGTGGGCCACTAGGGGTAGGGCCTAGCTGGATGAAGTAGGCTCCTGAGGGTGTGCTCTTGAAGAGTACATCCTGTTTCCTCCACCCTCTCTCTGGCTTTCTTCTTGCTCTTTGCTCCCTGGCTGCCATGAGGTGAGCAGCTTTCTTCTACCACGCCCTTCCACCATGATGTTTCTGCCTGGGAGCCATAGCCGGATTGAAACCTCTGAAACTCTGAGCCGAAATAAACTTCTCCTTTAAATTATTTGTGTCAGACATTTTGTCCCAGCAACAGAAAGGTGACTAATACATGGCTTAACCTGTCTGAATTTGCTTGTGTTACCCATGAAACAGGTAATTACTTTTCAGAGATTCTTTGAGTATTTAAATAAACACATGTCTGCACACACACATATATTACACACACCTATATAATATATATATATCTCCACATTTATGTATCTGACAGCTGATTGTCCCACCTAACCAGTTCATGGAAACAAACCAAGTGAATCCTTTCTATAAGAAAGATCAGCCTCTTTCCCCACTTGTCAGTGTATTTAATAGGAAGGCCTTTCTGTTTTCACAAAGTCTCTTCCCAGTATTTCCAGGAATCCCCAGAGGTATGTTCTAGTATCTCCCCATACTCTCCAGGCCTCAGCAACTGGTGAGTTCCAACTGGACATTTAACTTCTCAAAAAATTGTGGAGCAAGGAAGTCAGTTTGTCCACTCATAGCCAAGTGGTCCTTTTTATTCTTTGTCCATGCTGCCCACGGGCCCAGCCTGTGTCACTACTGATGTCCTGGGAGCTCTGCATCTGGACTTCTGGTGATCCCTGCTCCCTGGTGTGTGCAGAAACAACTCTCCCCTCTTCTTGTGGACCTTTCAGAGAGGAGACCCATGGTGGTGCAGACTTGGAAAGCTCCTTGCAAAATGATTGTAAAAATTATCCTCTACATTTTGAGACACACAGATAGTCCAGCAGGGCTGGGAGGCATGGTGGTCAGTACCACCGTCTCCTGCTCAGCTCTTGTAACTGCTCCTGTCAGAAGCTAGATCCCCATCTCTGTTTCCCCTGACTCTTGGTGATTTTCTCTCAGGAGCCAATGTGCCATTTCTTAATCTGTCTACTTTTCCTTAGTCATTGCTCCAACCACTGAGTCTGAAGAGCAACCCAAATTTTCAGGCCCTTTGCAAAACTGGACATATGGTTAGGTACATGGAAGCTGTTACTATAATTCAGACTCCAAATTATCAGCAGTGTGAAGCCCAGTGTAGCAGGTCGGGGATCCAGAGATGAATTTCTCTAGTTTTCTTCTGGCTGTTAAAAGAAAAATCACATACACCCAATATAAAATATCTTGCCTCCCTTTGAGCTCACCTTCATGTCATTACATGTTTCTGTCTAAGATATACTATCATGAGAGGAGGTGATTTACTGAGGTGAAGAACAGGATCAATTAATAAATATCTTAGGAGATTTCCTGGTCATTGTCTGTCCTGTTCTTTCAAGCCGTGCGTAGGTGCTGCATTAATAACCTTGGAGAATAAATTGCAAAATTGGGACATGTAGATGTTGACTGATAATTGGTTATACATGAACCTTGCAGTGGTAGGTGTGTCCTGTAGGTCTGAGGGTGTGGTGTACTTTTAGTTAGAAATTGTAAAATTAAAAGAAAACTGTAAGGAACTTTAGTTAAGGTTCTGGTAGTTATAATCTTTTAAAGTTCAATTAAACACACTTCCTTTTTTTCAGAATATTTAACAACCTGTTGCTTTAAAAAATTTTTTTGTCTTCACATTAATTTATTTAAGTAGCATCAGCTGTTTAAACTAGGTCCAATCATAAAAATTATATTGGTAATACAAATGTTAGTAGACTATAAAATATAGTCTACAAGGCATTTCACCTTTTAGAAGAACAGAATAATTCTGGAAGACTAGTAGGTCAATGGATTGCCTTCGATAATATTTTAAAAGTCATTTCTTAATATGCATATTTTTCTGTCTCCATATTAAAACAATACTGCTCCCTCCTGCATGCGTGTGTGCGTGCATGAAGCAGAGGCCTGTGTTTGCTGACCCAGCCCATGGGAGAATCTGTCTCACTTTGTTCCGTGAGCACCTTGGCTGCCCCACCCAACATTGGACTCTTGCTGTCAAGTACAAATGGGCTGGACCACAGGTTTCCATGTAAATGTTGTGCAGGTTAATATTTGAATGGCTGGGACAGGAAGAGCATTCTTCCTGCTCTGGGCTGTCTGTCAGCATGTGTCAGATTCATTGACTTGAGCCAGTCTTCCATATGTAAGTGTCTCATCTGAATTCTCTTTTTCTTGATCAGCTTCTTGATTCTCCTTAATTTTGAATATATCTAGTAGATGATCTTTTTCACAATCTCTTTGGGTCTCAAAGTTGGTGTGTGGGAGTGAGATTCTTCTGTAGGCTTGGGATGCTTGTTTGAACAGGGGTGGTTTTTGATGTCAGAAGAAAAGAGCAGAATGTGGAAAGTTTTGCTGAGCTATGCCTAGCCCCACACCCCAGACTGCACATGCACAGAAACTTTGAGGGTTGTATTTCTGCCTTTCATTAACTAGAATCCTAAATTGGAAACAAAATTTGAAAGAAAGAATCCTTAGTTTAGTTTTTATTGTAAGAAAGGAAAAAAATGTTGTTAGATAAAATTTATGAAAAGTTAGGACTAAGATGTTACATATTGGGTTGTTTTGTGATCACTGAGATTTATAAAGATCAATGATTTGGGAGTAATGTCCAGTTGACTCTAACTATTGCGGGACAATAAAGAGATATGTGGCTACTAAATGTATGATATCAATCCAAAATTACTGAATAATTATTTGCTTCATCAATAAATATTTTGTTTGTCAAAACACTTCTCAGTAAAATGTTTATGTTGTAAGGTATAGGAAAAAAGAAGGCTTATGCAGAGCATTATAACTTATAGATTCGTTTGTTACATTCTGGAAGCTAATTGATTTGGCTGTATTGTTTTGACTTTAGGATAATAATTAGACTTTAACACACGATTTGCCAAAAAAAAAAAAAAAAGTATGTTTCCTTTTCCTCATTTTGGAAAACCAGTTTAATGGAACCAGAAAGAATAACTTCATTCTCTTTCCTACATTTAAAATTCAAGTATGTGTATTCATGACCCTGACAGGTATAAAATAGAGGTTTTTGGGGACAATTTTAGCTTTTGGTTATAGTGCAATAATATTATTTCAAGCCACACATAGTAACAACTTTTTAATATGTTATGGGATGTTCAATGGACTGAAGATTTTATTACTAAGAAATTTATATGATGAAGTATGAAGCATACCCAGTGTACCTGAAGGATACTCAATTTTTCCAATTCTATAGCTGTTTCATATATATACATGTATATATATAGTGATAAATATATACACATATAGTAATAAATAAGCATGTATTAATTACTAATCCAACTTATTTAAATAATATAAAGATAGGGCCAAAATCATTAACCCTCTATAAGTAATGAGGTAAAATTTCTCTTCAAAGCTTAGTTCCAGTAGCAACCCACTCTGTTCAAAGCTTAGTTCCAGTAGCAACCCACTCTGTGAATTCTCTCCTGTGCATATTACTTTCTTCCATGGAATGCTGCTTATCAATTTTAAAGTATTTGTCTTACATATCTGTCCCCCTGACCGACTTATGGGCTCTTTCAGGACAAGGACTTTTCAAGTGTCTCCAGCCCTGCCACAAACTGGGCCTGCGATAAAATTTGTAAAATTAAATAAACCAATGTCAGAAGAGGTTTCAGTCACATGTGATCTGCCCCAAAGACAGTTAAGATGTGATGATTTCAGGTGACAGATGTCCTAATTATGCTGATTTGGTTATTCTACAGTGAATACATGTATTGAAACATCATGCTATACCCCATAACTATATATAATTATTATTTATCAATTGAGAATTTTGGAAATTAATTAAAGCACTTGATAAAGTAAGAAAAAAACCCCAACAACAATAGATGCAAATTCTTGTTCAAGTCTGAATTTTTCTAAGCATCTGAGATGAACACTTTTGAGTTTTTATTTAAATCACTTCCAAGTCTAAGGCAATAGTTGGGAAGTTTTTCTTCTCTAATTGTTTGAAATCTGGCATCACCATTCTGATACTCTTGGGGAATTGCTCTATGCATGGCCCTTAATTTCCTCAACCTATGATAAGTAATCACCCCACCCCCACGCCCTACCAGGGATTGAACTCAGGACCTTGCACTCATGAGGCAGGCACAGTGCCAGTGAGCTAATACCCAGCCCTCTTTTTTCTAAACTCATTGTATAATAGGTGTTGGGGAGAATTAGATGAAATAATACATAAAAGGGCATAATGCACTGAACAATGCAGGCTGCTATTTATTGTAGTAGGCAGCTACAAATTTAGCAAGCCCTTGCTGAACCTTTACCTTTCTGTGACTATGCCAAGTATTTTCTTGGATGGATTCTTGAACACTGTATGATCTACAATATCTCTCTATAGAAATCTGTAATTGGCTGTAGCAGTTAATAAGAAATTCTGTTTGATCGTGAAATATTTGTGTAACATTTGTCTTCATTTTTCATTGTCAGTAAAGGTTTCTCATACATCTGAATGATTCAGTTTTAATGTATTAGATTTTATCTTACTAGGTGCACAATAATGAAAATAAACTCATTAGAAAAGGTTATTAAAAGGAATCTGTCTCTTACTGTATGTTTTGAAAGAAAAATACTGTATACTAACAAATCTGGTGCCCTAAATTTCCCCCTTAAATTAGGAACTCTTGAGAGAAATTTGGAGGTTCAAATGAGACCTTCAAAATCTTTTGCTGACAGGGTGGCATCACAGTTTGGGGAGGTTCTCTTTGAATGCCTACTAGATGTAACAGTTCTAATGTATTCCCTCACATCTCTGAACTATGGCTTAATTTTAAAATGTATGATTTCTCTAGCTAGAAGCCTGAGAACTGTTTTTATCACCAGGTCAAAAGTTTTGGGTTGAGTGATAGTGCCCTAAGGAGAAATGTGTGTTTTATGCTTATAGAGAATGCTCTGCTTAAAGAAAACATGACTTAAATTCAGAAATAAACTCATTCTGCCCTTTGAGTTTAGAATTTGTTTTTCCCAAGAATTTGTCAGGTTTTCTTTAAATATCAGACTTGTCAATATACTTAAAATTGGATGTTTTTCTAAGTGCAACTTTGAGGAGGTATGCATACCAATATGCCCTGTCCTTCCCCATAGCCTCTCTGAAAGAGAAGAATAAGTGTGGACTCATTTAAAATTGTATAAAAGTGTTTGCTTAAAACAACCTTTTTGAAGTGGGAAATGTCAAGTTGCTGAACTTAAATTTTCTTATTTTTTTCCTTTAGGAGAATGGTGTTGAACGCTCGTATTCTGAGAGCCTGCCGCAGCCCAGGTAGGCGGTTTGTGTTGTCTGAGTGAATTTATGTATGCAATGGTATTCCTTGGGTTGATCAGAGAATTCCGTGGGCTTGACATTCCAAGATATCTCTTCTCCTTTGATACAGGAAGCATCGCACACTACCATCGCCTGGGCACGCTTCATCCACAGAGAGTACTGTAACTTCCAGTGGTGAGTGGGCTCAGCAGAGATGTAACAGGAGAGTTACGGGGCTGGGGATGTAGCTCAGTGGTCCTGACATTGATCCCTAGTACCACACACACAAAAAAGTTAGGAATTATAACTTTAAGCCTCATGTTCAGCAACCAGGGGTGTGCACATGAGAAGAGGACAGGCAAATCCTTTGTTTGCATAGTATCCATGCTATTTCTTCCCGTTGGTAGATTCTGGATCAGAAATTTTGCATATGGCTTCAGGTGACCTTGACTCCAGATCCCCTTGTGAGAAACAGGAAACAAGATCAGTGTCCACCATGATAGAGACCCAAGGTAAGCTGTGAATGGGATCAAGTACAGGTTTTATTCTGAAACACTCAGCAAACCTGTAGGATAGTGAAGTAACTATCCTTTGTGGCTCAGAAATGTTATCTAATATAAATTTTTAGAAAATGATTCTTTTTTAAAGTTAATTTTATTGGGACAGTTTAGATATACATAATGATTACAGCCATCATAGGGAATTTGCTCCTGTGCATGATACATCTTGATTCTTTTTCCCATTCCCCTCCCTGCCCTTCAACTCCTCTTTATCTCCTTATTTACAAAAGCTTTGCGTTCACTTTTTCCTTCTATTCTTTTTTTTCTTGTCCCTTCTTTCCTTTTCCCCCTCCCTCCCTTATTCCCTTTCCCATTTGAACGTTTTCTTCCCCCTTCCCAGTATCTATTACATATTTTGGTCCTTATTTACCCTTGTTTGCTCATACCAGATAAACAATACAATATTTAAATACGTGTGTCCTATTTATGTCACTTAAGAGTATGATCTCAAGGTGCATCCATTTATCCGGAAATATTTCAAGTTTATCCTTCTTTATGGCAGAGTTAGAAAATAATTCTTATAAAAGTATTCTGGAGGCATAGTCTAAGAAGTAAGCATGACCTTCACGTTGAAGATAGTACCATTTTTTTCCTCCAGTCTTGTAGATAGAAAAAAAGTTACACTATGTTGTAATGGAACTTACATATTTCCTTGTGAGTAGGATTAGACTCACATGGGTCAGTCTCAACTATGGCACAGATGTGATGTGACATTATCTCCTTAGGAAACTCTTAGAATTTTAATTAGAATCTTACTGGATTAGAGGGATGGACCAATTAGCAAGAGGTAACAGAATTAACCAGATGATATGTTAGATCCTATTCTGCTCCTTTTCTCTGAAAACAAGATAGTTATTCTCAACCGTCTCCAGTGAGACACCACTACAATTGACACTCGTAGGAGGTGTATGCTTCCACTCCTTCTGAAAAAGGGTCAATATGTTGTTTGAGCTCAACATTTAAATTTGAGATATAGGCGCTAAATTAGTATACCCATAAAATTTCAGAAACTCAGCCCATTTCATGGGCTAATTGAAAAATATACTACACTTCATACCGATCAAGAAAATGTTTTAATTGAAACTGCACCAGGGTACCATTTTTTTTACCTGTCAGGTAGATAATGATGCAAATATTTGATAACATTCTGTTAGTAAGGTTGTAGAGGAAAAGGGAATTTTTATAGAAAATATAAATTTTTGTAACTATCATGGAGAGAAACTTATCTATCAAAACATAATCCCCGATACACCAATTCAGTTTCTGGTTATAGTTATCCTATAGGTATATGTACACATATGCAAAATGATATATGTCTAACTTTATTTATTACAGCATTGTCTGTAATAACAAAATGCCAGCAACAAATTAACTATTGATAAAGTGTACTTCAGCATATCCATGTTACAGAACATTAACATGCAGGCAGCAAACATGTATAAGGAGACATTTTTTTTATACTGCTACCAAAGGGCTATTGCTCCTTGAAAAAAAAGTATAGGATGTTACACGTAACATGCAAAATTTAGTAGAAAAAAGATAAAAGTCTTATGTATACACAAAATATATCTGGGAGGATAGATAAAAATTACTAACATTGTAGGGAAGAAAATTAGGTTTCTGGCAGACACAGATAAAAGGAAATTTTTCTGTAAAAGGAAAGTTTTTCTTTGTAAAACATACTTTTTGATTTATAAACTGTACAAATCTATTATCTGTCTTAAAATTTAAAGAACTAAAATAAGATCTTCAAAGGGAAAATTGTATATTTCTTTAAAAATGGGTGCCCCTTTTGTTCTTTTTCCATATACATTTAAAAAATATAATACAGGCTTTAAATGTATTTTTTTCTTAAAGCAACCCTGTCTATAGCTGCTGAACTCTGCCTCAGCTAAGCTAAATTCAGGACAGTGGGTTATGCGGACAGAATAATAAGCTTCAGTGCATTTCAGTGCACAACACACACAAAAGGAAATTACAAAAGGAATGGCACAATTTAAAAGTGTACCTTTTCGGGCTGGGGATTTAGCTCAGTGCCTCGCAAGTGCAAGGTCCTGAGTTCAATCCCCAGTACTGAAAAAAGTGTACCTTTTCTTCTTAGTTTGATAACATTGTGTTTAGGAAGAAATCGTGTTTTATTAGGATATCATATTTTGGTATCAACCTTGCAGATACAGTTTTAAAACACCTGTTTGCCAGCTACACAAAAGCTACAGTTACTAATTGTTCATCTTTTCTACATCCAGTTTCTATGATGAGATCCAGGAATGTGTTTCAGTTCTTTTTAAAAGGCTGGATTAGATTTTTTCTTTTTGTTTTTCTTTTAAAGCACCCTCCTATTTGAAAGGCCACTGTGTTGGCCAGCTGCCCCTTGCTGGGATAAAATCCTGATTTAACACAGCTTTCAGGAGCAGAGGTTTATTTGGCTCACAGTTTTGGAGGTCCACGGTCAGATAGCCCTAAGCAGAAACAGCGTAGCTAAAGAGCCTGGCAGAGGAAAGCTTCTTGATCCATGGTAGCCAAGAGGCAGAGAGTGAGGGCAGAGCCAGAGAGCAAGGGGTGGCAGACTGATATAGTTCCCAAAGTCCTGCCCCATGAGCCACTCCCTTCAACTAGGTCTTGCGTCCTTCTAGTTTCCATCATTCCCAATAATGCCCTCAAATTATAATCTCTCCCCTGGATCAATCCACAGATGCAACGAAGAGCCTTACAATCCAATCACTTCCCAAAGCCTGTCAGTAACCAATCTTCCAGCATAATGAGCCTTTTTAAGGGGTACATTGCATCCCAACCATAATGGCCATTCATACAGGTGTTCGTTTCTATTGGGAAATCTTCCATGCCTTAGCTTCCTTGTGGGCCACAGCTGCTGCATCCCTGACTCTGAGTCCATACATTTTTGTAGTATCTTATTTGTCTCGCATATTAGGGTTTTTACCACGGACTGGTCTGTCCTCATTGCTGCCCTCATTATTTCTCCCTCTTGTTACTGTTACTCCAGCTGTTTTCTGTGTTTCCTTTTTGTCCTAGGCACCAGTGCAGCTCATGAGAATATCACATGCCAAGATTCCAGGAGCAAGGGAAAAACTGTATCTAATCTGGTAAGGAACTGTGCTCTCATTAACCTTTCAATGCCATAACAGTGGAACATAATAACATTTTTTCTCTTCAAATTCTTGTTCCCTGAATTATTCTAAGTAACATATATGGATTTCATGCAAAAATTCAAAAAATTGCCATCCTTGGCATAAATGGGTTAACAATAAAAGTGATGTTATATCACAATGGTAGAACTGTCTCTTTAAATTTACAAAGTACTATCAGAAGTATTTATCTTTTAAAAATATTATGAGGTAAATAGAATTACATCATATTTTATAGACAAGTTGAGGCCATATTGGCTATTCACTCATTCATTCACTCATTTATACATTAAAGATCTATCAGAAATAAGCTGAATATCTCTCAGCAGAGGACTGCTTCCTTAAATAAATTCATTAATGAAATAAAGTTGACTAACAGTGGTGTCTGTCTTAAAATAAGTTCTAGCTGGGTATAGTGGCACACACCTGTGATCTCAGCACTTGGGAGGCTGAGGCAGGAGGATCACTGTGATTTTGAGATCAGCCTGGGCTACATGATGAGTTCAAGGTCAGTCTGAACAACATGGTAATACCCTGCCTCACACAAAAAAACCTAATCAGTTGAAGAAACAGATAATTACCAATAATTAGAGGGTGATTAGTGATTATGAAAAATTACTTTGGATGGTAGGCCAGAAATGGTCTCATAGAAGAGACATTGTGTGAGTGGTATTGAATGTTATACAGTCACCTGGCAAAGCCTTATAAGGATAGCTATAACTGTTCACAGAAGAGTTAAATTCCTCTCATAAAAGAGAAGATTTATCACCACATGTAATAACTATGAGTCCAATTCTATGATTCTTGAAGGGTCTCACTTATGTGTTAGTCTCTCTTGTGTACCTGTGGAGTTTTGTGTATATTACTGTGGCTTTCCTGTCAATATATATTGCTCTTAGCCCCATATATGAACATTGTTGTAGTTAGGCCAATATGGTAGCCAGCTAATACAGACCTATACAAACTAACACAAAAGATTATAGGGTGGATACATTTGGGCAATAGGGTAGATTTAAAAAATGTTACAGCATTTCAGGCTGGAGGAAGTAGAACACTTGGGCATGTGATTTAGAATTCTCTTTTGGTGTGAAGAATAGAGAAGGTGTAGTGTTGGCTACCATATGATCCAAAAATGGCTTCCCCTTATAACAAATAGGAATTTACCTGCTTTAATTTTTCATAGTAGAGTCTGCTCAAGAAAAAATTCTTTCTCATCTAAAAAAATAGACATAAAGACACTTTAAGAAATGATGAGTCAGAAAAACATAGCAATTAAGGTTGTAGGACTGGGTAGGATATGATTGTAATCAGATGGGACAGGAAGGTAGTTTAGCTTGGTAAGGATGGAGAAAAAGACTAATCTGTGATATATTTAGGGGGTAGAATTATATCAGAAAAGGGAACCACTCGGGTTTAAGGTTTAACTATAAGAATGAATAGAGCAACATGAGAAGGAGGAGGGAAGAGAAAGAGTCGAATTTGTGACCTAAAATAAGATCAATTTGAGAAAAGTCAAGTTTCAGGTTGATGTGAGACACCAGTAGCCTTCAGGGAGGTTTTATATGTAGCTATGTTTCCGTATTCATAAACTCACCCGCATGATTTTTAGGAACAGATTTTTATGCAGCACAGGGTAATAGAATTGCAAGGAAACCAAGGGAAGCAAACATCTGCAAGAGTGAGGAATTTATAGGTTTCTTAGATGTTACAGTGAGGCCAAGGTAAAGACTGGTGATTATCCATTGGATTTGCCAAGAGGAAGCCCACGGCAAACTGATGAGAACAGTTTCCACGGAGTGTGGGTCCAGGAGCAGAGGAGTTAGTTTGATCACAAGTGCAGGTGAAGAACTAGAATCAGCATTCAGCAGTGGGCAGTGAAGGTCTCGAGAAGAAGAACCTGTTGCTAGGAAAGGTCATGAGATGGAGGGAGGATTCAAAAACCTAAGAATATTTGCCAAGTGATGAGAATGAGCTATGACTTGACATTTAATACTATATTTGTTGCCAGGCGTGGTGGCACAGGCCTGTAATCCCAGCACTCGGGAGGCTGAGGCAGGTGGAGCGCCTTGAGTTTGAGGCTGGCCTGGGCTACATAGTGAGTTCAGGGCCAGCCTGAACTACAAAGGGAGACCCTGCCTCAAACACCCCCCCCCAAAAAATTACATTTGTTACATTTTATTGAAACCTTCATTTCAGTTGTCTAAAAATTACGTGACATGGTATCAATGACTGAACAAAGGATTTGTTTCTTACACTTACTTTTTAAAAGTTAATTTTATTGGTACATTTTAGGTATACAATATAATGACATTCATCATTGGAAATTTGCATCTTTACATAATCTCTCTTGGTTCTTATTTTTTCCCCCTTCCCCTGCCCTCCAGCCCCTCCATCCTTCCCTATTTACAAAGATTTTGTTCCTAATTTTTCATTTTCTCATATTCCATTCCCTTCTTTCCTTTCCCCTACCCCCCCACTTCCCCTTTGCCCCTTTTTTTCCTATTTCACATTATCTATCATACCTTTTAGTCCTTATTTACCCTTTCAGTTTCTCACACCTGAGACTATTCAGTATTTACACTTACTTTTTAATGGGAAATTTCTTTGGCTTTCTAAATTTTTCTATTCATATGAGAATACTTAATAATATCATTAAAAATGATGGTATATGTAAGTTATCCCAGTCTAGTTTCCTGGGTAGTGCAGTACAACCCTGGTTTTATGTTGACTCTTGCTATAGGACCTAAAATATATTCATGTGGAATTAAAGCCTCATATAACACAATCTTAGCAGCTATCTTTACCACAGTTTTCCCCAGAGCTCTCAGAGGAAGGCACACATGCAGGCTCTGGCTCACCCCTGCTTCCTCTCTTCCTCCATGCAGTCCTCCTGCCCCTGCAGAGACTTTTCCACATTACTCAAGGCCTGGTGTCTCTCTCCTTCCTATTCAGAACATTTATTTATCTATGCCTCATGTATTTGACAACCAATGCTAGTTTGCTTTGTGTTAGCTTGTATTATGTTTGCAACTTTTCATACAGTTCTTTTTGTCTTAAACAGATTGGAAGTTCCTTTGGAGCCAGTCTTTTGTTTTTTGTTGTTCTTAACCCTTATTACAGTTCTCTGAGTACTATCACATGCTTTTGACAGAGCAGAGTTAAAGGCGAACAAGACATTGAGAAATGTTTAGTTATGAAGGATTACCACTCTATGTGTAGCAATAAAATTTTCTTGCAATTTTAGGAAGCCAAAGAGGAGCCCAAAACCATAAAAGAACATAGAAAAGAATGTGCCGCAGGAGGTAAGAGATGTTTTCTTTCCACCTCACTTGAATTTTTGCTCCCTGGTGATATTTTCTAGGCGTGATTTTCTTGAATAAAGCTATGTTGCCTGCAGAATCTGGAAACTTTGTTGGATTCAGTCTTGATTCCACTTGTATTATTTTCAGAAATCACACTAACACTACATGAACTCTTTGGTCCTGGATGACTTGTGATAACAACTAGTGCTCCATTGTGAGCTCAGAACCAAGTCAATGTTGGTAGTAAATTTTATGCTCTACTTTTTTATTTCTTTTTCAGTATCCTATCTAAAAGTAAATGACCCAGGATTTACAAAATAAGAGCGGATATGCTTTTCTCCATAGCTTGTCTTTAAGATGGTAGAGTGGATAGAGTTTCATAGACTCTAGGGTGGGTCAATCTGTGATCAGCTGTGTGATCTTAGAAAATCATATAACCTGAGTTTGTTTTCTCATCTGTAAAATAGAAATGATGAATTAAAAATACATATACTATATTAAAAACTACTATATGCTGAGCACTAGGCTAAATTCTTTATGCACATAGTTTTATTCTAGTCTCAAAATACAAGGTGAAGTAACTTGTGACTCAATTTCCTACGTTGTGAAAGGTATAAAGTAACAGTATGTACACACAGAAGTATCTAAACCCAAGGTTTGCTCTGAGGATCGAATAACTTAGTACACATGAAACACGTAGGAGATTATGCAGACATTCTCATAAAAGTTAATTATGATATAAAAATAATATCCTTATCTTATAGATGGCTTAAGGAGGCTGTGTTTATTTGAAAATCACTTATCTATAAGAGTCAAAGCTCAGATTTAAGTCAAGTGTTGTCCAGCCAACATCTTACTAAATGGAGAGGGCTGAAAGCTTTTCCTCTAAAATCAGGAGCAAGACAAGAATGTCTGCTATCACCACCTCTGTTCAATATAGTTCTTGAAGCACTAGCCAGAGCAATTAGCCAAGAGAGATAAAAAGAAGTTAAATTATCATTATTTGCAGTTGACATGATCCTCTACATAGAAGATCCCAAAAACTCCTAGAATTATTAACCAAATTCCTTAGCTTACCAGGATACAAAGTCAGCACTCCTGTACACCAATAACAAACTCCAAGATGGAAATTAGGGAAACAGTACCTTTAACAATAGCATGAAGAAAAATGAAATACTTAAGAATTAATCTAATCAAGGAAGTAAAAGGACCTCTACAATGAAAACTACAGTATTCTGAAAAAAGGAGATGGAAGAGGATATTCAAAAATGGAAAGATATCCCCTGTTCCTAAATAGGCAGAACCAGTGTAATCAAAATGACATACTTCCAAAAAACTTAATGCAACCCCAATCAAAATATCAATGGCATTCCTCCCAACTAGAGAAAGCAATATTAAAATTCATGTAGAACCAGAAGAGGCCTAGAATAGCAAAAGCATTTCTGGGCAACAAGGGCAAGGCAGGAGGCATCACCATCCCAGACATCAAGTTATACTACAAAATTACAGTGATAAAAACAGTATGGTATTGGCAAAAAAACAGACTTGTGGATCAGGACAGAACAGGGAATGCAGAAACAATGCTAGACACACTCAGCTACCTTATCTTTGACAAAGGGGCCAAATCCTTTTGCCGGAGGAAAGATAGTTTCTAGCAAATAGTGCTGGGAAAACTGGTTAGCCACATAAATGAAGATTGAACCTAGACCTCTATCTCTCACCAGGCACTAAAATCAAAATGGTTCAAAGACCTAAATATTAAAAATAATTTGCTGGAAGACAAAATAGGTTAAACTCTTGAAGACACAGGTGTAGGCAGACTTTTGAACAAAATCTTGGTTGCACAAGAAATAGTACCAAGAATCAACAAATGGGACCACATCAAATTAAAAAGCTTCTGTACGGCAAAGGAAACAACCCACAGAGTGAAGAGACAAAGTGAAAAATGGATAAAAAATTTTCCAGCTACTCAAAAGACTAATATCTAGAATATACAAAGAACTCAAAAAAATTACCCCCCCCCCAATTTAAAGATCCAATCAAATAGTGGGCATCTGACCTCAAAAAACTAGGACTGGAAGTCCCATTTGATCCTGCTATTCCATTGCTGGGGATCTTCCCCAAAGAAGTAAAAGAATCATACCACAGTGATATATGTGCACCCATGTTCATAGCAGCACAGTTTGTAATAGCTAAAACTTGGAAACAGCCCAAATGCCCATCAACTGGAGACTGGATAAAGAAAATGTGTTTTTTTATAAAATGGAGTACTACTCAGCCATAAAAAATGAGAAATTAGAGACATTTTTAGCTAAATGGATGCACATTGAGGCGATACTCTTTAGTGAAATAAATAGGACACACATGAATAAATACCTAATAGTTTCTCTGGTGTGAGAAACTGAAAGTGTAAATAAGGACTAAATGTATAATAGGTAATGTGAAATAGGAAGAAAAGGGGCAAAGGGGAAGGAAGTGGGAGGGCTAGGGGAAAGGATAGAAGGGAATGGGATTAATATGAGAAAATGGAAAATAGGTACAAAATCTTTGTAAATAGGGAGGACTGGAGGGGTTGAAGGGAGGGCTGGGCAAGGGTGAAAAATAAGAACCAAGAGAGACTATGTAAAGGTGCAAATTTCCAACGATGAATGTCATTATATTGAATACTTAAAATGTACCAATGATTAGAATGAATAATTGATAATGCAAAATAGGAAGAAAAGGTCCAAAGGGGTAGGGGTAGTGGGAGGGGCAGGGGAAAGGAAAGAAGGGAAAGGAAAAATGCTGAGAAATGGAAAAAATGGAAATAAAGTCTTTGTAAATAGGGAAGGGTGGAGGGCGTGAAGGGAGGGCTAGGAATGGGGAAAAAATAAGAACCAAGATGCATTATGTAAAGGTACAATTCCCAATGAGAAATGTAATTGTGTTGTACACCTACAATGTACCAATAAAAGAATTTAATAAAAAAAAATAGTGGGCATCTGAAATGAATACACTTCTCAGTTGAAGAAGTACAAACGGCCAATAAATACTTGAAAAAATGTTCAGCACCATTGGTCATTTGAGAAATGCAAATTGAAACAACTCTGAGATTCCATGCCACTTCTAAAAGAATGGCCATCATCAAGAAATCAAACAATAACAAATGCTGGAGAGGCTGAGTTGGAAAACGGAACCATTCTTCACTGTTGATGGGAATGTAAACTGATACAACAACTATGGAAATCAATATGGATATTCCTCAAAAAAAAAAAAAAAAAACAAAGCAAAACTAAGACTAAAAATTTCACTGGACCCAGCTATTCCCCTTGTAGGTATCTTCCTGAAAGGGTTAAAGTCATCGTATTATAGTGATACATGCATACCATGTTTATAGCAGCACAACTCCTAATAGCTAAATCTTGGAAGCAATCTATATATCCATCAACAGATGAATAAAGAAAATAATGGCATTTATATGCAATGGAGTACTACTCTCCCCTAAAGATGCATAAATGAGTCATTTATAGGAAAATAGTTGAGTCCATAACATTAAGTGCAATAAATCATACATGAGCTTAAATATTGCATGGTTTCTCTTATATGGGAAACCCGTTATAAAGAACAAAATAAAAATATGATAGAAGGCATGGAGATAGAGCTTTCTCAAATGGGAAGAGGATCAAGAAATGGAGAGAAGGAGAGGAGGGAAGGTTGATGAGAAAAGGAATTAAGATGTGCTATGTACATGTACTAGCTCCACACAGGGATTGTAAACACATATACTGCAAACATGTACTAATAAAATAAAGCCTGCTTAGAATAAATCTTTCTGTGCAGCTTCTTACATTGTTCCTTCTCTCTGCTTCCAGAATAGCTTCTCTGTCTGGATTAGAACAGACAGAGTGTATGGGTATGTATCAGCCTAGCTAGAGAGCAAAGTGATATATCCTGTGTATCTTTAATAGCCTCAAATTCCCCCAGAGCTTCTTGGATTTTACCTTCCATTAATACACCCTAGGCCTCATGGAACCTGCAGACTGGGTCCCTGCCATACCTCTCTTTCCTCCTCTCGCCATGTGTAAAACGAGATGGAAACCTCTCTCTTGACAGTAGTAAGGAATCACCGTGGTTTCAGAGTTAGTGCTCACTAGGGTCTGATGTAGACGGGCGCAAGAGATCTGGCTGCATCTGGAGAGCCAAGAGCCTGGATCCCACTGCAAGGTCCTGCGCAAGGCAGCTCCGGAGGCCAAAGAATCCGCGATGGACGGTGGTGGATCAGCGCCAAAGGCCAGCAGACACGCTTAAGGCGAGGGCAAGGACCAGAGCTGAAGCTTCGTTTGGGGGAAATCAGCATAAAATCCTCCCGTCTTTTATACCGTTCCTCAGAGCCACGCTAACACAACTGACTCGGCTGCTCCTGCTCAAGCTGCCCATTAATTAAGCACCACATGGCTCTGGTCCATGGTCCCTGGGCATTACTGCTTTCCGGGTCCTGAATGATGTGGAGGAACATCATGGTCGCTCATCTCACGGTAGACAGGAAGCAGAGGATGTTAAGCCTTTTTAACCAATATTTTACTGTCTTTTAATAGAGACTGAGGTTTCCTCTCCTCCGGTAGCCACTGGGAAATCGCTTAACTTTAGACAAAGTGACAAGTAAGCTCCTTTTCATGTTGCAACTTAACATGTTCTATTTTTCTGTTGAATTACATTTAATTAAATTCTTTGCTTTATCCTTCAGCACTTCTGCTAATGAGAAGGAGGTGGAGGTGAGTTGAAAGCAAATGTTTTTTCTTTAAAAAAAAAAAAAGTGTTTCAGACTCACCTGCTACAGTCTCTTCACACTTTTGCACACATATTCATACGTTTGCTGTTTGGCTGGGCAGTGACTAAGTGCAGGTAAAGCCCGTGTATTTCAGCCCTGTGTGTCTGGGAGGAGAAAGCAATGTCACAGTCTAATCCTGTGTTGCACTGAAATATCTGGTCACATCCAATTCTCTCTCCCTGCCCTCACATTATTTTGACAACAGGCAGAATTTCTCAGATTATCTTTGGGGTTTAAGTGTGACTGGTTTACATTGGAGAGAAGAGTGAAGCTTGAAGAGAGGTCCCGTGACTTGGCAGAAGAAAATTTGAAGAAAGAAATCACCAACTGTTTAAAGCTCTTAGAGGTGAGGATCAGAACATTCTGAAATTATACATTTGGCTGTGTTTTTAATGATGTTTTGATAGCTACATATTGGTTTATTTCAGTGACTGAAGTCAAAATGCCAGTCACTAAGCTCTGCCTGACCCAATTGTGAATTAATAAAAAATGATTCAGGATCAGGCTAAAAGTTTCATTAATAGGAAGTATCAGAAATAAAACAACAAAATGTCTCTTAAAGTAGGTCTCATGTGTGCCCTGTTTTCTTTCTGGATTTTCAAATAGATTTCAGGAAGAGCAGTCATGCAGAATACTGAGTCATAGGAGATATTATATATCAGTTTTGAGTTTTGTGAAAAAGAATCAAGAGTCTATTTCCATTTATGGTTAACTGGAAAAAATAATGGTGACTAGTGTCAGTCTTATCAGATGACATTCAACCCCACCGTAAAGTACTGAGAAAAGGAGTGTCCATGGAAGAGTAACAACTATTGCCCTTCATCCTATGAAGTTAATATGTGCTTAGAGATAGGTTTGGAAATAGCTTAATTTTAGAGGAAGAAGATAAAAATTAGGAAACCATTCATATTAAAGTTTAGCATCTTTTAATTTTCCCCCATACCCTAGCTCCTGGTAACCGCCTTTCTACTTTTTATTTCTATGTATTTGACTGCTTTAGATATCTCCTATAAGTATCTTTAAGCCATATGGTATTTGTCTTTCTGTAACAGGTTTATTTCACTTAGCATAATGTCTTCAGGACTTGTCCATGCTATAGCATGTGACAGTGCTGCCTTCCTTTTAAAGGCTGAATAACATTCTATTGCATGTATAAGTATATGTACATACATCCATATATATGCAGCATTTTGCTTTTCTATTCATTCACTAATGGATATATGGGTTGCTCTTATTTCCTGGCTATTGTGAATAGTGCTGCTATGAATATGAGTGTACAAATGTCTGTTTCAGTATGAATGTGAGTATACAAATGTCTCTTTCAGATTCTGCTTTTATTTCTTTTTGGTATATATCCAGAAGTCAAATTTCTGGATCATATGGTAATTCTATTTTTAATTTTTTGAGATGCCACTGTCATACTCCCCATAGCAGCTGGACCATTTTACATTGCCACAAACAGAGCTTCCAATTTCTCCAACTCCTCACCAGCACTATCATTTTCTGTTTATTTCTGTAATTGCCATCCTTATGGGTTTGTGATTTTGATTTGAATCTCTATTCTTATTGCCCAGTTGTATATCATCTTTGGAAAAAGGTTACTCAAGTCCTTTGTCCATTTTGAAATCAAGTTAAATTTTTTTCTGTTGATGTAGGAGTTCTTGATATATTTTCAATATAAATCACTTTTCAGCTATATGAGTTAAAAATATTTTCTCCTTTTTCATAGGTTGTCCTTCACTCGGGTGATTGGGTCCTTTGATGTAAAAACACTTTTAAATTTGATATGGCCCCATTTGCTTAAATCCAAGAAGTCATTGGCAAATTCAGAGTCAGGAAGATTTTCTTTTGTTTTCTTCCAGGAATTTTCTAGTTTGGGTCTTACGTTTCAGTCGTTAATTCATTTGAGTGAATTTTTGCGTGTGTATAAGATAAGGGTTCAGTTCCATACTTTGTCAGTCTTCCCAACACTACTTGCTTAAGAGATGGTCCTTTCCTCATTGTACATTCTTGGCACCCTTGTTGAAAGCTCATTTGATTGTATACATGAGGGCTTACTTTGGGACTTATTCTAATCTACTAGTCTTATATATCTTTGGGTGGGGGCAAAGTACTAAGGATCGAATCCAGCGCCTTTACTCTGTGCTACATCCCCGGCCCCCTCCCCCTTTTTTATTCTGAGACAGGGTCTTGCTCAGTCACTAAATTGGTCAGGTTGGGCTCAAACTTGAGACCCTGCTGCCTCAGCCTCCCAGAGTGCTGGGATTACAAGCGTGTGCCATTATGCCTAGCTCATGCTTTTTTTTTTTAGCCTAAAAAAGTAATAAATTTCACTACAAAAGAGCTTCATGGGTTAAGTAAAATATCAAGTTATGTGCTTTGACTTAAGTGATTTTTGTTGTTACTGTTGTTGTTTTTCAGTATTAGGAACTGAATTTAGGTCCTTCCCATTGAGCTGTGCCCCCACCCAATTTTTATTTTTTATTTTGTGACAGGGTCTTACCAAATCACTACATTGCCCAGGCTGGGCTTGAATTTGCAATCTTTCTGCCTTAGCCTCCCTGAATGTTGGGATCACAGGAGTGTGCCATCATGCCTAGCTTTATGTCACTTTTTATGCCAGAGTTTTAGAAGGATTGGCATTATTTCTTTTTTCAATGTTTGGTAGAATTCCCTAGTGAAATCCCTAGGTTTTTCCTTGTTGGAAGGTTTTGAATTACAGATTTTTTTTTGGTATTGGAGATCTAACTCAGGACCTTGGCGCTTGCAAGGCAGGCACGGTGCCACTGAGCTACATCCCCGGCCCTTGGATTACAGATTTGATGTCCTTACTAGTTATAGGTCTGTTCAGATTCCTTATTTCTTCATGCCTCAATCTTGATTAACCATATTGTTTTGCTATCAGCTAACATCTGCTCTTCCCCTCCTAACTGAAAGTGGTTATTTAAACTACTATAGAAAATTGCATTTTTGACAATTTCTATTCTTGTTGGTCAACAGTTCCCTGGCTGCAACTTATATATATCTGTCTGTTTCCAAAGTGGGTGTCATTCATTAAGTGCCTACTGCATGAAAAGCAGTTGGCTTCTTTTACCTCTCATATTGCAGTATTTTTGGAAAGATAATGTCAGATTCCATTTAAAAGGTGAAGAAATCAGAGATTCATATGTTAACATTTCCAGGATTATAATGCAGTTTATAATCAATGATGCCTCCATTTTATTGTCACCATTTTTTCTTAATGATATACAAAATAATAGTGCCTCTTACAATTCATGGTGTTGTAGATTTGGACATATCTTAGACATTTGTTCACAATCACCCAGCTGTTGAGCAGTAGATTATTTGCTTCCCAATCTGCTACTCCTGTCTCTACTCTAGTGAGAAGGACAGCCTTTCAGCAGGAAGGGTATAACATCTGAGATAAAGGACACAGATTTCAGAGGAATTTGTTATTTGTTTGCTTTTGGAGACAGGGTCTCGTTATATAGCTCAGGCTAGCCTTGACCTCACAGCAATCCTTCTGCCTCTGTCTCCTAAGTGCTGAGATTACAGATGTGTGCCATCACACCTGGCAAGGGAGCAATAAAGGCCTGCAGACCAGCCAGCCCAATCCCATAATAAAACCAACAGAAGAGCTAGTAGTCAGAGCCAGTTTTCACTCTGGGATGTTTTGCTACTTTCCCCAGAATTCTAACCTATGCTCTTCATGTGGTACTTTCAAATCATTTATTATAAGCATAATCTCTTTACCATTAGCAATTAATGATAGCCCATCTTATTAGCCATAGAATTAAGATGTAAATGCACATGAGGGAAGAGAGTGGCATACTTGGGTAGTACAAAAAACAGGGATCAAGAAAAACTTAAAAGATTTTGTGAGCACCTGCATGCATCTGCATGCTAACCAACAGATATATTAATATTTGGTCACCATTCATTCTTGATTTTGGGTGCTTCTTTTCATTCATCCCCCAAGATAGCTGATACTAGACTACAATGTAGTAGAATCACTTGCTGAGTGCTTGTGTTGGAAGTGTTTTAACACTTTGCTCTCTGTGCAGTCTTTAACACCTCTGTGTGAAGAAGACAACCAGGCCCAGGAAATCATTAAGAAGCTGGAGAACAGTATAACGTTTCTTAGCCAGTGCACAACACGAGTGGCCAGTAGGGCTGAGATGCTGGGAGCCATCAATCAGGTAATTTGTCTCCACTTCTCTAATTAGAGTGAAATTACTCAAAAGATTTATGTTCCCTGAGATGTATTCCTAGGGAAAGGTTTGTAGGAATTTCTTCTGTGTTATGTAAGATGTACAAGTTTAATGGAGGCAACTGAAATATCCAAATGAAAAGGTGAAGAAAAATCTCTCATACTAATATTAGCCAGTGACCAACACCATAAAAATTTTGTTGTATATTCTTATACACATTCCCTTCATATGAAGTTATAAACTGCTTCTAAATAATATTATAATCTCTTTTTCATTCAATATATAGCATATATAACTTGTGATATAAACATGCACATATATCACCATTTGAGGGGCTCTATTGGTTGAATAGATATGACTCATTTAATCAATTATATTGGTTATCTCAGGATATTGTTAATATTTTGCTGTAATAAATCTGCAATAAATGTCCTTATAAATGTACACTTGATTTGTAGAGAGGTAGAATTTCAAAATTTATGGGCAAATCTGGGACTTGGCTTTTTAAAATCTATACTAAGCAGACTTATTAAAGTCTATTTTCTTAAGAGAGAGATACGTCATTTTTGGTGGTAGTTTTTGTTTATTTGTTAGACTTTAAAAATATCTTATTTCCTTTTAACCTCTTACTAAAGGATAATTTTCTTTGTTTTATTTGTATTAATGCTATATATGCATATAGATTTTTAAAAGCTAAGTCATTTTGTAAACCTTATTCAATTTCTCATGCTCTAGCAACAAACAGAAACTCTTTTGGTTTGTTTTATAACTGTATTCATATTTCTAAATAACATACTAATGGTGCCATTTAGTGATTTATTTTCAATTTTAATTGTTATCTGTTGCTTTTCCACCATGAAGATGAGCATGCAGTTCTTCGGTCACTCTCTGTTCCCTCACACAAATGTCATGGTCCCTCACCTTGTTGCTCTTCCCTCTTCTTTCCTGACCAAGCTTAAAACTCGAAGCTCAGGCTAAATGTTCTCTTCCTTGCATGATCTCTGCACGTGTTCACTTTCTTGTTTTGTTTCTAGTCACTGGGCAAATCTGCAACCTGCTTAAATCCAAATTGCCCACTTAAAAATGGTGAGTTTTATATTGTAAATTGTGTATCAGTATAAAAAAGAAAAATACACAGTGAATGGACTTTGCTAGTTCCCAAACCAAACTGCTTTTGAGACCATTTGGGAAATTTCAATATGAACTAGCATGTGATTTAAGCATTTTTGTTTAACCTTGTTAAATGTGAGCATGGTATATGGTTAAGGAAATGCATTTTCTCCTTTTAAAAATTCTTATTGGAGTATTTAAGAGTGAAAAAATATGTTATCACTTATATTTTTTAACAAATTCAAAAATGAGATGATGAAACTGATTATTTTTGGAGATTAAACTTATGGTGAAATATTATTAAAACTGGAGATGTGTGGATTTATTGCTTAGTTTTTGTCTGTTTGGAATTTAAAGTTACAAAAGTTGAACAAAAAAGTATTAGTGAATGAATAGTGTTAGATTGATAATTGTGTAAACATTTTTGTTTTGTTTTGTTTTGTTTTTGGTACCGGGGATTTAATTTGCGTCCTTGCACTTGCGCAGCAGGGGGCGAAACCACTGAGCTAAATCCGCGGCCCGTGTAAACATTTTTATGATCGTGTAAATTCTATTCCCAATAGTCCACTGAGATGACTTTCCTTCTTGACATAAAATTCACATCGATCATTTGAGTCAATCATTGTTCTTTGTTATGATTGTTTTCTGGTTCGTTTTCTATTTATTTGTCTCTAATTCGTTTTCAAAATCATCTAAAAAGTCCAGGTCTCTCAATATATTTAAACTCATCAATTTTGTCACTTTCTTCTTCCTTGAGATATTCCTTCCAGAGATTTTTGACCTGCTGCAATCTGGGTTTGTTGATCTTTAGGCTGCTGCAAAAGGCTTGCAAATGAAAATTTCTCTCATATCCCATTTGAGTTGAATCCCATTTCCCAGATTCTTTGTCTCCTTCTTGTTGGTTTATTATTTATTATTATTTGGTCTGGGTGGGAGGCAAACTTTGTGAGAAGTTGTATGAATGAAAATGTCTTTATTCTTCCATTTAATTGAGGATTCTATACCAGAGATAATTTCCTCTAGAATTTCCCTCACATTGTTTCATTTTCTTCTTAGGTCTGGTGTTGGGATCAAAGTATGATGCCATTCTAAGTTTCTGTTACCCTCCTTTGACTTTCCAAAAGCTTTTAGGACATCCTCTTTTCCTACTGCTCTCCCTTGGTGTGAGTTTATTTTTATCCACTGTTTTAGGCCTTGAGTGACCATTTTCAAGATAGCAAGTTATGTTAATGAAGAAATTTTCTTTAATTTCCTTTTCTACATTTTAGGTTTTCTCTGTAAGACCTCTATGGATCTGTATGGATCTTTTCTGAGCTACTCTTTGGTCATTTTGCTCTGGTTTCAGGGAGATTTCCTCAACTTTATCTTGCAAGTCTTCTTTGAGTTATTTTTGTCATCGTTTTAATTTCCAAAAGCTCTTAATACACTGAACATTCCTTTTAAACAATTTCTTATTTCATAGACACACTAATTATTTTTAACTCTCTGAAATTATTGATGATTTCCTTGAAGTTTTAGGTTTTCTAAGACTTTTTCTTCCAGGGTACTTTTTTTCCCCTATGCTTTAAAAGATCTAGTTTCTTGCTGGAGGCTTCTCAATATCTTATGCTTTACCACAGAGCTTACTGGGGGCTGTGTGTGTGTTGAGAGGGAAAAGTTCTTGGTGACACTGAGCTTCACACAAGAGAGGATGTTTTATTGACCCCTGCTGTCAGTACTTATAGGACTTACATCTTAAAAATGTTAGATTCCCCAAGGGAGAATCTGCCAGCTGCCTGTCTTTAGAATATAACCCTGGCTGCTGGTGTTTAGGAGCTGGGAGGAACACAGATATCAGTACTTAAGTATAGGGACTTTTGCTTAAATCTGTTGTTTTCAGTAAGGTACATTTGCCATCAACTCTTTCCCAGTCCACAGAACCTCTGTTTACCTGTGTAGATAATCAAGTTGGTCTTTTACCACAATGATTGTGGAGAGGCACTGTGCTGGCCAGAGTGGGATGGGGAACTGTGGCTCTAATCACTTTTTACAGACTTTCGACCTTTCCTTGAGTTCACATACCCACCTTCATACTTCAGAGATGCCACTAACTCTTAAGCCTTTGAGGCCTTCTGTGATACTACCTAGATAGCTCCTAGGCTTTTTCTACCATGTGTTTTAGGGGCTCAGACTTCCCAGGACTCAGTCCTATTACTACCCACCCTTCCTAATTTTGCACTGTTATATCCTCTTCTGTCTTGTTTGTCCATGAAAAATTGTTTAAAAACACAACTTTTTATGACATTTTAAAGGATGGAATGAAGGTGAATGTGTTTAATCCCTTAGTGTTGGGAACAGTTCTGTCTGCCTGCCTGCCCTTTTCAGTCTCTCTCTCCCTCTCTCTCTCTCCCTCTCTCTCTCTCCCTCTCCCTCTCTCTCCCTCTCCCTCTCTCTCCCTCTCCCTCTCTCTCCCTCCCTCTCTCTCCCTCTCCCTCTCCCTCCCTCTCCCTCTCTCCCTCTCTCCCTCTCTCCCTCTCCTCTCTGCTGGTAATGCAACACCAGAGCCTCAGGCATGCCAGGCAAGTGCTCCATCCTGCATCCCCAGCCCCCAAGAATAGTATTTTCAATGTAAATTTGCTCTTATTTTTTCTTCATAGGAGAGCCGGGTTAGTAAAGCAGTTGAAGTGATGATTCAGCACGTAGAAAACCTAAAGAGAATGTATGCCAAAGAGCATGCTGAATTAGAAGAACTGAAGCAGGTTCTTTTGCAGAATGAGAGGTCATTTAACCCTCTTGAAGATGAAGGTAATACAAATTTAAATAGTATTAGTTGTATTTTCTAACATTCTCCTTTTTCATGCTCTTAATGTGTCTGTCTTTTGAAAAAGCCCCTTAGGCTAAGGGAGATTTCTTCAACCGAGAATGTATTTAATCCAAATCAAGTTGACTTTATTGTTTGCCTAATTAATGCTATGTTAGTATGGACACTTTTTCTGCACATAGTCAGGCGCAAAAACTTAAATGAGCCGGTCTAAGCAACAGTGGTTTTGTATTCTTCAAAGAAGTAGTGACCCTGGTAAGGGTCCATAAACTTGATTTATGGTTTGGAAAACAGACAAATGAGGTCACAGGAAGAAATCAAAACATATGGTTTCTATAAATCTTACAGTATTTTTATTTTAAATAGTACAAAGTTTTCTAAACAGAATTCTTATTTTAATCATCTGTTCTGACTTCTAGAAAAGTAACCATACTTGATACTCATTCTATGGATTCCTTTATTCAGCAGTTGATAATTAGGGCAATCAGCAAACATTGTGGACATCTTTAGTGACACAGAACTGCATGCCACCAGTGAAGGTGGTAACTGTTATGAGTCACCAACATAAATGTATTGGTCCGTAGTCTAGAGTCTTAAATAAATCTTTTCTCACCTTTGCTTTACTTTATAAAGAATTAAGATCAGTGCAATACCATAAACTGCACATGTGATTTCTAAAGTATACAAATGTGTTTCCTTTCAGATGACTGCCAGATTAAAAAGCGTTCGGCTTCTCTGAACTCCAAGGTAATTACTAGTTCACTTAGTACATCACTTAATGTCGGTGAAGTATTTGATGGCAATACAATTTTTGTAACTATTTGAAATTACATACCTTTAAATGAAAATCACAAAACAGTGATTTTAATTTGCATGCATGTATATGATATGTGTATTTGCCTAGTTTATGGAGTATGCTTTTATATTGCCTGCTGTATTTGTATATTAGTCATGTGCTTGGCAGCATGGCAAAAGCTAGTATGGCAATGGCACTATTTTGTCATGCAAACCAAATTTTGTAGCTGGGTGTGGTAGTACATGACTGAAATCTCAGCACTCTGGGAGACTGAGCAGGAGTATCACAAGTTTGAGCACAGCCTGGGCAACTTAGTGATTTAGCAAGATTTTGTTCTCAAGAAAAAAAAAAGAAAGAAAGAAAGAAAAAGTTGGGTGTCATGGTGCATGACTGTAATCTCAGCACTTGGGAAGCTGAGGTAGGATGATTGCTGTGATTTCAAGGCCTGCATGGGATGCATAGTGAGACCCTGTCTCAAAAATACCCCCCACCCAAAAAGTAAAATTTTAAAAGGACTGAGGATATAGCTCAGTACAAAGGCCCTGGATTCAATAATCAATCCCAGTATACACACACACTGGAAAGAGGCAATCTGACAGTGGCATAGCAGATGCACAAACTCCTCACAAATCTTTCTCCTCCTTTCCTGCTCGTTCACTACCATCAGGCATCGCTTTCTCCTCAGGGCCTGACATCACTACCTCTGATCCAGGTGCCAAGTCCTTGCTCTTAAATCCAATACCACTGCAAGGCAAAGTAAGCAGCAAAGGCAAATGTTTCTCTTCCCTGTAAAGATGCTTCCTAGAAGTCCAGTGTGGCATTTCCTTTTCATTCTTGGTGGAAAATGAGACTGAAAAATACAGTTTTTATTCTGGAAGCCATATGCCTAACTAAAATCCAAGAGGAGAATAGGATGTGGACGATCCACCAGCAGTTTTTTGCAATAGCTTGAAAATCAGGATTCCACAGATTTACAAAATTTTTGAGCAACTGACTTTAAAATCATTCCATCTAAATCTTTTTCACAGATGAGTGAAGAGAGAAATACAGAAGTGATTAGTCTGATCTAGTTGTGATAGAACTATGATTAAAAACCAGCTTTTTCTAACTGCAGTGTGACATTTGTGGGATGCTCAACTAATTATGAAATTAGGATATCAGTTTAAGGATTCATGCAAAACATTTTTTAATTGGTTACTATATTTGAAAATAGTTTTATCACCTTAAGTTGTAAACCACAAAATACCATATAACACTTTTTGTGCACATTTCAAGGCCGATTTATAAACACATCCACTTATTAAAATAACATGGCATCTCATCTATAGAGCTAAACATATTGATGTCCTAGAAGTTGAGAATAGAATGATGAGAGGAACGGGAAAGGGTTGATCAATAGGAACTAAGATAATTAGGTAGGACCAAGAGGTCTGGTGTGCTATGGCATAGTAGGGTGACTATAGACAATAATGTACAGTTCATTTCAAGAAGCTAGAGAAAACGTTGAAAATGTTTTCACTATAAAATGATTTAAACATTATGCAATGTACACATGGAACATTGCATGGTGTCCCATTAATACATTTTTTGTTTTTATGTATCAGTTAAAAATAAAAAATAACCATGAAACCTTAAATGTATTAAGTGAAAAAATGAAACTATGAAAAAAAGCTATAAATGTAGTTGCATATTTATCTCCTCTTGAGTTGGGAGAAAATTTTATTTTTTGAGACAGGATCTTGTTATGCAGTTCATCGTGGCCTTGAACTCTAGATGATTCTCCTACTTCAGCCTCCCAAGTGCTAGGATTACAGGCATGTGCCACCACACCTAGCTAGGGGGGGAATCTTTTTAAGTTAACAAAAAATTACAGCAGAAGGGAGAAAGTGACTTTTGGCTGAATTAAGAAAGCAAACATTTTCTTCCATCAAAATAAAATATGGACAAAAGGTCATAAGCATAAACAGATGGTTCTCAGAGCAGATATATACATGGTTTCAACACAGAAAAACAATGTCCAGTTTTACTAGAGGTCAAAAAAATACCCAAATAAGAAATTTTATATTCTTAATTCATTGGCAGAAATTAAAATTTTATGTTGCATAAAATGGAATATAAATTGGTAAAATAGTTCTGAAAGACAATTTGTCTAGAAACAGTCTTTCAAAGTATGTCTACTGTTTAACTCAACAGTGCTCAAATGCATGAGTATGTATGTACACGGATAATCATCCGTGTTGCAGATAAAGACAAAATATTGAGTTCTTTAAATGTACATTTTCCCTTTTTGGGCAGCCATCTTCTCTTCGAAGAGTGACTATTGCCTCTTTACCCAGAAATATTGGAAATGCAGGAATGGTAAGCAAATTCCTGTGTGTGTGGGGGGGTGGTTTTTGTTACCAGGGATTGAACTCAACACCTTGCACTTGCAAGGCAGGCGCAGTGCCACTGAGCCAAATCCCCAGCCCCTCCTATGTGTTCTTGATGAAAAATAAGTTCACTTTCATATGACTAAAGGAAAAAGTTCACTAAATACTAAATATTTTAACATCTGAACTTCTAAAGGTGGCTGCAACAGAAAATGACAGATTCAGTAGAAGATCAAGCAGTTGGTGAGTGTGATTTTATGGCTGTTCTTTGGGAATCATACTATTTTATAATGGCACCATAGCAAATAGGCCTTTGAAATAAGTGATATATAGTAACTTGATTTGTTCAGAATATAAAAAATTACAAAAATTGGTCCATGACAAAGTTTAAAAATTATGAAATGGGAGTTATATGAATGTCCCAAGGAAAAATTAGAACATAGAATTTTTGTGCTGATTCAAGCAGTAGGAAATAAATCAATAATGGCTACTGATTTATTTATGCTCCTTATTTAGGCGGATTTTGGGGTCAAAGCAGAGTGAACACCGCCCGTCGTTACATCGATTCATTAGCACCTATTCCTGGGCAGATGCTGAAGATGAGAGGTGTGAACTAAAGTAGGTATAGCTGGGTGTATCTACTAAACTGACATGAGCTGGGGCATGAACGAGGAGGTGAATTTCACAAAGGTGAAATTAATGCTGTGTCAGCAAAAACATTCGTCGTGAAAGACTTTCATAAACTGTAAAGTACTCTTATTTGTGGATGCATTCACTTCTGAAGCTCTCAGAACAGCCAAGTTTGAGGTTTTAACTTAGAAGAGATCCTAGAATTTGCCAGATTTTTAAAGATTTTATTTTCCTAAGTGTCTGCCATGGGGGGAGGGCACAGAAGTAAAATCTCCATCTACATAATTTTTACAAACAATACCCGAAATGTAGCATAGACATCCATGTTTTAATCCTGGGAACCTGTTGCAAAGTTCAGATTTAGTCATCATAATGAATCTTTTCCAGAATTGGGAGAAAAAAACTAATACATTCCTTTAATGTTTATAATCTTGTTTTTGCTTATGGTCTGATTTCTACTGAAAGTTTGACTGAGAAAGATATAAGAATGTAGTTGATTTTGCCTTTGGGGCCTTGTTTTTTTAAAAAAAACAAAACTCAATCTACCTCATGTTTTGTATCAATTTCTGAAAAATTGATATGCAATTCCCTTTGGCAATTGTGAGGGTATTAAAAGCTAAGGATTTAAAAATTCAGCTCCCAAAGGGGGACCATCAATGAATATGATAATGAAGCAGTTTTTTTTAAGTAGGGCAACAGCTCTTTGGATAAACATTTGACTGAAAATAGTTAATCAAATTGTTAGTCCCCATCCATGGAATAATAGTTTACTTCAACTAGCTTAGCTTAATATAGAGTATTTTCCTAAGTCCTTCTTAAAATTAAGACCTTTAGAGAAACAGAAGTGACACTTTAATTTTTATCCCAAATTGACACTAATCAAAAATATTAGAGACCAGAGTTAAACAGAATACCCAAAACAATGTGGTAGAATATTTAACGAGAAAAAATTTACTATATTTCAAATAAAGTACAAAAATGAAGAAATGTATCCATATTTTTAATGTACAGTTAAATACATGTATATGAGTGGTGAGACTAATTTTTATATGTTCTTTGTAAATTTCCCCTTTTGTGTATTTGGTTAATATTCCAACTTTCTACATAAATATTTTAAAATTCTTATAAAATTGGTGATAGAACTTTTGGAGTCTTAGATAGTAAAACAGATATTCCTGAACCTCTTGAATGATACAGTAAAACTCACCAAATAATTATGGCACATTATCGGTTAAAAATATCCAAAAACAATGCTTATTACTTGCAGAACTAAAGATGACTCAGAATCACCTGGAGAAGAAATAGTCGAAAGGACGAGGAAGCCAAGCCTTTCTGAAAGGAAAAATAATCCATCAAAGTGGGATCTCTCTTCCGTGTAAGTTGCCTCCTTGCCCTATGATACCATTTATTGGAATGGGAAGGGGTAACATAGGGAGAAGAGTACTCATCAATTTCTTTACCAAAGACATGCCAGATTGTTATATTTAAAATGAGTAATGGAACTTGTATGGTCAGCTACAGTTATCCTGGGACCTATTTTACAAGAGGCAGGAGGGCTTACAGTGTTAGGAATGTGACCCTGGCACCATACAGTTTAGATGCAGATGCCAGATGTCTCAGTAGCTACGTGACCTGGGCAGGTACAGCCACTTGTAAGCTCCAGTTTCTTTACCTATGTCATTGTGCTGCTGTTGTGACTAAATGATAGTAGCATGGAGTTAAAGAAATAGTTTAAATTTTAGCACAACAGAGGGACAGGGTGTATTGAACAATGTGACATCGTATATACACGTCCATAAGTGCATACACCTGTATCCTGCTCTACCAAGGAAATACTGTTTGGTTCCACTGTGGCAATCAAAGTTACTTTACTTGATTGAATGAAATACTTATTAGGAATTAGTGCCTAAAATCACATAATTTTCCTAAAGCATATGTTCTGAATTCCAATCATTATAAGGGGTAGGTGCAGATCATGCCCCAAAGCAAGAGGCTAAATCCTACTATGTAGGTGGTAAGGCAGTGGTGGTGGTTTGGATAAATGAGGAGATTGGGGGTGACAGCAGAAGGAGGGCTTCTCATAATGAATTACTGTGATTGCCAAATTCCGTTTGTGTTTTCCTCATAGCCCTCACACACTGGCCACGTGGGCAGGAAATCTCGGGACCTCCGTAAGAAAGGCTAACAAGGCTCTTTGGCTCTCTGTTGCATTCATCGTACTGTTCGCAGCTCTCATGAGCTTGCTCACGGGCCGCTTTTTCCAGAAGTCTGTGGATGCCGCTCCCACCCAGGAAGGGGACTCCTGGATATCTCTAGAACATATCCTGTGGCCATTTACCAGACTCCAACACCATGGGCCACCACCGGTGTGACTGCAGCAAACCCTATCGTATGTGTCTTGATTTTAACTTTCCATACTAGGAACTTTTAGCTGGGATTTCCCTTAGTAGAACACAAAATCACAGGTTTTTGGAGAAACTGTAAGATATTTTGCATCCCCACTTTTTGTGGTCACCTCCCCAATTATGAAACACAAAGGAGGATGTTTTAATGAGCTTTAATGTTTTTCTACAATGCATCTAAATAAAGAACTCTTCAATTCTTCCTATAGTGAAAGTCGAACTTCTCAATAGGCCAATTAGTCAAGGAAAAAAAAACCCCACTGTTTAACTGCACTGAGGAATGCAGGATTTACTGGCCAAGATAGTAGTTTGTAGTTGCAGGTGGAGATTAAGAATAGCTGAGCACCCTGGTAGAGAGAAGCATGTGGCAAACTGAGTCTATAAACTGGCAGCTGGAACTTCTGACTTTCTCTATGGCTTCCTTGGAAGCAAAATCCTTTACCATGTGATACAAAGTGGAATGCAACTCAGTTTCTTCTCCAAGCGCTTCAGAGAATGACTCGCTCTCTTCGTTTATCTTGAGCCTCCTTGCTCTGTCCCCACTGAACATAAATAGGGCCCAGTTAGGGATGTCAGTGTGCTCCTCAGTCAGGTGCTCTCTCACCTAAGGAAAAGAAAATTAGAAAAATATGTTAACAGTTCACCCTCTACTCATCACTTGAAGGGTTCAGTCCCCCAAATTGCCCAAGTTAAACATTCTTAAGGTCCCATTACTGAATTGTTTTTAAACTCTAAAACTCTATGTTGGTATTTATGGAGTTTTTCTACGCCCATGAATCCAATTCAGTGACTTTTTGTTTTGGTACGGTGGATCGAACTCCGGACCTTGTGGTTGTGAGGAAGGTGGTGGCACCACTGAACTAAATCCCCGGCCCTCTACCTGCATGAATTCATACAACTAACATTTCAGTGCCTGTCACATGCTAGGCATATAACAGCAAAAAAAGGAAACAAGGACACCAAAATATACTAATAAATAGCTACAGCAACAAAACAGTTTCCCCTGCTCGAATATAAGCTTCTTGACAGTTGGCAAGAAAACTATGCTTAAAAACTTCTTGAGTGCTTCATTAGCATGCTGAGGCCCTGGCTCCATCGCCAGTACTACAAAACACAAAAATTCATCAGTCAACTTTTAGAATTCAGTATCTTTTCTACCAGGCAATGGTAAATGTGTTAGAGGAGAGTCTCTGTGATTGTATGCAAGGATATCTATGTTAAAGGCATCCATAGCTCTAGCCTGAAGTCACAAGCATACCACTTACATAGGTTGGAGACATTTTTCTTTTTTTGTTTGGGATTAAACCCAGGGTCTTACATTCCTAACCCTTTCCATTTTTTAATTTGGAACAAGGTTTCACTAAGTTATCAAAGCTGACCTCAAACTTGCCATCCTCCTGCCTCTGCCTCCTAAGTAGGTATGACTTTAGGCAAGTGGCTGGCCTGGCTTTAATATTTTTGACAGACAAAGCTAAAAATTTTTTTTGAAAATTCAAAATACTATTTTGAATATTGTTTATTTTTAAAAGAGGAAAACGCTGTAGTCTCCATTTGGTTTTTGAGTACTCTGTCTTCTTTTGAAAGATGAAGTAGTTTTATGGGATTTTAGATACCCTACCTTAAACACAACATTTGTAGAATCACATAGTGTATTCCACTTGCTCCACCCAAAGGCAATAGCAGAACTCAGCAGGGCCATCTGCCGATAAGCTTTCATTTCCACCAACGGAACCTGCCAATATAAAAACAAATAGTTGATCTTGGGGCTTCCTTGCAAGACTCCCAAAACTGGGCACGGGCTTTCCCTTCCTCTAAGCAGAATCCAAAGGTGATGTCCAGAAAAGCCCTCTGGGAGCTGCCGCCTCTCCACACCCCTTCGCCTCTCTGGCCTTGGCTCCCCAGTTCCCCTCCAGGGAGTGAACACCAGACCACTCCTTCAGGGCTCTGGGTCCAGCCTCTCGAAGCAGGACACATGTGGTTGAACTGTGCACTGTCCAGGCCACTCACCTTCTGATACTAAACTACGAGCTTAGCTCCAAGCTAAGCAGGGACCTGTGCTTTAGTCATTAATGTGTCCTAATCATCTAAAACAGTGCTCAACTTATAGCTATTTGGGAAAAACATTACTGAATATTCTGAAAACACAAACAGGACACTACATTAACGTTATAGTCACTACAGAGTTTGAGTTACTAAAATCAAGGAGTTTTTTTTCCCCTGTGTGCGTACTTAGCTCTATGATTATTGCCAAATGTTCTATGGATGTCCATCTGTACTGCTACTCAAGTTTCCGGTGTGTTCATAAACGTGTTGAGTATAGAACTCTTTTGCCTAGGGATAGGGACATATCCTCCATGATTAGAAGCACTTTGTACCTTCATTCAATATCACAAAGGTTCACTAAGGATTTGCATTCTAGGAGTCTGCTGGGGCTAATAAAACTGATTAAAAAACAGCTCCGGGAGCCCCCAGGTGAATAAGGAAGGGTCTAATTTAACTAAACCCTGTATTGTGAAGCAGCAAGCAGCCACGGAGGCTTTGTCAGAAACCTAAAGATGGGGGTTTGGAGGACTCTGGTGGTCCTTGTCTGTTTCATTTTGCCTGCCTTTCTATGTTTGAAAAGGTACAAAGTTATTTTCTCTTAAGTCTTATATGCAAACGTAGAAAAATGTATAAAATGAGAAGTCACTCAGCTACTTCTGCACTGAATTGACCAGCTCTCGATATGTGGCATTTATCAACTTGAAGATCATACTATAGGGTTAATTCTCTGGCAAGATTACTAAACTTGAGAGAACCTGGCTTTTCTGGGCTTTTCACTTTTTCTTTTCTAACTATAATCATGTGGTAGTGAATGTATACAAATTTAACACCTGCCAACATTCTAAATGCCCACCATATTAATTTCAGAAAGAGCAGCGCTTGCCTTATTATTTATGACAACATAAAAATGAGAGTATGCAGTCGGGAAGATATTCAGCCCAGTTTCTTTCAGAGCACTAATGAAAGGAATAGGAGTCATCCACTTTCCTTCCAACACAGACCAGGGTCCTTTGTCCTTTACTTTGATTGACGCCAACATGCAGAGGTTTTCCTAAGTTTAAAGAAGAAAAAAGAAGCTTTTATTAAAAAGTTAAATTATTACTTTAGTATCCTTCCAGGTCTAGCCTTTATCACTCAATATTAAAAATGAATGCAGGGGGCCGGGGATTTAGCTCAGTGGTTCTGCTGCTGCCTCACAAGCACACGGTCTCGAGTTCGATCCCTGATACAAAAAAAAAAAAAAAAATGCAGGACAAGTATGTGTTAGGTGGATGTAGGAGGAGCGCCACCAAGTCCTCGTTACCATAGAAGCAGTTTGCTAACTTTTTCTAGGCTTTATCTGAACAGTCAAGGGATTAGATTAATCTCTCAGATCTCCTTTTATTATAAAAGTTATGACCTAAGAATGATGCATCAAATGCTGCAAGAATGAGTCAAAATAACTACTAAAAACAGTTACGACTGTACTTTTTGGGATTAATGTTTTAAACACATGTAAAATTTAACACAGTGGTGCATAATTATCCAATTTTAAGGTTTGGCAGAGTAGCAATTCAAAGGTGTATGGAGCTCACATCTCATCTATTTTGATATTAACTAAAATATTTCAGTATAATCAGTATAAAATTATTAATGAAACACTTTGCTTTTTCATACCAACTGTTCAAACTCCAATATGTGCTTTAAATCATAGCACTTATTTGGACTAGTCACATTTCAGGAGCTCAATAACCACATGGGCTAGTAGCTACCACATTAGATGGCACAGATCTATCTTTAACATCTGACCTGAAAACACATAACCATGTTAATAAACGAACACTGTAACAGTGTTTATATCTTCCCGTTAGCCTAGAGAAAGCATCTTTGCCACCCGGGTACTGGGGGCAGCTGAGATACTGTGGGAAAGCACCACTATCAAGATTAGGAAGGCCACTTCACTCCAGACCACTTTGGGCCTCAGTTTCCCTCCATGAGGGCAGATTAGAAATGCTTTAAGGTACTTTGTAGCACTGACAATCCTAAGCTCTGGCTCTCCCATCTAATTTTAAAAGCAAAGTTTGATAAATATTAAGACTTCTAGGCTGTCTTTATAAAAACAATCATTGAGATACATTTTACATAGCACAAAATTCACCATTTCACATATACGATGCAGTCGTTGGGGAGGTTAGGTTCTCATTATGTAGATCAGGCTGGCCTCAAACACACAGTGATCCTCCTGCCCCAATGCCATCATTTTGAGAAACTTTATCAAGTAGTATAACTATCACCATAAATCATTTTAAGAACATTTTCATTCTGCCTGAGAAAATCACATATGTCCATTTACAGTTAGTCTCCATTCCTACCCTCAGCACCAGGCAATCACTAATCTAATATTGTCTCTGTAATATTTTCTGACTGATGAACAGTAGTGTCATTTAGAGAGAGAACAACTTCAGAGGGAATTTCAAATGCTTGGATGATGATTATGGAGCCACTTCAGGGTGACTCAAAAACTGAAATGCATACTAAACCAGGCTTGCTGGCCTATTCATTGGTCTACCTGTAGTAACTTCAGGGGACAACTGTGACCCTCACTACTCACGTGTTATTGCCTATTTATTCAATTAGTATCTTAATTAGAAATAGCTCAGTGTAGATTTTATATGTAATTATAAAGTGCTTGTGTTTGAATATATAAATCAATGACTGTTTCAACACATTATGCTATCCAAAGACTTGCTAGACCAGGAACTTACCTTAATTTGTATCTGAATCTCAGTAAATACTGTTGTCACAGTCAGAAGTGCTTTATTCACATCAAGTGGTTGTAGTTCCCACGACTGGTACGGCATGTTAATATGAGTGTCTTGCATCAAGGTAACAGGGCCAAAGGTTTCCAGGTTGAATGATATAAGTTTTTTTTCTGGGGTGTAATACACGTCACTAATGCCATCAGTTCGCCAGTATTTACCTTTATAGTAAATGAACAGTGACATCAGTTTCATTTTTTCCTACAAAAATGAGGTCAATGTAGCTATCTATGTCAGTGATCCTTTACATTAAGAATAAAATCTAGCTGGGTGGGGTGGCACACGCCTGTAATCACAGCACTCAGGAGGCTGAGGCAGGAGGATGGCTGTGAGTTCAAGCCCAGCCTGAACTACATAGTGAAAGCCTGTCTCAAAAAACCAAAATAAATAAAAATGAATGAATGGATGGATGAAAAGCTTAATAAAAAGCCACCTTCCCTGAGCATTTCCCTGCCTCCAGGATTAAGACCAAGCTCACAGCACGGTCTTTAAGACCTTCAGAGTGAAGCATTGACTCACTTTTCTCCTTCCATTCCTTGCCATTTCCCAGACCTGTTTTGCCCCCACCCTGCTCCGTTTTTTTTTTTTTTTTTGGTACCGGGGATCGAACTCAGGCCCTTGCGCTTGCAGGGCAGGCGGCAGAACCACTGAGCTAAATCCCCAGCCCTTCAGCCCCATTTTTGTACCTTTCCCAACAACATTGTTTTTCTCTGGGCCTTTGTACATGCAGTCCTTTTTTTCCTAGAATACTCTCCCCTAATGTTTTAGAGAAATGCTCTTCCTCTTTTTAAACAGCTTTTCACCTGTTTGAAGTATACCATTTCAATTATTTTTAGTAAATTTACACAGTTGTACAACCATAAACACAATCTGATTATATCAGAAGTTCAAAATAAGATCTATTCACAGTCAATTCCCACTCCCAGGCAGCTTGCCGTTAATATACTTCCTATCTCTAAAACTTGGCCCTTTTTGAGTTGTAAGAGACACAAAAGAACATGTATGGCTGCATTTATAGGAAAAGTCTAAAACCTAATTTAAAAGTGAGAAAACTTATTGAATAAAATCACACCAAAGAAGATATATGAAAGGCTAATAAGTACATAAAAAGATGTTCACTGGTATTCATCACTAAGGAAGTACAAATTCAGTCCACAATAACATACCACTTCCCACTCCCTAGAATGACAGATAATAACAAATGTTGGCACGGAGGTGGAGAAATGAAAACGTTCATGTAAAATTGTCCATTGACTTTGAAGAAACAGTTTGGCAGTTTCTCAAACATAAATTTACCACTCACCCCAGCTATTCCTCTTCTAGGTATCTACCCAAGAGAATTGAAAACCGAGGTCCACACAAAGACAGACACACACAATGTCCTTTTCATCTTTAAGGCCCTGTTCAATATCCCATCCTATGAGATCAACCCAGGTCACTGTTGAGCCCTGCAGCAACTTAGGCCTGTCTGTTCCAGTACCTGACTGCATAGCATCTGATCTTTTCCCTGGCTGCCTCTCCCGTGACTTTGAGAACTCCCGGAAGGAGGAACTATGTTTCATTTCTACCCTATGTCTCCTCATTTCACATACTTATAGGACTAGTGGGTGAAGCACTGTCTCATTAGATCCAGTCTCCATGGCTACCTGGCTCTTCCCTCTTCTCACATGGAGGGTTCCACGGACTAGGTTTTATTCTTAAATTTAATACAACAAATGCAATTGCATGCAAATTATTATTTCTCTTTTTATTGGTAATTAACAAAATCAATTTGTAAAGGTTAATATTATTGCCTATCAAAGAAATTCTCCCAGTATTTCCTGATAAAGTTTCCCCATAGCTTAAAAAAATTACTGGGGCTGTAAATTATTACTAATCAGTACAGTTGCATAGTCAAATTCTGCAAAAGACATTTATAAATTACCTTGTGTAATTCTAATTTAGTATGGATCATTTTTTTTTTTGGTACTGAGGATCGAACTCAGATCCTTGCACGTGCGAGGCAGGTGGCAGAACCACTGAGCTAAATCTCCAGCCTCAATGTGGATCATTTTTAATGTGGTATTTAGGGACATTACTATCAGCACCTCTAAAGCAACATGAAAGAAAAAGTTACATAATTGTTCATTTTTATGTATTTCATAGTTTATGAGAAGGTACTAATTTTTAATTCAAACTATTTCTAGAATATAAATAATGAATTGTGGTTTTGGAGCATTGGGGCATTCATAAGCAACTACAAAATATTTACGCCTTTTGGTAGAAGTTCCTATAAATTATCTGTCCCTGTGACTAAAACGTAGAATGAGAGACCTGTGCCTTGAGGATCTGTTCCCAGTGTATCACCAAGTATATAAATCCCTCACAAACAAATGGATGCAAAGCAACTCTGAAAATAAAGTCCTATAACTTTCACATGGGTTTCTTACAACCACACAACTTGATACACAAGACAAAGAACTTTCAAAATTCAGCCATCCTACCATAAAAGGTATTTGGTAATGATTTTCAAATCATTAGCTTGTACGTCTGTTTTTATTAATATGTATTTAATAGTCTGCAAAAGTAACCGTTTCCTGTGGTTCAAGAATCAAGTTATACCACACCTGCCTAGCAAGTGCAAGGTCCTGAGTTTGATCACCTGTTGGGGGTGGAGGGATCAAGTTATAAAGTAGTATACAGTGGCTACTTTTCCTCTCTCTCTGGTTTCCCATCTATTCCAACTCTGATACTTGTTTGCAATTTATAGGTGGATAATGTTAAAATAAATCTGAATCACCTCAATCCAAATTATTGGGTTATTTTGTGAGATAGGTTATGCTTTTGACTTTTCATTATTTATTTATTTATTTATTTTTGGTACTGGGGATTGAACTCAGGACCTTGCACTTTCGAGGCAGGCAGCGGAACCACTGAGCTAAATCCCTGGCCCTCATTCGTTTTTTAAACAATGGTACAGCCATAAATTTGTTATTCATAGGCTATGGAAAATATTGGCATTTTAGAACCTAATAACAAAAATTCAACAAAATTTAAAATTCCAGCTCCTATGCCTTTCTATCAAAAGCAAAGAAAACAAAGATCCTAGAACTGGCTGGCGTCAATATGTCTAAAACAAGAAACTCAGTTTACACACTACATTTTATGATCAATTTATGGATTGGTGTTATTATCCCTCTTTTTATGAAGTAATTATAAAAGTTGGTATTGCTGTACCTTTAGCATCCCACCTTGCGACCATAGGTTCCTCAAAAAAGGCTACTTTCTCCTGAACCTGAAGAGTGACTTCTATAGGCGGAAAAGCATTTTCTGTTTCAAAGTTTTCTGTGATTTCTGGAGGATATGTAAATTTCTGTAATCCTTCTTTGAGTATCTTTAAAAAATGACGAAAACACCAAGTTAGAAGGTAACAGTTAAAGACGTAAAAATAAATAAACCAAGTAATTTGTAATAAGCATGTCATTTGGTCCCTACTAACAAAATGTCACAAGAAAACAAAGACAAATGAAGAGAAAATTACTGAACTCGAATGTAACTATAGAACTTCCATGGGGCAAGTTCTGTGATAGAAAACATCAATTTATTCCTCTGAGGAATCCCACAAAGCCTGTACTTGATAACTAAGTCTTAGAGAAATTAATTTGCCAAAGATTACAAGATGACTTTGAGACAGCACAAGCAGATCTGTGGGACGCTGAGTGACATGTTCTGATTTCTCGGGAAGGACACATAGGTAATCGAAGTGTAGGCAACTTCTGAGAAGTGTGATGATGAGTGGGTGAAAGTAAAGCAGACAGCCGATTTTCCCAGAATAAGGGAGCTTTGTGCATTATTTGAAAGCAGCAGAAAAGGATCTAGGGAATGAAGATTAAAAATGTCAGAAAAGACAGAAAAAGCCAGGTGTGGTGGCACATGCCTATAATCCCAGCACTTGGGAGGCTGAGGCAGGAAGACTGCCCTGAGTTGAGGCCAGCCTGGGCTGCAATAGAAAGTTCAAGGCCAGGCTGGACTACATGGCGAGACCCTGTCTGTCTCCACTCCCCCCTCTCTCTCTCACACACAAAGAAAATAATTGTAGAGATTTTTTTTTTTTAAACCCTTGGGAGAAAAAGGAGTGTTTCGTTGCAGGAGAGAGAAATAGGTGTGAATTCATTGGGTGCAGATGCAAAGCCTGGAGTACTGGTAACAGAACAAAATTTAAGAACAGTAATAGATTTCTGTGTGGATCCTTAAAAACCCTGGCTCAGGTACGGACAGAGTCTTGAAGGCCTGCCTTCATCAGGAGGCAGTCTTCCTTAGTCTGTCCCCTGTCCACTGGGTATCCCTCAAGTATGGAAGGCAGATTCAAAAGGATTCTCTGAAGTGGCAACAGCCAAAAGTGTCTCTCTCCCTCAGGCTTTCTCTAATAAATTGCATTCTCATTTGGGGGGAGAAAGGAAAAAAATGGCAATATCAAAATTAGTTGGGGAAAAAGAAAACACTCCTCTTACATATAAAGCCCATATAGCACATAAACAGATATAAAGTATTACCTGCAGATTAAAATTTTATTGGGGAGGGTAATTGGGAGAAATGTCTATAAAGACTCTGGGGGAAAAAGTTGAGCTGTAAATACAAGAATGCAACAAGATCCTTAATGTATGGGATTGTGTGTGAGATCAAGATGGTAATCTGTCTATGCACTGAGCTACAAGGGAGAGAGAGAGATTCAAGCCACCACGATGTTAAAACAAACCAACACTACCAGAAGTGATACAACTTAGGGAACAAGGGTGTGAACTCCTTGAAATCTGATCTGTCAGATCATTGCTATCAGCAGCAGCATGCTTACCATGCAGCACTGCCCATGCATTGACAGCAAGGCATCACCAGGATCAGCACTTCTCAGACTTTAATGTGTACATGAATTATCTGAGGATCCAGTTAAAGTAGAGATCAGTAAGCCTGAGGCCATGCCACGAAGGATGCATTTCTCAGACATTTCAAGGCAATGTTTGTATTGCTGGTTCAGTGCTACTGCTGATTCAAGGAACCATGCTTTGTGAATCAAGGATTGAGATCAGAAAGAATCTTCAGGGAGTTCTGGCTAAAACAGATTGCCAAGCTTCACTTTGGAGATTCTGACTCAGTAAGTTTGAGGCAGGACTCCTGAATTTGCCTTTCTAGCAAATTCCCCGATGATGAGAGAGGTTGGTTGCCCAGGGATCACATGGTGACAACCACAGATCCAACCAATCAGTCTGCAAACTTAAAAACCTTTCTAAAACCTTAAAAACCTTTAAAAAACTTTCTCTGGGAAATGTCTCCCACCACCTCTGTTTGTAAATAAAGTTGAAGGGAGTCTGCACGTGCCCATTAGTTTACATAAAGCAGTTTTAGCACTCCAAGAGCAGAGCTGAGTGGTTTCAACAGAGCTGGTTGGCCCAGAAGACTGAAAATATTCACCTCCTGGCCTTTTACAGAGAAACTGCCAACCTCTGATCTAGATTATCAAGGCCAAATTGGCACTTCCAGATGTTAGTGCTGGAAGTTTACAATTAGCATAGTCTAGTTTTAAAATCCATGTTTTAGATTCCTTTAATATTTGATTCAGATCTTTAATACCTATAAATTCAAGATGGCTTAAAATTGCATTTAGCATTTGGAGTGCTTAATAAGGTCAAAGGTCACTTGACATTGACTTTGGGGGTGGGGCGTGGGTACTGGGGATCGAACTCAGGACCTTGCACTTGCAAGGCAGGCTCGGTGCCACTGAGCTAAATCCTCAGTGCTTGACATTATCTGAGATGAGGTAAAAACATGGGAAAACTATTTTGCTTGTAAGTTTGGCTTAAAGACTTTACATACCTCCACCATCATCCAGCCTTTCACTGGTTTACACTGTGGGGGGAGCTCCAAAATATCCAAGTGGTACACGCCACCCAGAATGGTGAACTGGCATAAATCCACCTCCTTGCTTTCAGAGACTTCTGGCTTTTCAGGAGCATTCTTTATCAGGTTCAGCTGTGCTAAAGTTAATACAGTTTTTAAATAGATCCACAACATTTTTGTATTAGATGTGAAATGAAAAATCCTAATACTAGTAAGGAAGTTTTAAATAGCTGCTAAATCTTTTAAAAAAGTGTTTAATTCAGAACTATTGATTGATTGTTGGGCATATAGGCTGTTTCCAGGATTTAGCTATTGTGAATTTTGCTACTATACACATAGGTATGTATACATTATCGTGCTATGATGTCTTTAAATCTTTTGGGAAGAAACCAAGAAGGGTAATGGCTGGGTCAAATGGAATTTCTATTTTTAGTTTTTTGCGGAACCTCTATACTGATTTCCATAGTGATTGTATCACTTTACAGTCCCACCACAGACTTGCCAGCATTTGTTATTGGTTGATTTCTTGATGGTATAAAGAAAATATGGTATTTATACACAGTAGATTACTACTCTGCCATAAAGGATAAACTTGAGTCATTTATAGGAAATGGATGCACCTTGAGACCATAATGTTAAGTAACTCAGACACACACGTTTAAATATCACATGGTTTCTAGTATATGAAAAAAACTCAAAAAAGGAGAGAAAAAATATTATAATACAGTGTGGGCAATGGATCTAAAAGTGTACCTTGACTTAGTACAATTGTCTCATATGTTTTTTATCTTCTTTGGCCTATTTGTCTGGTTTTCAACACATATATAAGATAATTAACTTTATAAGGTCTTATAAATAAATGGATCTGATGCTGGAAAAGTAAATGGGGTGGAGGGAAGGGGAAAAAATTGAAATGTGTTATGTACATGTACTAATTCCCTAAGTGAATGTAATCATTATGTACTGCAAACATGTACTAATAAATTTTTTTAAAAATTAACTATTCATGGAGCTAAACTTGGAAGTAGAACTAGTGTGTATGACAGGGTTCAGGGAGGGCTTCCTTCATATTCTGCATACTAACATTTTAGAAATAGGCATATAATAAGCATGTGTTCCTATTAAAAACAAAAATTACATTTTAAAAAAGATAATAAATAGTTTTGGCCAAGCATGGTGGTGCATGCCTGTAATCCCAGCACTCCTGGAAGCTGAGACAGATGATCACAAGGTTAGATCCAGCTTGGGAAACTTAGTGAATTTACAATCTCAAAATCTGAAAATATTAAAAAATAAAAGGCCTGACAATGTAGTTTAGTGGAAAGGTCCCAGGTTCAATTCCCAGTACTGGCAAAAAGGTTCAATACAAAATTTGATAATTGCCAAACTTATTTCTTAAAATTGGACATCATGGGACTAAAAAGCCAGAAGGAGAAAAAGGGTAAAAAGTAAATTTTGGTCCATATATGAAATTAAAGTTAATTTTTTAAAAAACCGAAAATAGAACCAGCTTATAGAAAAATAGGGTTGAAGCCTTGAAAGTGAAGAAACTGGACCGGTTAACCTCTGGTGTTCAGAAATTTTCTGGGAAATCCTATTTTTCAGTAATCTCAGTGCACAATCAAAAGGAATATTCAAAGCCACATGTCACAGGGAACGTCCATACCTCTCACCAAAGATTTCTGAAATAGGGCTGTGATTAAGAAAGGGAAGTCAGACCATTAAAGACTTCACCCTTTACGAGCTATGTGACCTTAGTCAAGATGTTAATTAACAGCTCTAGTCTTAGTTTTTTCAACTATAAAGTGGATATAATAGTATCTATCTTACAGAATTTGGAGAAAGAATGAGCTGGTACTAGACACATGGTAAACACATAGTATTATTATTACAACTTTTCTCTTCCATAAAAGCAAGCAAGCAAGAAGATGGCACTGAATTTAACCCATGGAGATCAGGCACCGAAAGTAAAGGGAAATAACCTGAGAAAACCCAAGCTAAGCAATTGCCCTTTTTTCCTTGTGTACATTCAGTATATTGTACCTTCAGTTTTTAAATGTATTTAATAATTTATTTACCTAACAAAGCAAGAATTCTGTGTCCAAATTTAGATGGCTATGATATATATTATTTGGGGACCACCACATAGAAAAGCTTGATATTATCCTTCAGCTCACATAAGTACCTGGCTAGCAGAGAACAGGAACAGATATGGCCAGAGCCAGCAAACTCCTGTCAGGGTTCCCTCTACCTATGAGTGCCCAGGACTTCTTTGGCCACGGGGTGATGAAGTTATCAGAAAAGACAGACACAAATCTCAAACTAGACGATCAACAAGTTAAACATCACTATCACATTTCTAAATTATATCCAATGACTATTTGCCAGGATAAGACTAAATACAAAAACTCAAATACTTTAAAATGTTGAGGTATTCCCCATTAGTGTATGTGTGCTTGTCAAAGTTCATGACAACACTGGTTACAAATAATGACAAATAACTTTACTATCAATAGAGATTTAAATAATGTTCTGTTATTGGATGGACATTTTCGGCTTCTAAAAAAAGTGAGGTTACTAATACATTCTTATAACAATGTTGACTGTTCATTTATCTAAAGTAAGTATTGTGTTCTATGTACATACAATGTTAAGTGGAGAAAAGCACAGTAATTTTCAACAAAACATTTGTGTGTTATGATCCCATGGCTATGAAAAATTGAGAGAGAGAATTAGAGAAAGCAACAGACTTCTGGGAGGATGGCGGAATGATGAGCAGCAGAGAAACAGCCTCTCTCATATTTGGAACCCAGACGCTGGAATATAGCAATGTGAGGAAGAGAAGGAAGGAAGAAGTGGGTCCCCGGGGTCCATCAAGGATCTGAAGTGAGAATTAGAGTCTACAGGGAAAGCAACAAGAGGGAACACAGTGAATAAGAGGGAGGTAGCAAGCAGTGCTTTCTCCCTGAGCCCCTGCTCCTGGCATGGGAGGCGCAGCTCAAACCTGCAGACATATGGTGACTACTGGTGATCCCAGAGTCCCCCACAAAGAAGCATATCAGTGAAATTGAGCAATGGACACAGTAGACTGCAGTGGCTAATGAGTTATTTGGATTCAGATGCCCCCAGGAGAAGGTAATTGGCCAGTAGCCATTTTGGAGAGAGGCCAACTAAAGTCAGAACTCAGAGCAGCTTCAGGTTGGCTCCATCTAGCAGCTCCAAGTGCTAAGGTGACACATAGTTGAATTCAAGCTGGCAAGAGGCCAGGGAGCTGAGTTCAAGGCAGCAAGAAGCAGAGTTGAAGCTGGCAGGAGGTACTTGAAGTGTTGTGGGCTGAAAACCTTGGATCCTAGCCTCAAAGCCAGAAACCATAAGCAGCCTCAACTTCAGTGGAACTAAAGGCTGAGGTTTGCTGGGATTGTCCATCTCGGCCATAATGCAATTGCTGGCTTGCTGGGATCAATCAACAGGGATGTGGGCTCTGTCTGCCTCCCCTGTCAACCAGTGACAGCAGAAATATACCCTGAAGTGGACATTTTTTTTCCTGTTTTTCTTGATTGATTGTTCTTGTTTTTATTCAAGAGAAACACTTTCTTCTTTCTTTCCCTCCTGTCTTCTTTACGAGTTCCCAAAGCTTGCATAATCTTCCTTTGTCCTCTAGCCTTGATTCTAAACCCTTTCTGTTCTATTTCTCTATTTTTTTCCCCTAACCCCTTTAAAATCACCATATTGAGAGGATATTTACTGTATAAAACTTTCTGGTTTGTTTTAAATTTTGTTATATAACTACAGATCTTGTTCCTGTGGTTAAAGTTGACAAATTAATCATTTCCAGTTTGTCATTTTCTAGGGTGTGTTTGATGCTATTGTTATTACTGATTATACTACGTTAGCCAAGGTGATGTAATTGTTCTAAATCAGTTGTTCTTCCAAGTTTGCCAAGACTGAGATGGCCTGAGGGTCTTAAACAATACCACAGGTCAGTGCCAAGAACCAAGGCCTAGGCCGAATAGGCAGCAATTTCTCATCCTCAATAAATTAAAGAGGTAGGATCTTGCAACAGACTCAAAACCCAAAAGCCTGCGACACATGGAAGACATTGCTGAGAGGTAGTAATTTCCTAAGGGTTCCCAATACTAGCAATAAAGATACCTACCATACACAATTTATAAGCATCAGCACAGGAATTAAACTTAAAATTATTTTTAAATTAAAAAATGAGAAGACACAGAAGCAAGATGCAATCCCAGACATCCAGCTTTCCAAAGGCAAACCCAAGCAGCAGTGAGGTAGAACAATTTGAAAGCCAGCTATCTGGACTATCTGAAATAGTAACAACAGAAGAACAAAGCAAATGAATGAGACTCTAGGAAAAACTCAAGTCAGAAATAATTTCTCAGATAATTTTAGAGGTGGCAGCCATAATGAAGGCATAATTAGTGAATCTAGAGAAGATACAGATTTTAAAAAACAGAGGAGCTTAAGAAAATGAAGTAAACCATGAATGCCCAACACTGAACACATGGAAATTAAATAAAACCCATCTGAACAACCAATGGGTCACAGATGAAATTTAAAAAGAAATTAGAGCAGGAATTAATGCAATTGAGACTAATAGGATCAATGAATTAAGTAGTTGGTTCTTTGAAAGATTCATTAAAATTGACAAACCCTTAGCCAACCTTGTCCAAAAAAAAAAAAAAAAAAAAAAAAAAAGACTCAAATCCATGCAATTAGGAATGAAAAGGGTAAAATCACAATGAATCCTACAGAAATCCAGATCATTACTACCTACTTTGAGAACCTGTTTTATTTTTTCATTGCATGAACCTTAATTTTATTGAGTCTCAACACCCTTGTGCAAGTGTGCAGCACGACACTGCCAAATGTGGAAAGTGATCATTATTCTTTGAATAAAAACATCAGTGAAACAAAAAATATGTACACACCCAGATGCTCCCTTAGTTTTCTTAATTTGTACCTGCAAAATATAATTCAGTAATAGGACAACGTTCTAGGTCACTCACATTATTCATTATCGAAAGGAAAACTCAACATCATAAAAAACCAAACAATGAAATAAATAAATAATTTACCAAAGGTAGTTTTGCTGCATTGCACATTACCACACAGAATTCTAAAGCTGATTTTAAAGCTTAGAAAACACATTTGCCTAAGTTTCTTGCTAAGTGATATATCCTCCTTACAAAGAAAGTGACCTCATGCAGGCCTGAGTGTAAAATGTAAATACCTGCTCTTCAAGAGTGCACAGGTGGGGATGGCAGAGGGTTGGCAGAGCCCAACACTGGCCTCAAGGCCCAAGCAGCAAGGGTGGCACCTGGCCCCTGAGCTGTAAAGCACTGCCTACAGCGAACAGCTTTCAGGAGGTGTGCAAAGGGCGTGGGTGCAAATCCACACTTGTTGTTTACTGTGATGTCCCTAGATGGAGTGTAAAGTATTTTGAGAACATCCCTTAAAAATGGAGCAGCACAGGGCATAGCTATGGAACACAAGCATTTCTTGCTACCAAGATTTAAACAGAATGTATTTCTTTGACAAGCCTTTTATCAAACTCCCAATCCAGTTTATTTTGCTTTCTGCAAATATACAGTGCTGCCTGCCTTCTTGGCCGGCTTTGAAATGACTTGATTCTTCTCCTTTGCTATCTCACCCATTCCCACATCACTTTGAGAAAGCACTTGGTGCTCTTCTCTTCCATGGTGTACAGTGCTACGGGAAACTACTCAAGTCCTTCCTGGAATATGACTCACTGTGGCTGGAGACAACTCTGAACAAATGATGAGCTCCCTGGAATAGCATATTCTAAACAAACCGGGACGGGCAAGTTTCCTGCTTTGGTAGAAAACTCATCTTCCCTCAAGTGAAATTCTGGTGTGTAAATACTTTAAGATTGAAGTGTGGTCACTTCTCTTGCCCACGGGTGGTAACTAAATTCCTGAATTAAGAGGATACTGCTGCCTGATTCCTTCCTTCAGTCAGACTTCAGTTTGTGTCTAGGCTGCCCCCCAAGGGCCCATGTTAGTCCCCAGCTTAGTGCTACTGGGAGGTAGTAGACCCTTTAAGGGGTGGGGTCCAGTGGGAGGTCTGCAGGTTACTGGCACTTGCCCTTAAACTGATTGTGGGGCCAAGCCCTTCCTGCTTCTGTCTTTTGCACCAGGCATAAAGTGATGGGTTTTGCTCTGCCATGATTGCTGACTTTTCACAGGCCCAAAACAGTGGGGTCAAATGACCATGGACTAAAGCCTCGGAAACTGTGAGCCAAAATGAACCCTTTCTTTATAAGCTGATTATCTCAGCCTCTTATTATAGTAATGAAAAGCTGACTCACACAGTCAGCAAACTTTCCACAAAGGGCCATTTCGTAAATAGTTTAGAGAGAACCTGTTTTCTAGTAAGATGGAAAACACAGATGAAATGGACAGATTCCTAGATATATGTGGATTACATAACCTGAATCAAGAAGACATATTCTAAATAACCCAATATCAGTAAATTAAAATTGAAGATATAATTAAAAACCAACCAACAAAGAAGAGCCCAGGTCCTGATGGATTCACTGCTGAATTCTACAAGAAATTTAGAGAAGATCTAATGTCACTACTCCTCAAACTAATGAAATTAAAAGGGAAGCAATGCTCCCAAACTCAATCCTGGAAATAAGCACTACCCTGATACCAAAACCAGAGAAGGATGCAACCAAAAGAGAGACCTACAGGCCAACCTCCCAAAGAAACATAGACGCCAAAATCCTCAATAAGATACTGGCAAAGAGAATGCAGCAAATCATCAAGAAAATTATATACCATGACCAAGCAGGATTCATTTCAGGGATGCAAGGATGGTTCAACTACACAAATCAATAAATGCAATACACTATATTAACAGAACTGAAGACAAAAACCATATAATCCTCTCAATAGATGCAGAAAAAGCATCTGACAAAGTCCAACACCCATTCATGATAAAAATGCTACAGAAAATTGGAATGGATGGTCTTTATCTCAATCTGATAAAAGCTACCTATGACAAACCAACAGCTAATATCATACTAAATGGAAAAAACCTGAAAACTTTTATTCTAAAATCAGGAACAAGACAAGGTTGTCCATTGTCACCAATCCTGTTCAATATAGTTCTGGAAACATTAGTCAGAGCAATTAGACAACAGAAAGAAATAAAATGAAGGTAGGAAAGGAAGAAGTTAAATTATCATTATTTGCAAATGACATGATACTCTACATAGAAGACCCCAAAAACTCCACCAAAAGACTTCTAGATTTAAAAACTAAATTCAGTAGCATAGTTGTACACAAAGTCAACACTCAAAAATCAATAGCATTCTTGTACACAAATAACAAACTCACTGAGAGAGAAAATAGGGAAACTACACCTTTCACAAATAGCATCCAAAAATGAAATATGTAGGAATTAATCTAACAAAAGAAAGAAAAGACCTTTACATTGAAAACTACAGTAGTCTGAAAAAGGAGATTGAGGAGGATATCAGAAAGTGGAAGGATATCCCTTGTTCTTGGATAGGCAGAACCAATATATTTCCATTTTTTTTCTTTTTTTCCCCCAGTACTGGGAATCGAACTCAGAACCTTGCACTTGTGAGTGAGGCATGGTGCCACTGAGTTAAATCCCTGACCTCTGGCAGAACCAATATAGTGAAAATGGCCATACTCCAAAATTGTTATACAGATTTAATGCAATCTCTATCAAAATATGAATGGCATACTTCACAAAATTAGAGAAGACAATCCTAAAATTGATTTGGAATCAGAAGAGATCTAGACTAGCATAAGCAATTCTGAACAACAAAGGCAAGGCAAAGGGCATCACAATCCCTGACTTGAAATTATACTACAAAACTAAATTGATAAAAACAGCACACTGTCAAAAGAACAAAACAAAAATTCCAAAACAACAACAACAAAAAACAACAGATCTGAGGATCAGTGGAACAGACTGGAAGATGCAAAAACAACTCCAAACACATTCAGCCACCTTGTCTTTGACAAAGGGGCCAAACACCCTCACTGGAGGAAAGACAGCCTCTTTAATAAATGGTGCTGGAAAAACTGACTTTTCACATGCCAAAGAATAAAACTAAACCCATATCTTTCACCATGCACTAAACTAAAATCAAAGTGGATCAACGATCTAAATACTAAAATAGAAACACTAAATCTGCTGGAAGTTAGAATAGGTAGAACTCTTGAAGACAGTGTAGGCAAAGACTATGAACAAAAACCCAATCACACAGAACATAGCACAAAGAATCAACAACTGGGATCTCATCTTATTAAAAACCATTTTGCACAGCAAAAGAAACCACCAACAGAGTAAAGAGATAACTCACAGTCTGGGAACAAAAAGTTGCCAGCTATTTCTCAGACAAAGAACTAATATCTAGAATATGTAAAGAACTCAAAAAAAATCAGACCCCCCATATTTAAGGCTCCAATCCAAAAATGGGCCTCTGAAATGAAAAGACATTTCTTAGATGAAGTATAAATGGGAAATAAATATATGAAAAAATATTCAACATCACCGGCATTCAAGTGATACAAATTAAAATACTGAGAATCAATCTCATGCCAGAAAGAATGGCTGTTTTCAAGAAATCAACCAATAACAAATGCTGGCGGGGCTGGGGGCGGGGAAAGGAACCCTTCTCCACTGCTGGTGGGAGTGTGGACTGGTGCAACCACTGTGGAAATCAGTGTGGAGAGTCCTCAAAAACTAAAACTAGAGGTCCCATTTGACCCAGCTATTCTTCTTCCCTAAAGAATTAAGGGGTAAAGGGCAGACAGGTAATGCGGAAAAAATAAGAACCAAGATACATCATGCACAGGTACAAACACTCAATGATAAATGTAAATGTACTGTATACCTAAAATGTACCCCAAATTAATATTATTAAAAAAAATTAAAAGCATCATACCATAGTGATATATGCATACCCATGTTTATAGCAGCACAGTTAGTAATAACTAATTCTTAGAAACAGCCCAGGGTCAGGGATTTAGCTCAGTGGTACCACGCCTGCTTCCCAAGCGCTAGGTCCTGAGTTTGATCCCTGGTACCAGAAAAAAAAAAGCCCAAATGTGATAAAAATATATATGGTGTGATATATATATATATATATATATCTGCCATAAAGGATAAACTTGAGCCATTTCTAGGTAAATGGATGCACCTTGAGACCACACTCTTAAGTGAAATAAATTGGACACACATGTTTAAATATCATATTGTTTCTCTGGTTTGAGTAACCAAAATTTTTAAAAAGGACCAAAATGCTTACTGGATACTATGAAACAGGAAGAAAATATTCAAATGGGAAGGGGAACAAGGGAGGGGATTAGGAAAGGAAGGAAGGAAAAAGGAATAAAGACTTGAAGGAAAAAACGCAAACAAAGCTTTTGTAAATAAGGAGGGGAAGAGGGGTTGAGGGAGGGGAGGGGAATGAGAAAAAAGAATCAAGATATTTCATGTACAGGTACAAATTCCCTATGATGAATGTTATCAATATGTATATCTAAAATGTACCAATAAAATTAATTTTTAAAACGTAAAAAAATTAGAGAAAGCAAATAAGTCTATTAACACATTATCTCAAGGGAGGGACTCTGAAGAATTTTCACTTTAAATTTCTGCAATGCCTGCAGTTTTATTTTTTCAATGACCTTGCATTACTTTTGTGAGAAGAAAATCTCAATAAAGTTGAATTCTGAAAATGCAATTTGGAATACCTGCTGCAACCGTTTCACTTAGTAATTTCATCTCCAGTTCACATTCTGTGGCTTTCGATTCTTTCTTGACAGAAGTCTACAAGCAAAACAAATCAAATCACCACACGGAAACCTTTCTACTTCAGCTCCATCATCTTGTGTTCCAGTTCCCACTTCCTATAGCTGCCACCTGAATTCTGATCCTTGCTATGGGCTAAAATTGAAAGCAAACGAGCACAACTCCACTGAACTTCACTACTCTGCTCAGATTCTCCTCTGAACACCCTCAAGTGTAAAAAGTAGGACCATGGGAAGCAATGCAAATTATAAGAAGTTTTATTTAGGGTTTACGATGGCACTCACCCTGTCCCCTCCGAAGGAAGGTCCCAAGCATCAGGTGCAGGGCTGCCCTGGGCGGTGGGAGTGGGAGGCGGGGGACTCAGGAGGAGGCAGATCCGAGCCCTAGTGATTATAGACCTGGGGCAACACGATGGTGAGAGAAAACACAGCCACATCTGCCACCCTCGCTCTCTGCCGGTACCAAGTTGGAAAGTACGGTCCCTGCAGACATCAGTGTGACATCAGTCGCACTGGAATCCCAGCTGCTGCGAACCTGCAGAATCCTCGAAGGTTTGCAGCACACTTAGATGAGTAACCTGAAATCTGCCAATGGCCTGGCTTTGGGAAGGGAGCCAGAGGAGGCCCTCCCTGTAATTTCGCTGGCTCTGGCCCTGTCTGTGCCTCTCCTAGCCCAGCACCAGAGCGAGGCACAGCCCCGTGGGTAGGATCTCAACGGTGGGCAGGCGCTCCGCAGTACTTGCTGCCCCGACCACAATCACCCCTGGTCTGACTGCTCCTTGCTGTTAGGACGCCCTGTGAGCGCCACAAGGAGGCGCTCCTCCTCACAAGGAGGAGCTGGGGTTCCCGCTACAGCCTTTCTCCTGTGAGGAGGTGGATCCATGCCACTGTCTGGTGGAACAACTGCTCTAGATTCTTCACTACTAGCAAGGGTCAGGCGTCAGGCCCTTGCTAGTTACTGAGCTGGCATCAGTGATGCCTGAAGGGACCCCTGTAACCCGACAGAGGCCACCGCTACCATGTAGGAGCAGCCACACAGCGAGCACCACACATACTGCTGTCTGTGCTACACCTGGCTGAGCTGCTACAGTGTCCCCAGTCTTGCTAATACATAGATTCAGCCGTTTCTAGGATCCTGATGTAGTAGGTACTGTGCCCAAACTCACAAATCACAGCCAAAGGAGTTACAGGGAGTTTACACTATCGTGCCCAGCTGGAAATGAAGCCGCACTGCATAATAAATACGATACCCCACAACGTATCTTGAGGAGAAAGCCATTTACTAATAAGGCCACCCTGTAAAAATGATAATGATATCTCAGCCGCAATGTGCAGATCTCCAGAAAGGAACATAAGAAATATAAAAAAGCAAGGCAGTACGATATCTCCCAAAGTTCGTAACACTAGCAATGGAGTCCAAAGAAAAAAATTAAAGCAGATGAAATGCCTAATTAGGAATTCAAATGAAGGAGCTGGACACAGTGGTGCACACCTGTGATCCCAGCACTCTGAGGCTAAAGCAGAAGGATCTCAAGTCTGAGCCCAGCCTAGGCAATTTAGGAGACCCAGTCTCAAAATAAGAAATAAAAAGGGCTGAGAATGCAGTTTGGTGCAACAGTCCTGAGTTCAATTTCCAGTACTACCAAAAAAAAAAAAGATCAGAAAAACAATGGAATGAAATTAGCAAAACAACACAGAATATAAATGAGAAATTCAGTGAAGGGATAGAGATTTTGCAAATGACCTAAACAGAAATCTTGAAAGGAAAAAGCTCAATAAGACAAATGAGATATTGTTTCAAAAGGCTCAATAACAGATTAGATCAAGCAAAACAACGAATATCTAAGCTTGTAATAGAAATCTTTTGAAATATCCCAGCAGCAGCAGGAGGGAGAGGAAGTGGAGGGGGAGGAGGGATTAGAGCATTTACGACGATGGGACATCAGTAAATGAACAGACATCCACATCTTTGTAATACCCGAAGTCAATAAGAGAAAAGTTAAAAGTATAGACAACATGTTTAATAAAATAATAGCAGAAAACTTCCTTAACCTTGCAAAATACCTAGAGATCATGTAAAAAAACAAAAAAAAACCCTTATAGAACCCCAAATAGATGTGAGAAGCTCTACACCATGGCATACAGTAGTCAAAATGTCAAAAGTGCAAGACAAAGAATTTTAAGCTCTGCAAAAACACTAAGTCACATTTAATGGCAACCCATTAAGAGTAGATTTTTGAGCAGAAATATTACATGCCAAGAAGGAATGGAATGATGCATTCTATGTCCCAAAAGAAAATAATAGCTGTCCAAGTTTAATATACTTAGCAAGGCTATCCTTCAAAAATGGAGAAATAAGTAGCTCTAAAATAAAGAAAAACTCCATTGGGCATGGTAGCACACACCTGTGATCCCAGCACTTGGGAGGCTGAGGCAAGAAGACCACTGTGAGTTTGAAGCCAGCCTGGGCTACATAGTGAGTTCAAAGGCGGCCTGAACTAAATGGTGAGACCCTGTCTCAAAAAGCAAAACAACAACAAAAACAAAAAATGAGAAAATTCTTGACCACCAGACCAGGCTTACGAAAGATGCTTAAAAGGAGTCTTACATACAGAAATCCAAGAGAGAGAACTACCATAATGACATCATATGAAAATATGAATTCCCTTAAAAGAGTAAATAGACAAAAGAAAAATAAAAAGAATCAACCATTATCAATGCAGCAAATCATCAAGCCATGAAGATGAACAAGAAAGGAAGAAAAAAAAAACAATATTCAAAGCAGCAGGAAGAAATCAACAAAAGGCCAGGAATAAGTCTGTACTATTTAATAATAACCTAAAATGTAAACGAACTAAATTCTCCAATTAAAGATACAGATTGGCCGAATAAATTAAAAAACAAGACCAAACAATATGCTACCTATAAGAAACTTAAGACATAAACAGACTGAAAATTAAATTATGTTGCAAGTGTTGGTGCTCGCTATGGTTTAGATACAAGTGTTGCCCCAAAGTCCATGGGCAAGAGGCTGGGTCCCCTGGCAGGAACTGTGGACCCTAGGAGGAGCAGGGCTATGGGGTATTAGGTATTGGGGACGGTGGGACCTCAACTTCCCTTTCTCTTTTGCTTCCTCGCCATAAGGAGAGCACTTTGGTCTCTGCCATTGCTACTTACCCTCTGCCACCAGAGGCCTGGAAGCAATGAGTCTGCCTGATCCTGCACTGGAACCTCTACACCATGAGCCAAAAGAAACCTTTTCCCTTGGTAAGTGAATCATCCCAGGTAACTTGTTTTATTGATGGAAAGCTAATACAGGGTACAAAAAAAAGACACCCCAAGGTGTGGTGTGCTGTTTTGGCCCCCTGAACATGAACTAAAGGAAACTAAAAAAGCACCCCAGACCCAAGGTGGCTGTGACCACCTCCTCCAATCCAAGGGCAGGCAGGGCAAACTTTCTCTGGGGTTCCCTTGTCTACCTAAATTTTAGATCAAATCTGAAAAACAGAACACAATTATCTTTAGTACTCTCACTGAAATTTCACTAACCTAGGAAGAGTAAAGTCACATCACAGAGGAAGATGCTGGAAATCAAATAGCACATGTAGCGATCAGAGAGCTTTGTCCTAGGCTCTGACTGCCCCTGGGCCCAAACAGCTCCTCTAAAATCACTCACTGTTCCTCTAAATTGCTCCATCCTCCAGTTTCTTGTCCTTTATGAAATGAGGATTCAAGCTTCAAGCATCCAGCCCTTCTTTGAGTTTCAGATTTTGGCTCCTGTGCACATTAATTTGTTATTTCTTTTCCTATTAATCTGTTTGTTGTCAGTTTACTTCAGCAGATTGGTTGACTGACCCTTTGCAGGGAAAGTTTAACTTCCTATAGCAGCTGTGCCATCAGAACGTACTCTTGCACAAAATCTGAACTTCAAACCTCAGTTGTTAACAATATAATCCTTTACTACACATGATAAAGCTCCTTGTGTTGATAATGAAGCTAAACTATATTTTTTTCAGGCTGGTGGTGGTGGCGCATGCCTGTAATCCCAGCACTCAGAAGGCTGAGGGAGGAAGATCATTGTGAGTTCCAGGCCAGCCTAGGCTACATAGTGAGTTCAAGGCTAGCCTGAACTACATAGTGAGACCCGGTCTCAAAAAACAAAACAAAACAAAAAATGTTTTTCTTTATTCCTATTTTCATCATGTTTTATATCTGGCAATGGAAGTACTTTTTCACCATAATTTTTACAAAAATGGGACATTTTCCATGTATTTTTTTTTTCTTTATAGACTTTAATAGTATTTTGTCAAAGCTCAAAAATGACCAATTGGGGGCCAGGCATGTAGTGTTACAGAAATCTTGGGAAGAAATACACAGAGACACGGAATTCGGATAAAATAATAAAATTTCTTCTCGCAAGCAGACGGGAATGCCAGAAACCAGTCTGGTCAATATCCGTGCCCTTTGTTCAGCATTTCCCTTTTTATATCCTTTTTAGCCATTATCTCATCCCTAATGGTCTTTGATATGTAAATACAATTCCAGTTCTTATTTACAAGTCACAGACACAAGATAGGCCATATACATTGTAAATTCACCCTGCCATGGTAACTTTGTTAGGTTAATGAAGTTACTGGTTAGAGTCAGATAATCTTCACCTTAAACAAGGAGTTACAGGAAAAGCAAATTTTAAAAGAACACATTACTTATTTTGCTTCTACAACTACCTTAATATTCAATCTATTAAGTTATCTAAAACTTTTCCGTATCAGTAGCTCAGTGGTGCAGTGCCTGCCTGGCCAGGGTGAAGCCCCAAGTTCAATTCCCGGTACAAAAAAAATTATCAATTGGAATTTTGAGTTGCACTGTTTATAGATTTATAATGATCTATAATACATAACGTTTACACCACAAGATCACCTCTCACTCTAGCCAGCAATGTCCTACTTTCTCTGCCCCCGAATATTCTGGTTTCATCAAAGTCCATCCTAAGTCCATCAGCTTCCTTCCTGGTCCTCATTTCTCCCCTACAACCCTTCCCTTCAGTGTGCCCTAAGGATATTTTTACTTTAATCAGCAGCCAAGTCCTCCTTGTCCTCTGGGACTTAGCTAATCACCATCCCATCAGACAGGCCTTCTCCAACCACTCCATCTAAAGAGGCAACTGCCCGATTGTGCACATTGCAGTTGTTACTATCTGAAATCTGCTATTTTTTCTTATTTTTGCCGGTTTCTCTTAAACTGGATGTAAATAATGACGGTAGGAAAATTATTTGTTGTGTCTCCTGGAGCCAGAGCAGTGACTCCTATAGAAAGACAGGCATCCAACAAATAGTTGTTGAGTAAAGAAAAAAGAAAAAGGTCCAGGGCCAGGGATTTAGCTCAGTGGTTCTGACACCTGCTGTGCAAGGACAAGGACCTGAGTTCAATCCCTGGTACCAAAAAAAAAAAAAGAACAAGATCCAAGGAAAACCACTGATCAAGTGAATGTGTCAAAGGGTGGAGGTAGCTGAATGATAAGGAGCTTGGACTCTAGGAGTTTACATCAGCTATTTCCATGGAGTTTTAATTTGTCTGCAGTGATGCAAAGAAATCCCCAAATATCTAAGATATTTCATGGATCCATACCTCTCCCACTGACCAGAATAACTTCCTTTCCTTATCAAACTTCCGTGGCTACATCAAAAGATTCAGGCCATATAATGTTATCGTACCAGAGAAGACTATTTGTTCACTTGTTTTTCTTCTATATTAGTTTTACCTTTAGTAAAAATTTAGTCTTCAGGCATAGTATCTCTCATTGCACATATCATTCAGTAACCATTACCCTTCCCCACAAGACTGTGATCATATTTAATTCCTTACAGGAGGGACTTAGTAAATGTCTGACAAATAACAAGTTTCTATTATGTATAATTATATAAAATACATAATTTTAATGTTAAGTCCTGTATCTGTTTAAAGTATCTTATTTGCTTTTTTTTTTTTTTGAGACAAGGTCTCGCTATGTTGCTTAGGTTGGCCTTGAACTCACTATGGAGTCCAGGCTGGCTTTGAACTCCTGGTCATCACCTTCCTGGCTCAGCCACCCAAGTACTGGACTATAGACATGTGCCACCACACTTGGCTGTTTAGAGTATCTTAGAGACTACTTGTAACTTGAACTTTGAAGTAATTCAAAGCCAGGTTCGATAGTACATGACTGTAAACCCAGCACTCAGTAAGCTGAGGTAGGAGGACTGCCAGAGTCTGAGCCTAGCCTACAGAGAGTTCAAGGTCAACCTGAGCTACATAGGAAGACCCTGTTTCAAAAAAAAAAAAGCTACAGTGATAAACAGAATTGTATTGGCACCAAAACAGACCTGAGGATCAATGGAAGAGATTAGAAGATGCAGAAACAACTCCAAACAAACTGAGCCACCTTATCTTTGACAAAGGGGCCAAACACTTCCTGGAAGAAGGATAGCCTCTTTAATAAGTGGTGCTGAAAAAACTGGCTTTCCACAAGCCAAAGAATAAAACTAGAACCGTATCTCTCAGCAGACACTAAACTAAAATAAAAATGGAACAGAGATCTAAATATTAAAACAAAAACACTAAATCTCCTGGAAGATAGAATGGGTAGAACTCTTGAGGACATAGGTACAGGCAAAGACTTTCATGAACAAAAGCCCCATCACTCAGGAAATATCATGAAGAATCAACAAATGGGATCTCATCTTATTAAAAAGTGCTTTGCACAGCAAAAGAAACCACAAACAGATGAGACCACCCACAGAGGGGGAAAAATTTTTGCCAGCTGTTCCTCAAAGGACTAATATCCAGAATATGTAAAGAACTCAAAAAAAATCAGACCCCCCCCAAATTTAAAGATCCAATCCAAAAATGGCTATCTGAAATGAACAGACACTTCTCAAAAAAAGAAGTAGAAATGGCAAACAAATATATGAAAAAATGTTCAACATCACTGGTCATTTGAGAAATGCAAATTAAAACAACACGGGGACAACCCACAATGTGGGAAAAAATTTTCACCTGCTGTTCCTCAGACAAAGGTAAACTATCTAGAATCTATAAAGAATTTAAAAAAATCAGACCTCCCAAATTTAAAGACCGAATCCAAATATGGGCATCTAAAATGAAAAGACATTTCTCAAAAAAGTAGAAATAGCAAGTAACATATGGGAAAATGTTCAACATCACTGGTCATTCGAGAGATGCAGATGAAAACAACAGAATGGCTGCTATCATGAAATCAACCAATAACAAATGCTGGCGAGGCTGTAGGGGAAAAGGAACCCTCCTCCACTGCTGGTGGGAGTGTAGACTGGTGCAACCACTATGGAAATCAGTATGGAGATACCTTAAAGAACTAGGACTGGAAGTCCCATTTGACCCAGCTATTTCCCTACTGGGTATCTTCCTCAAAGAATTAAAAGAATCATACCACACTGATATATGTGCACCCATGTTCATAGCAGCACAATTTGTAATAGCTAAAACTTGGAAACAGCCCAATTGCCCATCAACTGGAGACTGGATAAAGAAAATGTGGGGTTTTTTAATAAAATGGAGTACTACTCAGCCATAAAAATGGAAATTAGAAACATTTATAGCTAAATGGATGCACATTGAGGTGATACTCTTAAGTGAAATAAGTAAGAGACACATGTAAATACTGAATAGTTTCTCTGGTGTGAGAAACTGAAAGTGTAAATAAAGACTAAAAGGTATAATAGATAATGTGAAACAGGAAGAAAAGGGGCAAAGGGGAAGGAAGTGGGAGGGGTAGGGGAAAGGAAACAAGGGAATAGAATATGAGAAAATGAAAAAATGGAAACAAAATCTTTGTAAATAAAGAGGAATGGAGGGGTTGAAGGGAGGGCAGGGGAATGGGGAAAAATAAGAACCAAGAGAGAAAACACCGAATCAGCCCGCTGCAGACAGGCAGGTCTGCGGACGTGGTCCGAGGTTGCCATCCGCGCTGAAAACACCGAATCAGTCTGTGCCCTGGCAGCAGTCCACTGGACCATCCCCCACTCCTTTGGCCTCTTCTCTGTATAGCCACCTGGTTCCACACTACAAAGATGCAGAGGACAACAGACCACCAGACCACTGTACTGCAGCTAATCAAGTTCTCAGCATTTAAAGAATTCCTGCCCAGAGGTAGGGGTTTCTGAGCCACCATCCCACTGCTCCTGGTCCAGAGGAAGGGGCTGCCCGGCCACCATCCCTCCCGCCTCTCCCAGCCCAGAGGAAGGGGCTTTCGGGCCACCATCCCTACCACTGCTCCCGGCCCCTGGCCCACCTCTCCCAGCTCAGAGGAGGTGAGCCGTGCAGATGCCAACAGCACCCCCCTCCTGACCCCCAGTCGAAATGAGAAAACACATAAATAAGTCTCAAAACCAGACTTGCAGATCATCTACAGCAACCCAAAGGGAAATGAGATGGAACGCTCTGATACTCAACCACCTGGACCCACTGAACTGGCAACAAAAGGGGATCTGGAAAAAATGAAGTCAGAAATAATTTCTCAGATAACATGAGAAATTGTGCTCCTAGTGCAAGACATGATTAATAAATCTACAGAGGAGCTGAGGAACATGATGGAATCCCAACATAGGAAACAAATGGAAACCATAAAACAGATGCAAATAGATTTCTAGGAGATGAAAAATTCCATTGAAAGTCTACACAGCAGAATGAGCCAATGTGAGGACAGAATTTCAGATACAGAAGATAAGATTTCAATTAATGACCAGGAAAGAAAAATTGTTTCAAAATTATAAGGGAACATGAGAAATCAATCCAGTAGCTGCTAGGTGATGCAAAGAAGAATAACATAAGACTGATTGGAGCCAATGAAGAAACAGGAGAGAGTACAGATGACACAAAAAAACTCTTTGCAGAAGTAATGGCAGAAAACTTCCCAAGAAGGGGAAAAGAACTTGACATACAGATAAGTGAGGCATATAGGACTCCAAATAGCCTTGATCAAAAAAAATCTACACATAGGCATATAATTGTTCAGATTCCAGAAACTCAACAGAAGAACAAAGTTCTACAAGCAGTAAGAGAAAAGAAACAAGTCACATACAAAGGAAAGCCCATCAGAATCACAGCAGACTTCTCAACACAAACCATCAAGGCAAGAAGAGCTTGGAGTGACATATTCCAAGCCCTAAACAGCCTCCAACCCACATTGATGTACCCTGCAAAACTAGCTTTCAAAATTGATGGAGAAATAAGATACTTTCATGACAAAGAGCACCTTAGGAACTTTGTGAATACCAAACCAGCACTCCAAAGAATTTTACACACTATCCTAGAAACAGACATTGAGGATCACAACCGCAGGAAGCAAAGCAGAATGAAGCCATCTGGCATGACAAGAAATTAACTGTAAAGGGGGAGAACCCAACAAAACGAAAAAGTCATGGCAATGATAAGTCAATACATTTCAGTTATAACCATCAATGTTAATGGTCTCAATTCACCAATCAAAAGAAACAGACTGGCAGAATGGGTCAAGAAGCAAAATCTAACAATATGCTGCATACAAGAAACACACTTAATTCAAAAGGAAACTCAGACTGAAAGTTAAAGGTTGGAAAACAATACTCCAATGCAACGGGAACCAAAAAAAAAGCAGGAGTAGCGATCCTCTTGGCAGATCAAGTAGATTTCAAACCAACACTGATTAAGAGAGATGAAGAAGGACACTACATCCTTGTAAAGGGAACAATCCAACAAGAAGAGATGACAATCATAAATATCTATGCACCAAACACTAGTGCACCCAACTATATAAAACAAATGCCAATGGACATGAAAAGTCATATATGCACTAATACAATTGTAGTGGGGGACCTCAACACCCCACTGTCACAAATAGATAGATCAACTAGACTAAAAATAAGTAATGAAATACTAGAACTCAATCAAACTCTTGAACAAATGAACTTAACAGATGTTTACAGAGTCTTCCACCTCACAAAATCAGAATACACATTCTTCTCAGCTGCACATGGGTCATTCTCCAAAATAGACCACATACTCACACATAGAACATGTTTAAGTAAATACAAAGGAATTGAAGTTATCCCCTGTATATTATCAGACCATAGTGAGATGAAATTGGAGATCCATAGCAAAAGAAACCGGGAAAATTTCATAAACATGTGGAAATTGAACAACACAATACTGAATAACCAATGGGTCATAGAGGAAATTATAGAAGAAATCACACAGTTCCTTCAATTAAATGACAATGACAATACAACATATCGGAATATATGGGACACAATGAAAGCAGTCTTACGAGGGAAATTCATAGCAGTGAATAATCATACTAGGAAAACAGAACGAGCCCAATTAAACAACCTGATGCTGAACCTCAAGCTTCTGCAAAAAGAAGAGCAGGACAACCCCAGAGCTCATACAAGGGAGGAAATTATAAAGATCAGAGGAGAAATCAATGCAATGGAGACTAAGAGAATGATACAAAAAAATCAATTAAGCCAAGGGGCTGGGGATTTAGCTCAGTGGTTTTGCCACCTGCTGTGCAAGTGCAAGGACCCCAGTTTGATCTCCAGTACCAAAAAAAAAAAAAAAAAAAAAAAAAAATGAAGCCAAGAGTTGGTTCTTCAAAAGAATCAACAAAATTGACAAACCCTTAGCCAAGCTTATCAGAAAAAGGAAAGAAAAGGCCCAAATCCATGCAATTAGGAATGAAAAGGGTGAAATTACAACAGACCCAGAAGAAATGCAGAGGATCATCAATACCTACTTCCAGAACCTATACGCCAATAAGATTGACAACACAGAAGAAATGGACAGATTCCTAGATATGTATGAATTACCAAAGTTGAATGAAGAAGACCTAAAAATTCTAAACAACCCAATATCAACCAATGAAATTGAAAATGTAATTAAAAACTTAACAACTAAGAAAAGCCCAGGCCCTGATGGCTTCACTGCTGAATTCTACAAGACATTTAGAGAGGAACTACTGCCACTACTGTTGAAACTCTTCAATGAAATTGAAAGGAAAGCAATACTCCCAAATTCATTCCTGGAAGTAAGCATCACCTTGATCCCCAAAGCAGAGAAAGACCCAACTGAAAAAGAGAACTATAGGCCAATCTCACTAATGAACACAGATGCAAAAATCCTTAATAAGATAATGCCAAACAGAATGCAGAAGATCATCAAGAAGATCATACACCCGGATCAAGTGGGATTCATCCCAGGGATGCAGGGATGGTTCAACATACACAAATCAATCAATGTAATATACTATATCAATAGAGCCAAGGACAAAAATCATATGATTATCTCCATAGATGCAGAAAAAGCATTTGACAAAATCCAACACACATTTATGATAAAAACCCTACAAAAAATTGGAATAGATGGTCTCTACCTCAATCTGATAAAAGCCATCTATGAAAAAACCAACAGCCAATATCATACTAAATGGTCAAAAACTGAAATCCTTCACACTAAAATCAGGAACAAGACAAGGATGTCCACTATCACCACTCTTGTTCAATACACTTTTGGAAACATTAGCCATGGCAATTAGACGAGAAAGAAATAAGAGGAATAAAGATAGGAAATGAAGAAGTCAAACTGTCATTATCTGCAGATGACATGGTACTCTATATAGAAGTATAGAAGAACTCCACCAAAAGTCTTCTAGACTTAATACCCAAATTCAGTAGAGTAGCTGGATACAAGGTCAACACACAAAAATCAATAGCTTTCCTCTACATGAAAAATACACTCACTGAGAGAGAAATAGGGCAAACAATTCCTTTCACAATAGCATCCAAAAAACTGAAATACCTAGGAATCAACCTAATGAAAGAAATCAAAGACCTCTTCTCTGAAAACTATGGCACTCTGAAAAGAGAGATTGAAAATGATATCAGAAAATGGGCAGACTTCCCCTGTTCCTGGGTAGGAAGGATTAATATAGTGAAAATGGCCATACTTCCAAAACTGCTATATAGATTTAATGCAATTCCAATTGAGATCCCAGCAGCATACTTCATAGACCTCGAGAAAACAATCCAAAAACTCATTTGTAACAAGAAGAGACCCAGAATAGCAAAAGCAATTCTAGGTAACAGAGACATGGCAGGGGGTATCACAATCCCCAACCTGCAACTATACTACAAAGCTACTGTGATAAAACCAGCATGGTACTGGCAAAGAAACAGACTTGAGGATCAGTGGAACAGATTAGAAGATGCAGAAACAATGTCAGACACACTCAGCCATCTTATCTTTGATAAAGGAGCCAAACACCCTCACTGGACAAAAGATAGCCTCTTTAATAAATGGTGCTGGAAAAATTTGGCTTCAACTTGCCAAAGATTAAAACTAGACCTGTATCTCTCACCATGCACTAAACTAAAACTGAAATGGATTAAAGATCTAAATATTAAAATAGAAACGCTGAACCAGTTGGAACAGAGGTTAGGTAAAACTCTTGAAGACATCAGTGTAGCAAAAGATTTTATGAACAAAACCTTAGTTGCCCGTGAACTAGCAAAAACAATCAACAAGTGGGATCTCTTCTTATTAAAAAGCTTCTGCACAGCAAGAGAAACCACCAGCAGTGTGAAGAGACAACCCACAATGTGGGAAAAAATCTTCACCTGCTCTTCCTCAGACAAAGGTCTACTATCTCGAATCTATAAAGAACTTAAAAAGATCAGACCTCCCAAATTTAAAGACCCAATCTGAAAATGGGCATCTGAAATGAACAGACATTTCTCTGACAAGGAAGTAGAAATAGCAAATAAATACATGAAAAAATGTTCAACATCACTGGTCGTTCGAGAGATGCAAATCAAAACAACACTGAGATTCCACCTCACACCAGAAAGAATGGCTGCTATCATGAAATCAACCAATAACAAATGCTGGTGGGGTTGTGGGGAAAGAGGAACCCTGCTCCACTGCTGGTGGGAGTGTAGACTGGTGCAAACACTGTGGAAATCAGTATGGAGATACCTCCAAGAACTAGGACTGGAAGTCCCATTTGACCCCGCTATTCCACTGCTAGGGATCTCCCCCACAGAATTAAAAGAATCATACCACAGTGATATATGTGCACCCATGTTCATAGCGGCACAGTTTGTGATAGCTAAAACTTGGAAACAGCCCAAATGCCCATCAACTGGAGACTGGATAAAGAAAATGTGCTTTTTTTTTTATTAAATGGAGTACTACTCAGCCATAAAAAATGAGAAACTAGAGACATTTATTTATAGCAAAATGGATGCACATTGAGGGGATACTCTTAAGTGAAATAAATAGGACACACATGTATAAATACCAAATAGTTTCTCTGGTGTGAGAAACTGAAAGTGTAAATAAGGACTAAATGTATAATAGGTAATGTGAAATAGGAAGAAAAGGGGCAAAGGGGAAGGAAGTGGGAGGGCTAGGGGAAAGGAAAGCAGGGTATGGAACTAATATGAGAAAATGGAAAAATAGGAACAAAATCTTTGTAAATAGGGAGAAATGGGAGGGCTGGGCAAGGGTGAAAAATATGAACTAAGAGAGATTATGTAAAGACGCAAATTTCCAACGATGAATGTCATTATATTGTATACCTAAAATGTACCAATGATTAGAATGAATAATCGATAATGTAAAATAGGAAGAAAAGGTCCAAAGGGATAGGGGTAGTGGGAAGGGGAGGGGAAAGGAAAGAAGGGAAAGGAAAAATGCTGAGAAATGGAAAAAATGGAAATAAAGTCTTTGTAAATAAGGAAGGATGGAGGGGGTGAAGGGAGGGCTAGGAATGGGGAAAAAATAAGAACCAAGATGCATCATGTAAAGGTACAAGTTCCCAGTGAGAAATGTAATTGTGTTGTATACCTAAAATGTACCAATAAAAGAATTTTAAAAAAATTTTTAAAACTTAAAAAAAGAACCTAGGAATGGGCTAGGAATAAGGAAAAAATAAAAACCAAGATGCATCATGTAAAGGTGCAAATTTCCAATGATGAATGTCATTATATTGTATACCTAAAATGTACCAATAAAATGAATAAAAAAACAACACTGAGATTCTATCTCATTCTAGAAAGGATGGCTATTATCAAGAAATCAACCAATAACAAATGCTGGTGGGGCTGCAGGGAAAAAGAAACCCTTTTCCACTGTTCGTGGGAATGTAGACTGGTGCAACCACTGTGAAAATCCATGTGATTTCTCAAAAAACTAAAACTAGAGGTTCCATTTGAGTCAGCTATTCATCTTCTGCTTATCTTCCCAAAAGAATTAAAAGCATCATACCACACCAATATATGCAAACCCATGTTTATAGCGCCACAGTTTATAATAGCTAAATCTTGGAAATAGCCCAAATGTCCATCAACCAAAGGATGGATAAAGAAAATGTGTAGGTTTTTTTATACAAAGGAATACTACTCAGCCACAAAGGATAAACTTGAGACATTTGTAGCTAAATGAATGCACCTTGAGACCATACTCTTAAGTGAAATAAATCAGACACACAAGTTTAAATATCGCCTTGTTTCTCTGGTGTGAGAAACCAAAAGTGTAAATAAGGACCAAAATGTCCAATAGATATCGAGAAATAGGAAGAAAATGTTCAGATGAGAAGAGGAACAAGGTAGGGGGAGGGGAAAGGAAGGAAGGGAAAGAAAAAAGAATAGAAGGAAAAATGAAACAAAGCTTTTGTAAATAAAGAAGGGAAAAGAGGTGGGAGGGGAGAGATGGGGAAAAAAAAGAATCAAGCTATATCACATATAAGTACAAATTCCCTATGATGAATGTGATCATTATGCATATCTAAAATGTACCAATAAGATTAATTTAAAAAAATAAAGTCAGGTAAATGAAAAAAAAGCTCAAAACCAATATTCATGCCATGCCCCTTAGGGCAATAAAATATTTCTGAAATTATCATTATAAACATTATGACAAATGTGCTGCACTTAAACTGGGCACTTCCAAATATTTAGTGTATTACTTGGGAAGACAAAACCTACAATAGTACTGTTAGTGCATATTTAAATGAACTGAGATATGGTTTTGAGAGCCCTCTAGTGGCTGAATTCTTAATAGAACTATGAAAAAAGAAAAATAGGCTGTATTATCTAAACCATTACATTTTTAAAGTAACAAAGTATTAAATATTTGGCACTTGTGATTATTTTACAAAGAAAACTAACCCAGGTATCTTGAGCCGTAAATTACTGCATTATTGTACCATATTTGCCTTATACTCTCCAACATCATTATAAAGATGAGAAATGTAGTATTTATAAACTATTAAAAATTATGAAGGCAAACAAAAAATTTAAAAGCCGAAGAATTTCTTCTAATAAAATCAAAACATATGATCTGTCTACTACTCTTACAGGTAATCCCTAATTTACACACTCAAAAGTTGAATTTCATGAGTATATCAGCTTTTAAAATGCTGACTACATTTTGCCCCATATGAAGAGTGTTATGCATGCATTAGGGTTACAATCATTCCCACATGCTGGGAATCTTACAGGAATGCAAACCCAGCAATAAATGTGGCTGTGAACATAGGGATCCAACTTCAACCTGAGGAACACACTTCCCTGAGGCTGCTGCAGTAGGAAAGAGTCTGCATGTCACCAAGTACAATGCCAGGATGGGGCAGAGAGGGGAGGGGCCCAAGAGGCCCTGGGGGCAAGCCTGAAGATTCCCACTACAGGGAAAAGGTCTCCAGAACACCCCACTGTAATGGGAAATATCTCAAGTCCAGTATCTTTAAATCAGAGGACAATTTTGATGGGCATAGTAGTGGTTGGATTCCCTGACATGGTGGCTGGTCTTAACTAGGTTGCTTACAACAAATCAGACTCAAGTCAGGGCTGCTTTTCATCACTTAATCATCCATTCATTCATTTATTCTTTCATTGAATAAACAATCACCGAGCCTTGTCATTTAACATGCCCTTTGCTAGGTACAGTGAACATGAAGTCAAATTCATAGCCAGGCATGGTGGCACAAGCCTGTGATTGCATCACTCTTGAAGGATGAGGCAGGAGGATAAGTTAAGAGCCCAGGAGGTGCAACTTAGCAACGTAGGGAGACCCTATCTCAAAGTAAAAAATAAAGTGTTGGGATGTAGCTCGGTGTGAAGGCCCTGGATTCAATCCACAGTACCATAAGAGAAAAAGAAACTCACACCCATAAAATCCTAAGTTTAAGGAAAGAATTCTGATGTCATTAAACAGAATGATAAGAGCATAGTGGGGATCTATCTAATGGGGAGAAGTCTGTGGTTGTGAAATTTAAAGCAAGTCTGAAAAGACAAGCAGAAGTGAGGGCAATGGAATCTCAGAGAGGAGAGCAAAATTGTTGAGCATAACAGCAGAGGCTTAGTACAAACTTTTCCCTTTTTATACCAAAACAGGAAATCTGCTGTTTCATTTCCTATAAGGAAGATCTATGCTCAATACTTATTTATTGAAAGGCAAATGATACAGAAGTGCAGAGAATAAAATCACTGAAATATACCACCATTCAAACTTACACATGGCCTCTCCCCCGAGACAGGAGATCAGGGCATGGCAAGACTGGCTGGAGAAGTAGGTGTGACCTGTTAATTACAAAATACCAGGACACATGCACAGAACAGATCCTGAACAGGTGTGCACACAGACTTCTTTCAGCAGGTTGTTGATAGGATAGCCTAGACTTGATGTCAGTCTGATGAGTGATACAAAAAGAATAGTCCACATTGAGTTTTTGCCACTGTGTTCTCTTGCATGGTGGCCCATGCTGTAGGGTATACTTTTCCTAATTTTACTTGGCCAAAACTTTGCTACTGTTTGTGCCTGTCTTGACCAGTTCTTTGCTCAGGACAGAAAGAGCCTAGAAGCCACCTCCAGAAGGAGACTACAGCACCCCAGAGCCCAGTAACATCCCCACGACTCAGACCACTGTTTATGTTTTTTCTTTTTCTGTGCATTCACAAATATTTCCCCCTTCACAAAAACAATCATATTGCAAATAGTTTGTAACTTTAAAATATCTTAATAGATCCTAGGCATGCATCTTTCCATATAAAAGCATATAAAGTCCATATCATTTTGAACAGCTACCAGTATTTGGATATTTCACAATGACTCAGTGGACCATATCAATGAACATCTTGGGTTTTTATTTTTTTTTTGGTACCGGGGATCAAACTCAGATCGTTGCACTTTCGAGGCAGGTGGCAGAACCACTGAGCTAAATCCCCAGCCCACGTCTTGGCTTTTTTTTGTGTGTACATGTGGTACTGGGGATCAAACCCATGGTCTTTGGTACTCCCCCAGCCTATTTTGAGCTAAATCTCCCGAAGTGACTAAGTTGGCCAGCCATGCTGGGATTGAACTTGAGCTCCTCCTGCCTCAGCCTATCACAAATCACAGGTACATTTGCATAATGACAAATAAGGACAATAAAAATTACGCTGCTAAGAACAGTATGAAAATGTCTGCTTTCCTCATGCTCAATTTAGTAAGAACTGATATAGTATTAATTCTAATTTTATTACTTACCTAGTTGAGTATTTTTTATTGGCAAGTACTTTTCTCAAATGCTCATGTCCTTTGCTTGATTTCAAATCAGGAGACTCATTTCATTTGTACAATTTTTTTTTTTTGGATTTAACACTGGTATGTTGAATTTTTTTCTTAGTCTATCATCTTTCATTTGTTTATAGTGAGGTATATTTACTAATGTAAATGTTGGAATCTAGTTAATCGTTTTCATTCATGGTTTTGGATGAAGCACTGAGAAGTGCAAGGCCTTCTTAGGAAAGGGTGGAGGGGGAGTTGAAATTGGAATTAGCACTGTAACTGGGATTAGCAGTGCAATTGGGATTAGCACTGGGATTGGGATTAGCATGGAGATTGGAATTAGCAGTGGTGTTAGGATTGGAATTAGCACTGGAATTGGGATCAATGCTGGAACTGAATTAGTGATGGGACTGGATCAACAATGGAAGTGGCTCAGCTATGGAATCGGGAGTACTGCCAATCAGAATCATTTTGATCACACCTTTCTGAACAAACATTGATGGCATTTTTTTGGACAAAAAAGTCCTCTAAAAAGTCTTTTATTATGGTCTTTTCATGGCTACCTTGATGTTCTCAACTGATTCAAGATGTTAACGGCAATTTCTGCTAACTAAAAACATTAGTGTGTCTGCAACCACCTTATTAACTGGACCTGATACTGTGCATATTCTGGCTTGCGCCCCAAGTGGTCACACTGACCAGAGAAGGTAAACACTGTAAATCAATTCAGGCATGGAGCCTCAAATATTATATCTAAAGATGACAAGTTTTTAGAAGAATACAATTGTTTTGAGAAAACAAGTTATTACTTTATAAAATCTTTTCTTACAAAACCAAAAGCTGATAAAAGATAATCCTTCAGTTTATAAAATTATTTACTGTAAATTTGTATTCAATGGCATGTTCCCTTATGTTTGAAACAGAATATATCAAAGGTACATGGCTTCAAGGCTTTCCAAGAGTACACCTAATATAAACATGAGCAATTGCTGTGCAGGAGAAAAGTGGGAGGGAGGAAAAGGAGGAGGGGGAACAAGAAGAGGGAGAGGAGGAATTAAGTTAAAAATTGAGGCACTGGCAAGAAAGTGACTTTCTGACAATTTCTAGCCATTTCAGAGTCCTGAGAACGCTTTCATGGAATCCAGTGACACTCACTGCATGAAGACAAAACGTATACATTTAAACGTGTCCTACCATTTGTACCTCAGAATCAACTTGCTCGTCAACTTTTATTTCTCCCTCCTGAATGAAGACAGACCCTCTCTCTTGTGGTTTGGAGTCTTCCTGGGCCTCCTGGCTGGCTGCTTCTGTTGTGCTCTTAGTTTCACTCTTGAAAAGCTCAGATGCTGCGGAAGTGTGCTGTGGAGACGGTGCGGGAGCAGCTTGCGGTGGAGTCACGTGGTCGTAGTGAGTGTGGAGGAGGCGGAGAGCGATGTCACTCGTCGCTAATATCCTTGGAATTTCAAATCCAGTTTGAGTGTCAGAGAATCTCACACTTTTGTACCTGTTGATAATTCATTTTGACAAAATGGATTAGGAAGCTCTAGGTGTATTTCAAATTTATCCTTAAGCAATGTTTTCCTCGATTTTAATTTCACTCCAGTTTTGAGTCCCAACCATACCAGTATTGTTTGGAGCTTTTGGACGCAGCTGCTGGTGTTAATCCTCAAAACTCTTGGATCCATAACCCCACACTGTTCTCTGCCTCAGCAGCTGCTTCTGTCTCCTTCACATGGCCTCTTCCTAACCACCTCTTTTTTTTTTTTTTTTTTTTTTGGTACCGCCTCTTAATACTGATATGACTCACGGCTCCCTCACAGGCCCTCTGCTCTTCAATCCTTACACACACACACACTGCATAGTATCATATCTGTGGCCTCAAGTGCTCCTTATATTATCAGTGGTACTTAACCTGAGTTTTATTTTTCCTGGAGAGGGACAGGAGGGAGAGCTATCTATATGTGTGAAGATAGATCTAATTATTGGTTGTTCAGAAGACTTGGACTTATAAAAAATTAAGAACCTTGGTTCATTGTGGATGACTTCCAAATTCGGCCAGTTGTACTTCAACTCAAGTCCAGCAATGGATTTAGTTCTCCTACAACACCCACCTGCCCCATCATCAAAATAAAACCAAACTTGTCCAGCCTCCACCATTCCAATGTAGTAAAAGACACCACCTAATTCACTTCTAGCTTGGACAGTATAGATCAGCTTAATTTTTGTTTCTTTAAAACTGTACAAATTACCTTCACTCTTATATTGAACATTTTATAACAAAAGGGTTTACACAGTCTCTGGTTCAAGTACAGGATTGCAGTAAAAGGAACCTGAGAAATATTTTGTTCCTCCCTTTTACTAAATGTAAAAAATGAAGTTCATATTTTTCCTATGTCCTATTAGTCTTTTTAGAGCTGGGACCAGAACACCTTAGCCTCCTAACTTGTTTTCTGATAATTGTCCCCTGGAATTCACTGCCGTACTAACTCAATTAATTTGAAATGTTTAACATCAAGCTGCAACCAAGTGATTGGGAAATTATCATTATGATCATTCTTCAGGAAGATGTTTCTTGCAAACAATTGTGGAAACATCACATAAATCTCTAAGACAATGTAAAAATCTATTATTTTTGATAGCTCACACAGATATAATTTTTTTTAAATTTTAGACTGCCACGTAGACCACTTTTACTTTTAGGGGATACCAAGAGGTTAATGTGGGTGGAGAATGGACCTGTTATTTGTAGTAGATACCATGCTATAACTTTTACATGTATTCATGTTTAATCTTCAAACCATTCCTATTAAGTCAAATAATGTAATCATGACTTTACTGGTGATATACTGATGCTCAGCAAGGCTAAATAACTTGCCTAAAGTAAATGGCAGGTCTGTAATTCAAACCCCAGTTGGCTAACTACCCAACGGAGGTTTTCCATGTACACCATGCTGTTATGCAATAGGCATAGTCCTGCCAAAGATGGTGTGACCCTAATGTCACACCTACAGGGAAAGTATCACCCACTGCATACCTTGGGTTCTTCTTGAGGTTTGCCCACACATACAGGGTAACATTTTCATCTTGAATGATTTTTTCCATATTTCCAGTGTCCAGATCTGCCAAAGTACTCGCTTGCTGTAAGAGAAAAAAAGGAAAACATTACAAAGAACCAAAATTATACTTCACAGGCAAGTTATTTCATCACTTATGTAATGGATTCCTTTCATTAACAGAATAACCTGGGTAAAAAGTCTCAAAGTGACAGACTTTAAAAAATTATCTAAAGCATGCAAACATATTTACTAAATTAAATGTGCCTCTCTTTCTACTCAGTTGGCTTTAAGGTGTTTAATGATTAAATTTGCTCCTACAGGGTTGGGGTGTATAGATCAGTGGTAGAGCACTGGTCTACACGTAGTATAGACCAGTAGTATGCACACAGCCCTAGGTTTGATCTCCAGCTCTGCTGTGTTAGTCTCCTTTCCATTGCTGGAACAAAATGCCTGACACACAAAACTTAAAGGCAAAAGGTTCATGGTTTCAGAGATTTCAACCCATGGCCTGCTGGGTTCAAATGGCAGAGGAAAAGATACTCAACTCATGGCATCTGGGAGTAGCACAGCAGGTTGAAAGAATCAGAGAAAGAAGCCAGAGGCCAGATATAGTTCCCCTGTGACCTGCACAGACACACCCAGAAATACGCTTTACTAATCTAAGTGTCTCTTAGGCCAATCAGTTTGATGATCAAGATTCACCATCATAACCGCCACCATCACAACAAAGTCACTCCTATATCCCCATGTAGAAGCTGTACATTACTATTATATTACCTTTTCAATTTTTATATCAGAATCATCACATCAGAATCTTCTTCCTCCAACCCATTTTCCCCTTCTTGTTTTGGAGTATCACTATAGATTCATGGATTTTTATTTATTTGACATTATAGTTTATTATAGTCATTTTTTCTAATATTCAAATTGTTCCAAATTTGGCCATGGAGACCTCTTTTAAGCCACTCTGTGTAGACTCCATTCATGTGAGCCTCTGCTTGCTACCTAGCACAATAAGATAATCCAGCCTCATCTTTTCTTTGTTCTGCTCCAGACTTGGAATAAGCCATTAACTTTATCCGAACTAGACCCAGTTCCTTTCTTTATTCATCCAATGTGTGGTTCTGGGGATCAAATCCAAGGTTTCTCTCACTCTAGGCAAGAACCACTGAGTGACAACCTGATTTTTTTTTTATGCAGTAAAATCTGGCTCATCTTATTTCTACTTTATGTTACAATATATAAATGGAGATCAGAAAAACACTGTCTTTTCTCTTGAGTACTACTCCTTGTATTTCTTACTCTCTGCCCTACAATACACATAGTAGTTGTAAATTCACAATATGAATAATACTGATAAGAAGTTGGTAAAAGATAATTAGTATAAGCTTCTTTGTAGTACTTTTCAAAATTAGAAAATAGTCTACTCAGGTGATACGAAGGACTGTTCTAGAACAAAAGAATGTGAGAGACAAGACAGTGAAAACAGTGTATGAGGATAGACTGGATATTAGAATTATGACATTAATTTTCTTACGTATAATGATACCTGGGTCTTACTAGTGTTGAGATATTCATTGGCAAAATACAGTATCAACAACTTTCAAGTAGTACCAGGAATAAAGATATAGATATGGTAATTAAAACATCAAAAACTTATTGATTTTTATATATCAGTATTATCTCAGTAAAGCTAAAAATTTATTAAGTCCAGATGGAGAGTATATGGATCATGGTATATTCTTTTAATCTCATGTTCAACTAAAGTACTCTTCAAATGTTAGAGAAAAAAGAATACTATATCAGGGAAATGTAACCTTATGTCAAATGATTTATGCAGTGACTAATATTGTTCTTGTGAACTTATTTTTATAGTGAACTTAGTAAACCTTGAAAAATATATGAAAAATGACTAGCTACATTAAAAATGTTTTCTTTAAAAATATTAACAGCTACAGTGATAAAAAAAAAACAGCATGATATTAGTCAAAAAAACAGACTTGAATATTAATGGAATAGAGTAGAAGAGGCAGAAATAACTCCAAGTACACTCAGCTACTTTACAATTGGCAGAGGGGCCAAACATGTTTACTGGAAGAAAGCCTCTTTATTTTTTTAAATTTTGTTTGTTTGTTTATTTATTCATTTCTTTTTTGGTACTGGGGATTGAACTTGGGACCTTGTGCTTGTGAGGCAGGCAGTAGAACCACTGAGCTAAATCCCTGGCCCCAGAAAGCCTCTTTAATAAATGGTGCTGGGAAAACTGGCTTTTGACACACTAAAGATTGAACCTAGACCTGTATCTCCCACCATGCACTAAGCTAAAATTGAAATGGATCAAAGATCTAAATGTTAAGACAATCTGCTGGGAGACACAATAGGTAAAACCCTTGAAGACACTGATGTAGACAAACACTTTATAAATAAAACCTTATTGCACAGGAAATATTACAAAGAATCAACAACTGGGATCACATTAAATTAAAAAGCTTTTGCACAGCAAAGGAAACCACCAACAGAGTGAAAAGACGCCCCACAGAATGGGAAAAAAAATTTTGCCAGCTACTCCTTAGAGCTGTGGTGGTTAACCTATGGCACGTGTGTGCCACAGCAGGCTGTTATCACTGAAAGCTCTTAAAAGGATCGCCATCACTTCCTCAGACAGAGGACTAACATCTAGAATATATAAAGAACTCAAAGAAATGAGATCCCTCAAATTTAAAGACCCAATCCAAAAATGGGCATCTGAAGTGAAGAGATACTTCTAGTACATAAATAAAAAACATAAAAAATGCTCAAAATTGCTGGCTATTTGAGAAATGCAAATTAAAACACTGAGATTCCACTTCGCTCCAGAAAGAATGGTTATCATCAATAAATCAACCAATAACAAACACTGCTGAGGCTGTGGGGGAAAAAGGAAGCACTCTCCATTGTTGGTGGGACTATAAATTGGTAAAACCACTATAGAAAGCAGTATGGCGATTCCTCAAAACCCTAAAACTAGAGCTTCCATTTGACCCAGCTATTCCTCTTCTAGGTATCTTCCCAAAAGAGTTAGTCTTTACACCACAGTGATACATGCATACCCATGTTTATAGCAGCACAATTTATAATAGCTAAATCTTGCAAACAATCCATATGCCCATCAAGATGAATGGATAAAGAAAGTGTGATATTTACATACAATGCAGTACTATTCTGCCATAAAGGATAACTTGAGACATTTTTAGGCAAATGGATGCATCTCAAGACCATAATTTTAAGTGAAATAAATCAGATGCACAAATTTAAATATCACATTGTTTCTCTTGTGTGATAAACCCAAAATTTAAATAAGGAGCAAAAGGGAGGACAGATATTGGGCAATAAGAACTTATTCAAATGGGAAGGGGTACAAAAAGAGGGAGTGGAAGGGATTTTTAAAAAAAGAATTGGAGGGAAAAATGGAAACAGAGCTCTGTATATGGGGAAAGAAGGGCTGATGGGAGGGGAGGGGAATGGCGAAAAAAAGAATTAAGATATATTATGTACAGGTACAAATTCCCCATGATGTGATCATTATGCATGGCAAACGCACTAATAAAAAATAATTTTAAAATATTAATAGTTGCTAGATCTGCACCAATACATGTACTTTAATTGTTTTACTAACTTTATAACAATATTGGATTATTCCATTATAAAGAGTGTAACATTTTAATGCTTATAAAAGGAACATAAGAAAAATATCACACATACTCTGAGCAGTATTTCCGTGGCTATGTTAAACTTAAGATGAAGGAGCTCCTGAAGCTGTGAAATTGATCCTTCATATTGTATTATGTTTTTGTCTCTCAAATCACGTGGCGCAGTTTCCAATAACATTAATTTCAATTTCTCAATTAACTGTAACATAAAAGGAAATTTACATCAATTCATTGACAAATAGTCAAAAAAGTGAAAAATGGGGTGTTCATTCATTTTTGAATTGAGGAACATCTTAGTAAAACATGCAAAAATCCTTTTCTGTATTTATTTTGTAACTTAAGATCATAGAGAAATAAAATATTTCCTCCTAAAACTCTTTTACAATATTCTTCCCTCTGTATAACAGAGCTTCTATTAACAAGTTGATGAGTCACTACTTGTCATTACTTAAGGCTGTAAAACAATAGGGATGTGTCAGTCCATTTTATGTTGCTAAAGCAGAATACCTGAGGCTGGGTACTTTATGAAACAAAGAAGTTCATTTAGTTCATTGTTCTAGGGGTTCAGGAGCACAGCACCAGCATCTACCCAGATCTGGTAATGGCCTCACAACAGTGGGAATGTATACAAGGGTGGTGTGTGCAGAAAAGGGATTCAGAGTCTTCACAAAGTTGGAATAAGCATGGTCCATCTAGGATCTCGGAGGGGGAACTATTGCCAAGTCACAGCATTTATTCATGGACGAAATAAATCTTAAAACCTATTGACTACATCAAATCAGGCAACACATGGAATGTGTTGGACATTTTGGAGCCATAACATCTTAGAGCAACACGGAGAAGTTAACAATAGCAGCAGTGACATGAAGCATAAAATTTTTGTGGGTGGAGCAAAAAGCACTAGAGGTTAATAGGAACAGGAACAGTGAATTCCTTCTAGTATCTATATCATGTATGTGTGTTGAAATGTGGGCTTCTATGGTTGTGATCCTAATATGTGACTTAAGTAACATATTTGGCTTCTGTCCCAGATTCCAGAACAGAAATTCTAAAATCCTTGGCGTGACAGCGGTGAGGCAAACTATTTTTTCTAATAAGCTGTATTTAACCATATTGGAGTTTAAACTAGTGTAGCAACTCTTGGAGAATGCGGGCTGGAAACCAGGTAATTACAGGGAAAATTTCAACTCTACTCCTTAGCCTTAAGGGAGGGGAGGCTGGAGATCAATTTACCAATGGTGCATGACTTAATCAGTTATGCCTACATAATGAAGTCTCCATAAAACCCCTGAACAGCCGGGTCAGGGAGCTTTTGGGTTGGTGAACACATTGAGCTACTGAGAGGAAGGCATAGAGAGAGAGGGCATGGCACCTCCACAACTCTTCCCACACACCTTGCCCTCTGTATTTCATCTAGCTGTTGATTTGTGCCACATTTAATATTCTTCATAATAAGCTGCTAGACCTAAGTAAACATTTGCCTATGTTTTGTGAACCATTATAGCAAGTTACCTCATCTGATGAGGGAGCTGTGGGGAGACTAACTGGTTGCTTGAAGTATAGGTGACAACCTGGAACTTGTGATGGAAAGGGGCATAGTCTTGTGGGACTGAGTCCCTCTCAACTGTGAGGTCTGTGCTAACTCTGGGTCACTTCAGCACTGGGTTATAGGTCACCTAGTTAGTATCCTATCTGGGGCTGTGGGAAAGCCCCAAATATTTGTTGTCAGAAGTACTGCAAGGATTAAAAAAAAAGTCTCTCTTGTTTTTGGAATGTGAGGATTCATATCTTTCAGTTTGGAAAATTTTCGGCCATTGTCTCTTTGAATATTATCTCTACTATTTAAATTTTCTTCTAGTATTTCTCCTTGTACTTCTAGTCCTTATTCCATCATACGTGTCTGTTAACCACTCTTTCACATTTTCTACCTCTGTCTCTGTGCTGTGTCCTGGTAAATTCTACCAATCCAACTTTGGATTCACCTGTGGTCAAGAATTCTCAGCCAATACCTTTGTTTCCTCTTTTCTAAGGTGAAGATGAACCAAACACATTTTCTTATTTTTTGCTTCAATTACATAAAGAAATGTCTTGTATTTGTGTTATGTTGATAAGGTGGCAAGAGACTGTTATAAAATGAAAAGTTAAAAAAAATTACCAAGTCTCTCTCTATAATCAAGGATTCAGAAGCAGTAGTGTTACAAATTGACAAATCATAATTAAATTTTTGTTTTTGGAGTTAATGTAAGACTCTTTGTAATTTAGTTTATGTTACTGGACACTTGAATACTTACCTGTAGCACTAGTTTGCTCTTCTCAATCACTATCTCAAAAGTTTCATTTGTTTCCTCTTTCCACAAGCTAATGAAAGTATTCATTTCTTGGGGTACAGAAGGATCAGGACTCCCATCACACTGAATGTAGTGTTTCCACTGTGGAATACAAATGTGTAAAGCTTCACACTCATAATCTTTTTAAAAGTCTGCTTTCTCAGAACTCAGTTTTCCCAATTTAGACAAAAACTTTTGATGACATAAGCCAGTGACTTAATGTAAGCCAAATAGTAACTGACTAAATAAAAATAACCAGACTTTTTCACATAAATTTCCAATCTTCAAGCTGCAGACAAATAAAAGTTCTATTTATTATCATATTTTTGTTTTTAAAACATTTGAGTTGGTTTTTACTTTTTTTATTATAGAGCTTATCTGTAAAGCCAACATTTGAGCTAATTTCTATTTTTAAAATTGTTACTATTTAGGGCCAGGGATCTAGCTCAGTGGTGCTGCTGCCTGCCTCAAAAGCACAAGGTCCCGAGTTTGATTCCCGGTACCAAAAAAAAAAAAAAAAAAGTTACTATTTTCTTGTGCCACTGCCATTTTAATAGGAGTCCTTCTATTATTTTATAATCTACACAAATTTTACATTTGTAATCATTCACTTTTTACTTAAAATGACTGTATACCGTAATCATCTGCCATATTATAAGCAAGTTGTATTTAACAATCTAGAGTGAAAGAAGGGCATGCTTTAGCTCCATATTCTAAGAATCATATATGCTACTATACTCATGAAAGTGTTTGAAGATAATTTTGCCTTTAATAACAATTGTAAAATTTGCCTCAGATAAAGAATGGAATTGAAGATGTTTAGATGTGGTTTAGCAAAGTATGTGATATGCCTAAATATACATTCATAAAAATAAAAGGAAACCTTTAATATAGGAGAAAAACCATGTACATTGGTTCAGACTGCATAAAGGAACAAATGACAATATGAACAGGTTATATTTCTGTTGACTTTATGATGTATAAAATTATGAAACATAATGGAATAAAAGTGTCTAAGTTATTCACATCTCTATTGCATTTCAGAGTTTAAGACTTAGTCATTTCTTAGTCACAGTTTTTGTTGATAAAGTATTAGGACAATTAGAATTCCAAGACTTGAAATAGCTTGACCATTGAAGCCAACATTGTTCCAGTACATTCAAGTCTTAAATGGAAAACAAAAAGGATGAATGAATTAAAAACTATGTTGTATGTAAATAAACTATTATAGCTTTATAAACCATTCAGTTAAAAAGGACAGCTCATAGGTTTCAGTCTGATATGTCCCTTCAGTGATCCATAAATGTCTATAATTAAATAACATCATTTTCTTCAAAGGAAATAGTTACTTGTTACGTAAAGCAGCTTGTAAATTTAATTTTTGAGAAAGTGTTTTGAATTTTAACATTTGACAAAGTGACTTTTTAATTGAATTAGGAATTTTCCTTCAAGAACTAAATTATGTACTCTATTGATGTAGTACAATCATCAAATGGCCCTAAATTCATTGTAACTGGCCACTCATAGTAAATAAGGAAATAACAGGGAAAAACAGTTTATTCAAAGAGCACATCTCAAGCTCAGCACTGGCTACCCAGCAAAAATACTTGTCAAGCATTTCTCTGATCTGTTATAAACTCTTTTGCTGCCTGATACTGCATTACCAGTCTCATAAGCCATCCTTTCATGAGAGTTTTAGGAATTCTTACCAAGACCAAGGATATGATCTCAATCATCAAAAACTTGTACTTGTTAGTCCTTTCCATACTTTTTTTTTTAAAGATTAAACACTTCAGACCAGAACAATTAACAGAAATGACGAGACTCAAAATAGCCATGATTAATGAACTAATAAGAGTTCATTCTAATGATGATGCAGTTGGCAAGGAAATTAGTGTGCATGGTGCTGGGAAGTGAATCCAAGCCCTGTGCATGCTAGTGTTCTACCACTGAGCTTCATCTCCAGTCCAAATATAGACACTTCTGTTGCATACATCTTAACTAGAATTGTAACTGGTAGCATTACATCATAACTGTCAGATTTCAATGAATTTCACACAATTTTTAGAAACATATGAACACATTCCTACAAATATAACTTAAAGAAGATTCAGTATCACTTATTTATCCCTATTTCCCATACAATTTAACATATTGAATAAACCTAATTGGTTTAATGTATCTCCTTCAGATGTCCCAAAGGCCTTTTGGAATGTCCCAAAGCTAGTTAAAAGTCAAACTAGAGGGCCAGGGATTTAGCTCAGTGGTTCTGCCACCTGCCTCGAAAGCGCAAGGTCCCGAGTTCAATCCCCGGCACCAAAAAAAAAAAAAAAAAAAGTCAAACTAGAACTTGATTTGGGGAAAATTTATCAAAAATATTAAATGTTCCAAAGTCTTGATCAAAATAAGATCACAAGTCATTGGGAACAAGTCCTACATTTAGCCAAAATTACAAAATACTTTAGAGGCAAATACAGAAAACCACACAGCCATAGGAAAAAAATCCCAGTACAGTGCACCCTCAAGTTACGACCCGCCCGACATACGAACAACTTGAGTTAATTAGGTTAACAGAAGATTCACCTGCCTCTTGTTATAGCATGTTCCCAGGTAAACATCCAGATCTCAGCTATTTTGACTTAGTTACAACCAGCCCTTGGGAACTGATTGAGTTCATAAGTCAAGGGTCCACTGTATTCAATAGGGAAGATTCAATTCCTAAATAATCAAAAGACCTAATATAAGTCTATTTTCTAGTAAGAGCAGAGTAATTCTGTCACTTTAGCAACAGAAAATCCTGTTGCTTTAGCATAAAGAACAAATTCAAATTTTGCAAACTTTAGATAATAGCGTTCAATTCTTAGAATAACTTATAAATAATTATATTTTAATTTTACCTAGCTTAATAACAAAATTCTCATCTCACCCCCCCCCCCACATTTTTGGCACAGTATTGGGGATTGAACCCAGGGGTTTCACAATAAGCTACATCCCCAGCCCTTTATTTATATTTTATTTTTGAGACAGGATCTCACTAAGTCACTATGTTGCCCAGGCTGGGCTTGAACTTGCAATCCTCCTGCCTCAGCCTCCCAAAATACTGGGATTACAGGTGTGTACCACCAGCTCACAAGAGTCATCTTTCACAAACTTTATAATCTTCTTTTATTCTTTCAGTGACTTGTCATACTATACTATTTTCATTTGGAAAGAAACCCATTCTACTTTAGATCAAAAAATTATTCTTTTCCTTTTAAAAAACATCTAATACCCTATCCAGAGGTGGCAAACCTTTTAGAGCTTTCAATGATAGACAGCTGAGGCAAGCATGCCATAGGTTCTTCAACACTGCCTTATATTCACCCATCCAAAACATTTTCCATAAAGAATTATTATTCTAATAATTACCTTCAATTAGGGTTTAACTCTTAGTAGCTTTAATTTTTAGTAAAAACTTAGAAAGCAGGCAATTTTGAACTATTTTAGACCAGCATTTTGTAGACGCATATTTTATAATTTCTAGAAACATGATTTCTCATATTTTTCTTATCTACTAAGTACCCAAAGATACCTAGCTTTTCTATACCACATGAACACAAAATGTTCCACTAGCAGAATTTAGTAAACTGAAACCAGCACTATATTTTTAGTACTAAAGTCAACAAACATGCCCAACACAAGGAGTTCAAACTCATCCACTGAGCTGCAAATACTAGTGAGCGGGCAATCTTTTTCAGAGTACTTGACATAATTACTAACTTTCTGCATTTTTTCTATTTGTGAATATATTCATCTATTTTTCTTATGACACTCAAGGTGAAAACTACATCTACCTTGTCATTCTATCCCTGGCCCTATTAAAATATCTTAATATAGACAGCCAGATGTTTGTTAAATAAATGTGCTATTAACCTCAACCAATGTTTTCATTACTCAATGTTTTCCAATTAGACAAGCCACATTCTACATTTTGTCAATGAAAATAATGAACATCTGTTTTCGGAACAACTTCTCCTACCCTACTGAGGTGGGAGATTAGGGCATGGGCAACCAGCTAAGCAAGTGGGCGTGACCTGTCAATCTCAGAGTTCCAGGACACCCGTGCAGAATTCAGTTCCCAAGCCCCACATCTGGAACCAATCAGAAAATGCTATCTTCAATTTTTCTGGTGCAAAATCAAGCAGGTCTTTGATTGGATGGCCAATATCTCATGTCAGCCTGAAGAATGAGGGATGCAAAAGACTTCTCTGCCTTTAACCTCACGGCCTCTATGAGCTTTCTCCATGGCCTGCTCTCATTCTACAGAGCATACTTTTTTTCCCTACTTTTAATAAGTGTAAAACCTTGCTACCACTTTTCTACAGGACACCAAGGACCAGGGAAGAGTCAACAGAACCCTAGCACTTGGTAATGCCACCCAAACATTAAAGATAACTGGAAGAGCCAGGAGTGGTGGTGCACGTGTGTAATCCCAGCATTCAAGAGGCTGAGGCAGGAAGATTGCTGCAAGTTTGAGGCCAGCCTGGGCTATATAGTGAGTTCAAGGCCAGCCTGAACTGCATAGTGAGACCCTGTCTCAAAAAAAAAATACATACATGTATATATATATATATATACACACACACACACACACACACACACACACACAAATAAATAAAAGATAACTGGGAAGTCTCCATTGGTCAAGTCATACTTGTACTCTGTTCTCCTCCAATACATAACAAAAGAACAGTTGAAAAGTAAGTTTCAGTGTTTTACTTAAAAGTGACTTGGATATGTCTACCACTTAATCCACAACATGATTCTAAGAGAAACCACTGAGGAGATTTCTGAAACCCTGACAAGTTTGTTCACAAATTTTCATCCCAGTTTTATATTCATCTCATTTATTTTTTGCAGTTATGCAGCAAATGTTATCGGGTTTTGGGGTGCTAGTGTCTCCTGGAGGTGGCTTCTATGTTCTTTCTGTCCTGAGCAAAGAATCAGTCAAGGCAAGTGCAAATGGTAGTAAAGTTTTATAAAATGTGGGGGAAAAAAACAGGCTCTGCAGAGTGAGTTTGGGCCAAGTAGGAAAGTAAGTACCCCCTTCAGCGTGAGGGCAGGACACCGCGTAAATGTGAATGTAGTGGCAGAAACTCAGTGTGGTCTGTCCTTTTTGTATCACCCAGCCATCAGGCTGACCTCAGGTCTAGGCCATCCTACCCGAAACCTGCTCAAATTCTCATGAGAAATTCACACGCAGGGCCTGGGAACTGCTCTGCGCATGTGTCCTGAGATTCTGTAATTAACAGATCATATCTACTTCCCCAGCCAGTTTTGCCATACCCTAATCACCTGTCTCATAACCACCACCCCAAAATAAGTCACTTTGGTGCAGGACCCTTTAACAGGGCCTCCAGAAGAACTCAGCTGTTATCACTCCCCTGAAAATTAGCTCTTAACAAGAAGAGGGAATTTCTCCTACGATGAGTGTTAGCATTATGTATGCCTAAAATGTACCAATAAATGTTTTGCTATTAAAAAAACAAAACAAAACACCATGCCTGCCTGGAAAGCATGAGGTCCTGACTTCAATTCCTGGTACCAGAAAAAGAAAAAAGAAACAATACATAGAGAGAAGAAAGAAAGAAAAGAAAGAAAAGAAAGAAAGAAAGAAAAGAAAAGAAAAGGAAGAAAGAAGGGAGGAAGGAAGGAGGAGAGAGAGAGAGAGAGGAGAGATAGGAGAGAGAGAGAAAAGAAAAAAAAAGAAGAGGGAATTTCTTCATATGCACACAGACCTTGTTACAAACCATCTTCTAGTGTAAGGCCCAAAGTAAAAATGGGCAACTTCACAGCTCAGCCTTTGTTCTTTTACTTAAGTTACCGAATTCAGGGTGACATCCATTAACACACAGGAGACAGAAAACATCTTCCACTGCAGACTGAGATAATTTATTATTCTGAGCATGAGTGTTCCAATCAAGGGAAAAGGGGCCGGGGATTTAGCTCAGTGGTTCCAGCGCCTGCCTGGCAAGTGCAAGGTCCCAAGTTCGATCCCTGGTACCAAAAACAAACAAACAAACAAACAAACAAAAAAACAACCTGATCAAGGCAAAAGGGTGGTTTAAAAAGCTCAACTATAACATACCCCCCCGCCCACTTTGTCTTTTAAAAGCCTCTGGTACTAGGTAAAACAAATGTATCCCATTGTTTCTAAGACTTTTTAATCCTTCCTCTTGTAATATACTGTATGTACAAGCTAGCAATATTATCTGTATTAAAACTTCCTCACTGTGAATATTGTCATCCCAATTTATTTCTTAGTAAGGTTCATCCATTTCTCTAAAAAATAAATTCTGGGGATTCTTATTCATGAAATTGGCTAGAGTTCCAAATGTAAGTGAGGCATGGCAGCGCATCCCTATAATCCCTGCAGTTGGAAGGCTGAGGCAGGAGGATTGCCATGAGTTCAAGGCCAGCCTGAGATACATACAACAGTGAGTTTAAGGTCAACCTGAATTCCAGAGCAAGATCCTGTCTCAAAAAAAAAAAAAAAGTGCTGGTGGAACAGTGGTGAGCATAGCTGCCTTCCAATGGAGGAGTTCTAAACCCAGGATCTAGTCTCATTTCTGGCTGGCCCAACCAGCCACCATGAAGCTCAAGTAGCTCCTCTCCCCTCTCACAGCAAAACCAGCCCTTAGTCCTGAAGTAGGACAGAATTAAAATCTAGGTGACAAAAATAGTTTAGAAATAAGCTAGGTCTAGTGGCGCACGCCTGCAATCCCAGCACTCGGAGGAGGCTGAGGCAGGAGGATCACAGTGAGTTCAAGGCCAGCCTAAACTACATAGTGAGACTGTGTTTCAAGTAACCAAAATAAATACAAATGAAAACTGTACCTTCAAGACGCAAGTCCAGTTTATTATTTTTTTCTCTCTTCTCTCAAACACAATAAGCCTGGGCAATTCCCTTTCTCCTATGAATGGTTCAGCCACTTCCTGCCACCTGTGGATATTCACAGCCGCCTGTGGATACACAGCCTTCTCCTCTGTGGACTAGGCCCCACCCACAGCTTAAAGGCGATCTGACTGGGCCAGCCTCCATCCACCAAATCAAGACCAAAAATGTCCACCAAAGACGACTTTTCCACCTATAAATTAGGCCACCACTGGAAAGACAGAGATGCTCTTACTGCAGATGATGACCAAAACTATACATTATCAAAAGCCACAAATTTCCAACACCAAAACCACATCAGTATCCCCACTTCCAAACTGCAGCATGCCTCTCCCCTCTCTCAGGCCCGAATTGTTTGAGTGTTTCCTAAAACATCTGCCTAATAAACCCTTCCCAACCCTCTTACTGATGTGCCCTGAAAATTTCCTTTCTTTGATGGGAGTGTTGCTCAACTCTTCAGATTCCACAGGTTGACGGTGGGCAGGTAAGATGTCTTTATTTCCAGCCTGGCGTCCAATAGGGGTCCATAGTGGTGGCTTTCCCCGTAGCAACCTGGCTGGACAGGGTACTTACCGGGGATGCCAGGTGGTGCATCTGCGCTGGAGTCCTGCTGACGAGACCCAGCACCTCCCAGAAGCCCCTTCATAGCCTGAACCACTGCGCAGCCATCTTGGGCTTCGTTTTTCTCCAAAGGAGTCAATGAACCTGCAATCCTATTCTGTAGGCGTGACAGGGAGAACCTATGCCTGGTTGCGGAAGGCTTCCAGGGTCAGTTGGTGGGGCTGTGCTTCAGATCCAAATGATGATGCCAAAGGGACAATTCCTTGGGCCAAATTTATCTGAGCAAAGAGCAAAATAATCCACGAGTCTCATTGCTCCCAGAGCAAGAGATCAGAGAACTTTCCAAGAACTCAAGCTAACAACATATCAGCAAATACCTACAAGAAAATGAAGGCCAGGTGTGGAGGCACATGCCTGCAGTCCCAGCACATGGAAAGCTGAGGGAGGAGGGACCTCAAGAGTTCAAGGCCAGCCTGGCCTACACAATGACTTCAAATCCAGCCTGAACTGCATAGCAAGATCCTGTCTCAAGCAAACAAAGAAACCAAATCATAGAAAACTTCATTGGCTTCATCAACCAATCAGTTAATTGGCTACACGTTCCTCTAAAACCAACCAGTGCTCAGCTGCTGTCATAAAACTCTATTGGTTTGCTCTGTTCAGCTGAGTATTAGTGCCCAGTCCAAATCCATGGCTTCCCAAGAATTTTACTTAACATACTCATATATTTTAAAGACATAAACCTCATGAACCAACCTCTGCCAGCATCACTTTTTTTCTGTGGCCTCCTTCCTCTCTCAGCCTCCAGAGAATTGGAGAGAGTTCCAGACTTGTTCTGGGTCAGGCTGTGGCTTAAGGAAATGGTGTGGCGAATTTGGTCTTCTGTCCCAATCACTAAAATTTCTACATGTCAGCAGTGGGGCTGCTGCGCTTTCTTTCACTAGTGGGTTCACTGGAGTAGCACTTTTAATTTCCTTGAAAAGCTGTTCCTTGATGTGGGCATGGTGGCACATGCCTGCAATCCCAGCACTCAGGAGGCTGAGGCAGGAGGATTGATGCAAGTTTGAGGCCAGCCTGGGCTACATAGCAAGACGCAGTCTCAAAGAACCAAAGACCAAAAACCAAAACAAAAAAACTTTCCCTTTGCATTCTTAGCTTGGGGGTTTGTATAGTTTTCAGCCTATGTCAGCTTTGAACAAAACTTCCTCATTCTCTTACTTTCTCACTGCTGAGACAAAATACCTGACACCCACAAGCTAAAGGAGGAAAGGTTTAATTCAGCTCACAGTTTGTAGGTTTCAGTCCACAGTCAACTGGCTCCAAGGCAAAGGAGCACACGGCAGAGGGGCATGACCAGCAGGAAGCAGCAGCTGTCCTCCTTTTCCTTTTTATTCCATCCAGCCTACAAGCCTATTGGTTGGTGCCACCCACACCCAGGGCGGGCCTTCCCATCATCCTCACCCAGAACCATGCTAAAGCAATCAGTGGGCTAATTTAGTTATCACACACCTTTAATCCGTATTCACCCACCCTAGATCCAGCCACCTCCAAAAAGCTTCACCGATGACCCACGAGGCTTTGGGGGACGTCTAGACACAAGCTGTAACATTCACTAAGCTTGACCATTTCTAGCTTTTGATTTGAAAGAGGGCCGTACAATTATTCCTTTTACTTGAGCACTCAGAGGCCCTTGTAGGGTTATTAACTGGCCCAATCTCAATACGGCTGTGTGTCAGGGAATAAGGAGGCTCAAGGGGGTGGGAGGAGGACTGAGGTGGGCGGTCAGAAATTGGTCACACATTTACCACTAAGTGCACCGTCTGAGATGGGCACAAACGACTACAATAGCAGCATTAAAGATCCTGATCACACGTCACCTAACATATATAATAATAATGAAAAGTTTGAAATAGATGCGAATTATCAGGCACAGAGTGAGCATAAGCTGTTGAAAACAATGGTGCCCGTAGATTCGCTTGGCAGAGATACCCACAACCCTTCAATCTGAGAAAAATGCAGTGTGTGTAAGGCGTAGTGAAAGTAGCTGTCCAGAGTCCCAACAACTGAACCAACTGAACCTAAGTCAGGGAGAGAAATAGTTCAGGTATATTACGGCTTCCAAGTAGCTTTCTACAAAGTTATATCAGTTTACTTTGCAATAAGCAATAGATTTGTCAGGTGAGGTAGATAAAATGTAAAGTTTCTTGAGATCAAAATGGGTTTCAGGCTGCAATGTCCTCTTCACAAAAGTCTTAGCTCAGTTCTGCCTTGCTCCAGACCTTCAGCTTTTTGGGCTTTGAGATGGTGAGACCAGGGCATCCCCTTGTCCCTAAGAGACCCAATGCTTGCTTCATGGCCTACACGTTTGAGAGTCTGCTGGTGAGGGGAGTAGTGGCCTGGCTGCCGAGGGAGCCCCCACGGTGGCGGTCCCTGTCCCCTCAGTGTGCTGCATGGGGGCCACAGACTCAGTCCTCTCTTCTGGGTTTGTCCACATGTCGTAATTGTGCAAATAAACGCTCACACCAAATTAGCGGTTAAAAAAAAAAGTCTTAGCTCAAGGAGAAATCAGTCTTACCTGAGAAAGTGACCTACTATCCTGTTTCAATTTCTCTGCTTCAGGAAAACATTCCTCTAGTGAATAAAGTTCCTCAAGTTCTTCAGGTCTCCTTTCTAGATCCTATTTGACAGGGACAGATAGGTCAATCTCTTTATTTTCAGCTTTATGTTCCACAAGCAGCATCGAAAACTTATTTGGTTAAATATACAACTTCAAAATGAATACTTAGTCTGAATACTCTGGATATTTCCGAGCCATTTCATCTGAAACAGTAATTTCTAAAGTGTGATCTACCAGGCATGGTGGTGCATGCCTGGAATCTCAGTTACTCGGGAGGCGGAGGCAGGAGGATTGCCACAAATTCGAGGCCAGCCTGGGCTACATAGTGAGTTCAAGGCCAGCCTGAACTGCCTACCAAGACCTTGTCTCAAAAAACAAAACAAAACTGTGATCTACAGACTCTTTGTGGGTCCTCAAAACTCCTTTGAGATCTGTGAAGGTAAATCTATTTTCATAGCAATGTAAGGACATCATTTGCCCTTTTCACAGTACACATTTCACACTAATTACAGAAGATGATGGAAGACTTTTGTGCCTCAGCACAGTTCAGGCAGTAACTCTAAAGTGCACATAGTGAGAGCCAAGAGCCAGCTTCGCATAAAAGTGACCTGAGGAAGAGGTGAAAATTATTCATTTTATTAATACTCAGTCCTAAGTACTGTATGTGTCCCTTTACTATTCAATGTGATAGAATAGGAAGCATACACAAAGCACTTCTGCATATCAAGGGACAACACTGTCTTGAGAAATTGTACACTTGTGCAGTTATTTAAGTATTTTGGCAGACATCCTCTCAAAATGGAATGAATTGGGCATGCCACCTCAAGAATACAACTCAAGGGCCGGAGATTTAGCTCAGTGGTTTTGCCACCTGCTGCACAAGTGCAAGGACCAGAGTTTGATCCCCAGTACCAAGAAAAAAAAAAAGAACACAACTCAAAATATTTGTTTCAAATGGTAAAATGCAGCTGAGTGTGCTGGTGCAAGGTTGTAATCCCAGCACTCAGGAGGCTGAGGCAGGAGGATCGCCATGAGTTCCAGGCCGGCCTGGGCTACATAGTGAATTCAGGGCCAGCCTGAACTACAAAGGGAGACCCTGCCTCAAAAAATAAACAAACAAAATAATGGTAAAATGCAACTTTCAAGTAAAAACTCAGACTTTAAAAATACTTGTATCTATCAGTATGAGTTTGATGGTTTCTCAATCCTTAAAGACTTCTAATTTGATTGGAGAAGTTAATGTCTGTGATTTTTTTTCTATAATGAACAATAAAATACATCAACATTTAGAAGTAAATAATTCAGCAAACAAAATTTTTCTAAGCAAGCAATGTATGCAATTGCACAATCATGCATGAAAATAAAATCTAGTCAAAGTGTAATACAGAGCGATGTTTTAATATAAGAATTTAAACAGGTCATTGATGTAATTTCTGAGTCCACATTAAGGAACCACCATTTGTGAATCTGAGCATCGTGGCATGTGCCCGAAGTCCCAGCTACTTGGAAGCTGAGGAAGGATGGCTTGCATCCAGGAGTAGGAGGCCAGCCAGAGCAACATAGGGAGATCTCATCTCGAAGGAAAACAAAGAAGAAAAGGAAACTACCACTTAAATTTGGTGTAGTATCAAAGAACATCCACAGTTATCTGAAAGGTTATCGCAACATCCCTCCTTTTTCCAAATGCAAAGCTGATTGCAGCAAGATTTTTCTTCATATGCTTCTATCAAAACAACACATTACAACAGCTGGAATATTAAAGTTAATAGGAAAATCCAGTTGTCTTGTTAGGTCAGGTAGTGAAGAAATTTTAAAAATATGAATAATGCTATTCATTTCTCTAAATAAAGAATACATAATTTTCTTTCAAAATGTTAATGTATTGACAGGATTAGTAAAGCTTTTTTTTTTTTAAATCAATGTTTAATGCATACTAACGTGTTTAAAAATGTATCCGCTTTACTTTCTAACATGCTGAATATTGATAGATGTAATCCATATAAACAAAATCTCCTTGGGAAGATTTAAATTTGGAACATTTTAATGGAGTTTTGTCCTGAGACCAAAATATGTCAGAACTACTGATTTAGCAAAAAAGAGAAGTGAAACTAAAAAAAGAGTAGAGTTTGAATATTTTGAAAAAAATGTTGGTCCCTGTTAAATTTGCATATAAAATAGATTCATGTGTGTTTCACTGTGGTGAGCAGAAGCTGATGAGGGAGATTGCTTAGGGCTCAGTCCTGGTTCTGCCACTTTTCAGCCGCTAACTTTCACTCTGCCTCAGTTTGCTTATCTGTGAGATGGGGTAATAGTGTTACCCATTTTATTCAGTCAAACCAGTCCACATAGGACTAAACTCCACTGGTAGCTATGAGGTGAGAACAATGGACGGCAACACATGTGATAGCCACATTTTCTTAAGTTTTCCTTGAGAACATTACTAAGGTTTATGTACTTTTTTTTCAAGTTGTTGCCATTTTTCTTTCTCAATCCGCTGTTTTTCAAGCCTTTCCAGTTCTTCTTTCTCAAATTTCAAACGGGCTTCCTCTAAAGAACCAAAAAGAGGGGAAGGGGAAGTAAAAATCAGTAAGAGGCTACATTTATAAAAGTAAAAAGATGGCTAGATCACTAGATTTTTAGGCCCTTGAGATTAAGTATTTTCAAGATGTGGTGGAATATCTTATTGAAGTCATAATTTTGTCTTGTGATAGAAATAGAAAAAGTGCTAGCTTTCGTCTCTTCAAAAGAATAACATGACTCAAGCTTTCTGGCCAAGAAATGGGTCCACATTGATATATCTCTTCTCCAAGAGTTTATAACAATCCAATAATGATTTTAGTCCATAAAATATGACAGTCCTATCATGGGGAATTATGGAGAGATAGTCTTCAGAAGATGTCCCTTACTGTGTGACATTAACATCCTCAGAAGAAATCATCCTAACTTTCTCTTGCTCTATTAAAAACAAAGTATGAGATACATGCTGAGGAATATAAGTTTACCCCAATGTAATAAATCACTTCTCAAGCTATAGGTCCTGAGACTGTATTCTTACCATGAGTCACCTAAAAAAAAGGATTTGGAATCCCAGTACCCTCCCCGCCAAATAAATAAATAATAAAAAGGATTTGTAAGATTATACGCTAAAAAATAGGCATGGAACCTGAATTTTAAAAACCTGAATATGAATCTATGGATGTTCTAAATGCTAAAAGCTACAGTGTTAGGGATATTCAGAATTTTAAAATCTCTTTTTGGTGTTTTAATTAACTACCGCTTTCATCAATGTTTAATTGTTTCATTTAAAAAAATAAATGAAATTGACTCTTCTTTTTGAGATAGGGTCTTGCTATGTAGTCTAGGCTTGCCTTGAAATCATTAGGTAGCCCAGGTGATTGAGGTGATCCTCCTGATTCAGCCTCCCAAGTGCAGGGATTACAGGCACGCACCACCACGCCAGTAAAATTAGCATTTTAATTAGGCGAAAGCCAGATATGTTGACACACGCCTGTGATCCTGGCCCTTGGGAGGCTGAGGCACAAGGACTGTCATGAGTTCAAGGCCAGCCTGGGCTACATAGTGAGTTCAAGGGCAGTCTGAATTCCAGTTTCAGAATTCTTACTGCACAATCAGCAGCAATGTTCCTAATTTCATCAGTAAATACCAATATGTCAAGATAGGGTTGCCAGAACTAGCAAATTAAAATCAAGATGATCAGCTCAAATTGAATTTCAGATAACAACATACTTTTCAAAAAGAGTAAGTATGTCCCAAATATTGCATTGGGAAAATTATCCCAAATTAGCCAATGTTGATTTGAAATTCAAATTTGACTGGGCTCCTGTATTTTATTTGGCAACACTACTTCAAGACGTACTAAATGTGGTTGGTGTGTACTAATGGATCTCTCTCAGTGCCTACTAACTGATGGGCGTTCATTAGAAAGTAGATTTAAATTAGAAAATTTGATGAATTTTGAAAAAATATGACTGGATTACAGAAATACCGACCTATTGTTAGTATTACTTGAATATGAAAATAGAACCACTGTCTGTTTCGTACCTTCCTCTCTCAGTCGTTTCTCCTCTTCCTCTTGTAGCTGCTTCAGTTGTTCTGCTTTAGTGATTGTCTTTTTCTTATTGCCAGACTTAACAAAGACCACAAGATTAAAAAAGGCTATTAGCATGCACCCAAGTTACTTAAAAACACGTTTCCTTAAGTAGTAATTATGAAAAAGTTTTGCTTTCATGAAACATATCTTTCATGCATTCATTCAACAGGTAAGACTGCCTGTTAGTGCACTGACTCAGTGCATTGAAGGACTGAGACTGGAAACAAACAAAACTAAGCACATAAACTCTGCAAGTGCAGGGATGGCACTTGTTATCAGTTTAGATCTAGAATGTCCCCTACAAGTCTGCGTTCCTAGCTGAGGGTGCTGTTCCAAGGCAGTCACTCGGGAGCGACCTGGAAGGCTGTGTTCTTGGCCACAGCTCCTCCTTTTCTCCCCTGCTTCCTGGCTGCTATGCATTGAGCAGCTTTCTTCCATCAGGCCCTTCCACCATGCCGGTTCTTTTCTGAAGGCAACTGACTATGGACTGAAACCCCGAGCCAAAATAAATCTCTCCTTCTAAGTTGTGGGTGTCAGGTATTTTGTCTCAGCAAGGAGAAAGTGACTTAAGACATGACAAATATATGCAATTTAAATAATTCTTTCAGGCCCAGTTTCCACATCTTTAAAAAGAAAATCTCATCTTATTATAAAGAATAAAGTCAAATATATGTAAAAACAGTGCTAAAACTGTACATCTGTTTTTAGAAAGTAATATTTTTAGGATTAGCAGGTATACAGAGTTATTTTGCAAGTATGGAGGGAGGATTGTTTTTTGTTTTGTTTGTTTCTTTTTGAGACATGGTCTTCCTATGTAGCCCAGGCTGGGCTCAAACTCGAAGTGATCCTTCTGCCTCAGCCTCCTGAGTAGAAGGATTGTTTTTAATAACACAGTTCAAGTAAAATGTTTGTAGAGAAAGGTATAAATTCATGCGCAAAGGATTTTAGCACTCAAGGGAAGATATCCCAAGAAAAGAGAAACACAGCTGCAAGATGGAGTTTCAAAAACACTGGATTAAGCCAACAAATACAATGTGCTCTGTAAGACTCCAGGAAGAGAAGACAAAAGAAATGAGAATAGGAAAGAACGATTGAACCTACGCTGAAAAGTCTGGACATTGTTCTGAGAGAAATAAAAAACTCCTAATTTTTTTGAGAAGGGCTGTAGCTACTAAAATATGATTTTTGAAAACTAACCTTGAATGGGGGAAATATAATTATAAAGAGGATACCATTTTGGCACCTATTAACAAGTGTTAATGTGAGACTGAACAAAAGTTACTCCATTTTGTAATAAGGCCCCATCTTGTCTGCTTCTGTTACACTTCACCATGGGGACGTCAAGTTCCCAGAACGTACTTGTTGCTGTTCCAAGGAAACCACAAGTTAGCCTTATGCCTGTTATGTAAAGATTGGTTGCTACACTACCCCAACCACCAATGTCTCACTTCTGTACTTTTGCTTGCCAAGTTCCCTCTTGCGACCCCTAAAAAAGACCTCAGTCCCTGAGCCGGGCACCTCTCTAAACTTGGTGCTTGGAGGGTGCTGTCTGGCCAGACTAATAAAGGTCTGTTTCATGTTCACAGCTTGTCCGGTGTGTTCCCTCCCAGGTGATCTTCACTGTAGTCAGCTCCTCAGAGTTTTTGGTGAGGCCCACGGTCTTACATTTTGGAGGCCCCAGTGAGATCCCCGGGTAGGAACCCCCGGTTCGGCCAAGACTCCGTGGTGGGATCCAGCAGGAGACTCTTGGGTACAGACTTCAGAAAACCTCCGGAGGTAAGCTTTTGGCCGGTTGCAACCATTTGTTAAGTCAGGAGTGAGGTGGCTGACGAGCCAGGAAGCCTCCCCTGACCCCGAGGTTCCTGACAAGGAACAAGGGAAGATTTAGTTTCATTTTGTAATGGCACCCGTTCATCTTGTCTTTTATATGTTAGTGTTGTGTCTGTTGTGTGTCTGATTTTACATTTTTTTTTTCTTTCCAATCCTCATCAGGAGCAGAGTAATGGGGGAACCTGTTCTACCAGGTCCACTCTGCTTGACTGCTTTCTCACTAATTTTAAATTGGCTTTTTCTCCAGAACAAGACGATGAATATGGGGTAAAATTTTCTTGCAAAAGACTCCAGTCCCTGTGCCAACTGGAATGGCCAGCCTTCGGGGTGGGATGGCCAGCCAAAGGGACTTTTGACCTCAGTATTTGCCAGGCGGTTTGGGGCAAGATCACCAGTCGCCCTGGCCACCCAGACCAATTTCCCTACATAGACATCTGGGTTCAGGCTTGTGAGGAACCTCTGGCTTGGCTACAGTGCTGTTCCCTTCAAACAGACGCTCGCATTTTAGTCGCTGCCCCAAAAGGACCCTGGGAACTTAAGACCAGGGCTCCCAAGCTGGTACTCTCACAGGAACCTGACCCCCTAGACCCCCTGGGAGGGCCTCCGCCCTATGGGGAATCCTCCACCTCCTCAGATGGATCCTGCTCTAGACCCCGAAATCCTTTCCTTCCTCCATCTGTTCAACCTTCGGCTCCTACCTCTCTCTATCCTCCTCTCCCTGAGGGGCCCCAGTCCCCAGACTCTGTGACTTCTCCCCCACACATGCGAGCTGGGGCTGTGTATGGACCTAGCAAGGTCCTCGCTGAGGGAACTAGCTCGGCTCCTCTCTTGCCCCTTCGGGAGACAGAGCAAGGTCACTATGTTTATATCCCTTTTACTACCAGTGACTTATATAATTGGAAACATCAGAATCCTCCTTTTTCAGACAAACCCCAAGCTCTAATCTCTCTCCTGGAGTTTATCTTTCATACCCATGATCCTACTTGGGATGATTGCCAACAACTCCTCCAGGCCCTTTTTACCTCAGAGGAGAGGGAAAGAATCCGGGGACAAGCTGTAAGGTCAGTACTAGGTGGAGCAGAGGGCCCCCTAGATGCAACAGCGGGCCTGTATTAAAGCACAACTCCTGTCCACCTGACCCTGCTGGCAAGCTAATGCCTCGGGTGGGAGAGAAGCTCTCCAGAACTATTGTCAGCATCTCCTGGCTGGCCTGAGGGGAGCCACTCGGAAGCCTACCAATTTGAGCAAGGTAAGCGAGGTCCTTTAAGGATCAGAGGAATCCCCTTCTGTCTTTTTGGAGCATCTGTTGGAAACATACCATATGTATACTCCAATCCATCCAGACGCCCCTGCAAATCAGCAGGCAATAAACTTGGCATTTGTTATCCAGTTGGCCCCAGACATTAGAAAAAAGCTACAAAGGCTAAAAGGATTTGAGGGAGAAAATAGAGAAAAATTGATGAATGTAGTCATGAAGGCATTTAATAACAGGGATCCCCCAGAAGAGAGAATGGCCAAGAGACTAAAAAAGCAACCATAGCCACCTTGGCTGATGAAGGATTTGTCCAGAAAAAAAGACCTGAAAACAAAGGAGGGAACAAGGGGAAAATCCGACCCTTATTAGAGAAAGATCAGTGTGCCTACTGCAAGAAAAAGGGCCATTTTTAAAAAGATTGTGAAAAGCTAAAACAAAAAAGAGAGAAGGAGCCCCCCCCCAAAAAAAGGTGGAATCCTCTTAGTAGATGAAGAAGATTGATGGGGCCGAGGCTCATGGCTGCTTAACCCTAGTGAGCCTATGGTGACTTTGGAGATGGGGGAACAGATGTTCAGTTCCTTGTGGACACTGGTGTGACCCACTCTGTCCTGAAGACCCCCCCCCTTGGACCCCTCACTTCCTTAAAAACCTCCATTACTGGAGCCACAGGAAAGTCGGCCTCCTACCCTTGGACCACTAGACGGACTGTAAATCTAGGAAAAGGCACTGTCACCCATTCCTTCTTAATTATCCCTGAGTGCCCGTACCTGTTGCTGGGAAGAGACTTGCTGCAAAAGTTGGGGGCTATTATTTTGAGCCTGAAGAAGGGACTTTTGAACTCAAGCCACCCTCTGACATTATGGTAATGGTACCCCTAGAAGATGAATTTAGATTCCTAAAGGAGGGTGCAGAGCCCCCCAAACAAAAATGGGACTACCTTCAAAAAAGTTTCCCAGGGTGTGGGCTGAAACCAATCCACCTGGGCTGGCCAACCACCATGCCCTGGTGGTGGTCCAATTGTTGGCCTCTGCTACCCCCATCTGTGTGCGACAATACTCCCTCCGGCTGGAAGCCAAGGTGGGGATCTCTAAGCACATCCACCGACTCCAGAAAGCCGGCATCTTGGTCCCTTGCCAGTCAGCCTGGAATACACCCCTGCTTCCTGTGAGGAAGCCTGGCACCTCAGACTTCAGACCGGTACAGGATTTGTGGGAGGTAAACAGCCGTGTGGAGACCGTCCACCGAACAGTACCAAACCCTTATACTCTGTTGAGTCTCATCCCTCCTGCTCATGTGTGGTACTCAGTATTAGACCTCAAAGATGCATTTTTCAGCCTACCCCTAGCACCAGTAAGCCAGCCCCTCTTTGCCTTCGAATGGACGGACCCAGGCACCAGGACTACTGGACAGCTGACATGGACCTGGCTGCCACAGGGATTCAAGAACTCCCCCACTCTGTTTGGGGAAGCTCTCAACAAAGATCTACGAGAGGTAAGGAGAGCTTTTCCCCAAGCAACTATTCTTCAGTATGTAGACGACCTCCTAGTGGCAACTTTGACTGATGAAGAGTGTCTTGTGGCCACCGAGGGCCTCCTGGAAGTCCTCCAAGACCTGGGATATTGGGTGTCTTGGAAGAAAGCTCAGCTCTGCCAGACCAAGGTAACCTACTTGGGCTACATTCTTGAGAAAGGAAAGAGGAGGCTGGCAGAATCACAGGTATCAGCAATTCTCCAGATTCCGGAACCAAGCTCAAAGAAACAGGTGTGCGAATTCCTAGGGGTGGTTGGGTATTGCAGAATTTGGATCCCTGGCTTTGGTGAAATTGCCAAACCCCTGCATGAAGCCACCGAGGGGGGAGATACGCCTCGAATGGACTGAGGCTTGCCAGCAGGCATTTCAATTGCTTAAAACTGAGCTTGCATCAGCACCAGCCCTGGCACTGCCAGACTTAAATAAGCCCCTCACTCTGTATGTAGCGGAAAAAAATGGGATAGCCAAGGGAGTGATTACTCAGCCTTTGGGACCATGGAAGCAGCCAGTGGCATACCTCTCGAAGAAGCTAGACCCAGTGGCCCAAGGGTGGTCTACCTGTCTGAGGACAGTAGCAGCAGCAGCTGCTCTAACCCGAGAGGCTGACAAACTGACATTCGGACAGGATTTGACTTTGATCACTCCTCATGCCATTGAGCCCTTGTTAAATAGCTCACCTTGCAAGTGGCTGTCTAATGCCAGACTGCTGCAATACCAAGGACTCCTATTGGAACAGCCGCGTATTAGGTTTTCCACCACTGCCCATCTCAACCCCACTACTCTGCTCCCAGAGTCCAAAGAGGAGGTGCCCATACACAACTGCCTTGAGATTCTCGAGAACTTGCGGGGAGGGCATCCAGATCTAACGGACCAAGCCCTCCCCCAGGCTGAGGCCACGTTCTATACTGATGGGTGCAGCTTTGTGCAAGATGGGGTTCGATACGCTGGAGCGGCAGTGGTCAACCAAAGTTGCCAAGTAAAATGGGCAACAGGACTACCCCCAGGGACCTCTGCCCAAAAGGCTGAATTGATTGCTTTAACAAAGGCTTTGAAATTGGGTAAAGAGAAAATGATCAATATTTATACTAATAGCCGATATGCTTTTGCCATGGCCCATGTACATGGGGAAATTTACCAAAATCGAGGCCTCTTAATCTCTGAGGGAAAGACTATTAAAAATAAGACTGAGATTTTGGCATTATTGCAAGCCATTTGGCTGCCCTGGAAAGTGGCCATCATACACTGTAGGGGCCATCAAAAAGGGTCCAGCTCCGAGATAACTGGAAACAATGCCACCAACCAAGCAACAAAATAGGCTGCTCAAAAATCAGTGGGGAAGCAGTTGGTCCTGCACCCCACCCCGTTATTGCCAGATAAACCAGAGTATACCAAGAAAAAAGTAAAATACATAAAAAGAAAACGATGGAAAAAGGGGCATCATGGGTGGTGGACCACCGAAGGGGGAAAAATAGTTTTGCTGGGAGCCCTGGCAGACACCTTGCTCCGAGAACTACATGAGTCCACTCACCTTGGAAAAAGATGGATGCTGGAGGCCCTGCGGCCCCACTTCATCAGCCAAGGACTGACCCGAAAAGCCGAAGACCTGGTAAGACGATGTCCCACCTGTCTTCAGGTAAATGCCAGCCGAATCATGGGACCCCCAGGAATTCAATATCAGGGAATAATGCCAGGAGAACACTGGTAAATAGACTTCACTGAAATGAAACCTGGCCTGTATGGACTTAAGTATCTGTTAGTCTTTGTGGATACCTTTTCAGGTTGGATAGAGGCCTTCCCTACCAAAAAGAAAATGGCTGAAGTAACTGTAAAGAAACTTTTGACAGAAATAATTCCCCAATTTGGATTGCCACTAGCCCTGGGGTCCGACAATGGCCTGGTCTTCACGGCCAAGATATCCAAATTGATTAGCAGTACCTCAGGAGTAAAATGGAATTTACATTGTGCATATAGACCTCAGAGCTGAGGACAAGTAAAAAGGGCAAGTAGAACCTTGAAGGAGACATTAACCAAATTAAACATGGAGACTGAATAGGGATGGGTTGAGCTTCTCCCCTTTGCCCTCTACTGTACCCGGTATACTCCAAGTTTGCCTTCGAATGTATTCCCCTTCCAGATAATCTACAGGCGAGCACCCCCTCTCGTCCCTAGAATTGATTTAAAATTGACAGAAAAACTCTCTCACCTCCAACTCCTTAAATCACTAAAAGCCGTTCACCAGCTTCAGTCAGATTTGCAAGAAGAAATAAAAAAATCTAGGGCTCACCCTTCAGAAAAACCCTTATCACTCCTACCTTATAAGCTGGGAGATTTGATTTTCATTCACAGGTTTGATTCCAAAAATTTAGAATCCCATTGAAAAGGGCCATTTCCTATTATCCTGACTACTCCTACAGCAGTGAAGGTAACTGGACACTCTGCCTGGATCCACTGCAGCCATTTGAAGGCAGCACCTCCTGAGGAAGTGATGTCAACATGGCGAATCGACCGGAACAAGAAGACCCCTTCAAGATAAGATTGACCAAAAACTAGCTTGGACAATATGGGGACTCATGGGGTTTCTGTTCTTACCAGCCCCAATGGAAGGAGGATCTGTGCTGTCCAGCCACACTCCCCAGAATTGGACCTGGTCCCTTAAAAACTCACTCACTGGAGCCCTAATCGCCACTAATATGACAGATCAGAGCCCCACCTTCCTTGTAGACTTATGTGATTTAGGGCTAGTCACTCGGTCCGTGGGAATATTAGAAGTAGCAGGGCCATGTTCAGCACCCCCGTCAACCCCCGGGGGTTCAAGGAGATGATCCACCGACCAAAGAAAAAGGGGCCTCCAGACCATAGACATCTATACATGTCCTGTAGGAAAAGATAAAAGGTGTGATGGGGGACCAGGAAACCACTGTTATTATTGGGGTTGCGAATCTATTGCCCCATGGAAAAATGGTGGTGGGGATGATACGTATTTGGCCTTAGAACGACAAACACCAAGCAGTTCATATACCGTGGGAAAATGTAATCCCATCAAGTTAACCTTAAAACAATGGCAAAATCTGTATAAGGATTGGGAAAAAAAGAAAATCTTAAACAGTGACACTCAATGCGGCTGGAAAAGACCCTGTGACAGACCTCATCATCCAGCATAGCCCAGTACTAGTACCGCCCAAACCGATGGGCAGCATCTATAGAGTCCCCAGCCCTCAAGGGAAAGAGGCCAATACAACTTATAATATGACTGACTGCTCCTGAATCTCCGATCCAGCCATACCTAAAAACCCTTACTGGCATGTATACCTTGTTAAACAGATCTGACTACCCAAGGATGTTACCCAAGGATGCTGGATGTGTTTGAGTCCACATCCCCCGTATTATGTAGGGGTGGCAGTAAATGACACCTACTCAGAAGCTAACCAAGATGAATGTGATTGGAAACAACAGAGGTTGTCAATAGGGGATATAACAGAAAAAGGGTTATGTGTTAAAAATCCAAGTGTTAAGTCTTCTTATCTAGAACAGTGTATGCTCTTATCAGGCACTCACTGCCAGTAATGAAAAATATCTAAAAACTGGAAACAATACATGGTGGGCGTGCACAAATGGTATAACTCCTTGTTTGTCCATGACGGTCCTTAATCAGAAAATTGAGGTATGCGTAATGGTCCACATTTTGCCCCAAGTAACTATATATAAAAGAGACCAGGGTTGAAAATATCTAGCTAAAAGGACACATACCTGAGAGAAGCACCACCCAGCTTTGATTCCTGTATTAACTGCAACAGACATTGTGGGATCAGCAGCTCTGGGTACGACGGCAATAGGACTGCAAGACTCCAACTTCAAGACCCTTGCCCAACAGGTAAAAATAGACTTAGGCTGGCTTACCGAGTCAGTGTCTCATTTGAAAAAACAAGTTGACTCTCTGGCTGAGATGGTCCTTCAACACCATCGAGGTCTCGACCTCCTATTCATGAAAGAGGGAGGGCTATGTGCAGCCCTAGGAGAACAATGTCACTATTATGCTAATAAACCTGAAATAATAAAAAAAATACCCTGGCCACTATAAATAAACACCTTCAAAAAAAATATGATAGATTAAAAAAACAGGAAGGGTGGTTCCAGTCGATGTTTAACTGGTCTCCCTGGTTGACTACCCTTGTCTCTGCCCTTGCTGGACCTCTGTTAATCTTGCTACTAGCTTTGACTTTCAGCCCATACATTATTAATAAACTTATGGCCTATATAAGGGCCTGGGTGGGAGCTGTTTGCCTAATGGTTTTAAACCAACAGGCTAGATACAACCCAGTGCCACTAAAAAAAAAAAAGCCGCACATAGGATTACTTGCTGTGCTAAAATCAGTGGGGAATGTGAGACTGAACAAAAGTTACTCCATTTTGTAATAAGGCCCCATCTTGTCTGCTTCTGTTACACTTCACCATGGGGATGTCGAGTTCCCAGAATGTACTTGTTGCTGTTCCAAAGAAACTACAAGTTAGTCTTATGCCTGTTATGTAAAGATTGGTTGCTACACTATCCCCACTGCCAATGTCTCACTTCTGTACTTTTGCTTGCCAAGTTCCCTCTTGTGACCCCTATAAAAAGACCTCAGTCCCTGAGCCGGGCGCCTCTCTAAACTTGGTGCTTGGAGGGTGCTGTCTGGCCAGACTAATAAAGGTCTGTTTTATGTTCACAACTTGTCCGGTGTGTTCCCTCCCGGGTGATCTTCGCTGTAGTCAGCTCCTCGGAGTGTTTGGTGAGGCCCACGGTCTTACATTAATAAACTGTAATCTTGGCAGTGGATGCAGAGATTTACAAGCTAACTTATTAGTAATAATTAAAATTGAAGAAGGGAAGGAATCAGAGGACAGTCTGAAAAGAAACAATGGAACCCTAGAGCAAGCACATTTGAAAGAGGAATCGAATCAATAAGAAATTTACATATAACTTGTAGAAAATGCTAGTAGATAATTTCTCTTGCTCAATTAAAACTCCTTGTCAAGTGATTTTAAGGTGCCCATGATTTCAATGCCAATGGTCATTGTCAAGTCTCATTTTATTCATATAAAAGCATCTTTTGGCAAAGTTGATTTTTGGCAAAGTTTCATATACTTTGTGGGGGGGGTTATTAGGAATCAAACTCAGGTTCTCGTGCTTGTGATATACATTCTTTATTGAGTCTTTATGTCACCACTGTCTGGTTTTGCTTCCCCACAGCTCCTACCTTCTCAGATTCCTTTGATGGCTTCTCCTGGTCAGCTGTAGCTAGTCCATAACTTTTAAAAGTATAGTATTTGTTCACATACTCCCTAGAATTTTTTAAAACTATGTACTTCTTTACACATTTTAACTTGGCATTGAAAACTTTTCATCACAAGCTTAAAGAGCTGAAAATACACTTTTAAGTACAGGATCTATAAATGAAAACTTTTCTAGTACTATTAATTAAAGCCATCACTACTTAAACCCTATGGAAACTACATACCATAACAACTTAATGAACAATATCACCAATTTTAAAAATATGACAAGCTCTTCAATAAAAAGTATAATTCTTTTTCTCTTTGAAATTGTATTTCCTTCCACTCTACTTTCCTCACAAAATATAACCCTAATGTAATATACTTGAAAAACTTTTGTTGAGTTTCCTTTCATGTTTATGTGCTACAATAATATGTATGAGCACTTAAAACATCTATTTCCCTTTTCTCTAAGTATTCAGATTTTCCCCTCGATTGGCTTAATTTTATATAATTTTCAATACACAACTGAACAAAGCAATATAAAATATTATAAATTCTTGTAATTGAATATTAAACATAGGAGTAAATTTTTTCTGGATAAACATGTCTTGATGAAATTAGATAGTCTTTTTCTTTTCTACAGTTAGCTCATTATCCCTGTATAAGTTTTAGCTGTTATTAATGAAACAGATTCAGACTGTTGTAATTTTTCATTTTTAAAAGTATGAGGAATGAGAAATCTGTTTTATATTCAAAAGTCAATGGGAATAGGTTTGTTATAGCAACATTATTCAGTTTTTTGAACTCCTTCCATATCATATGCCAAAACTCATGTATTGAGTTATAAATTTCCCAAGACTAGGAGAACCACTGAGTGCTTGGGATGAAGCCCCAGAGCCGGAAGGGCAGCCTCCTCCCCTTGTAAAGCCACCCAATCAAGCTGGCTGTGGTGGTGCCACACACCTATAATTCTAGAACACCAGGAGGCTGAGGCAGGACTTCAAATTTGAGCCCAGACCAGGCAACTTAGTGACTTAGCAAGACCTTATCTCAAAATAAAAGTAAAAAGGGCTGGGGAAGCAGCTCAGTGTAAAGATTTGGGTTCAATCCTCAATACTGCCAAAATAAAAAAAATGTAATCAGATCATGCCACCCTTCTGTTTACAACTTTCCCAGGATGCCCATCCCACCCCGAATGAAATATAAATACTTCACCACAGCCTGGTTGGCTATGAACTACTATCTGATTGGTAGCACATGCCTATAATCTCAGGACCTGGGAGGCTGAGCCAGGAGGACTGCTGTCTGAGGCCATCCTGTGCTATATAGTAAGTTCAAGGCCAGCCTGAATTACAAGAGAGACCCTGTCTCAAAAAACCCAATATATACATACATACATACATATACATACATAAATGAATGTCCACATAAACCAGTCAATAACACATAGGACCCTCCAGAATGCTCCTCCCTTAAGAATGTTTCCAGAGCCTTCATAAATTCTTCTCAGTTCTAGTCACAACCTCTAAGAGTATTGGGGTGGTAGTGGGTACAAGTGACTGAGAAAGCAAACATGGAAGGTACACAACAGTGTTCCTTGAACAAGTATTTAATTGTATAAACACTGAAATACACATTTATGTAAGCATTTCTTCTAAGTAGTCAGGAACCACCTCTTTTTAAGTATTGGTAGATTAAATGGATGTTCACATGTTCATTCAACAAACATTGCCTGAATTTCTACTATGTGCCAGGCACTGTGGGAAATGTAACGGACATAAAAATAAATGGCATGCTACTGAGCTGGAAGAGCTCGAAGATATCAACACAGTCCAATAATAGAAAGGGTAATAATTGAGGTACATATGCACTAATGCATGAGGACTGAGTATGCAGCTGTCCCCTGGTATGGACTTTATTGGTTCTAGGACCCCTAGGGATATCAAAATCCACAGATGCTCAAGCCCTTTCTGTAAAATGGCATAGTATTTCCATAAACCCCACACAAATCCTCTCATTTACTTGAAGTCATCACTAGATTACTTATAATATTTAGTAAAATGTAAATGCTATGCAAATAATTGTTAAACTGTGTTGTTCAGGGAATAATGGCAAGAAATAAAGCTTGTACATGTTTACTCAGTGAAGACATAGTTTTTCCCCAAACATTTATCATTTCTTCATGGTGAAAATATTCAATGCCCTTTCTTCTAGCTTTTAACATATATAATATATAATGCTATTTACAGTTATAATTTTTTAAAAATAGATTTTTAATCTACTTTTCTATTGGTTGACTTCATGGGTGTAGAACTTAGGGATATAGGAGCTGACTCTAAATGATTTTGCTAGAGACAATGGTGGACAATTTTACAAAGAAATGACTTTGAGATATGCCTTAAAGCACTAAGTCCAAACCTAAATCCCTGTTTGGACCAGGCAGGTAAATAAGGTATGGGGTTTGGTCACGGTCAGAATCCTGACAAATGGAAGACTTTTTGTACTTCTACAAGGGGTAGCTGCTACTGAGCCCAGGCAAATATTGTCCTATAGGATTGGAAAAATGTTATTAGAATTCTAATATTTCAAGAATAGATGAAAATCAGATTTTTGCATGAAATTAGTCTGCAACTGATTTTTATAAAGAAGGAAAACTCTTTTCAGATCAAGCAAAATATGTTAGCTCAATCTGGCCCACTAGTCAGGAGATTATAAACTCTACCTTAAAATACACATCCACAAAGTGAAGAAGAGAAAAGAGCATTTCAGACATACGGAAAAAGTACATCCCAGGGCCAGGGGTTTAGTTCAGTGGTTCTGCCACCTGCCTCACAAGTGCAAAGTCCAGAGTTCGATCCCCAGTACCCGACCCCCGCCAAAAAAAAGTACATCCTTTATTGAACTCCAAGTTTTACACAGTACAGGAAACAAACAGGGATGTGCTAACCCTTTTAAAGTCATATTAACTTAGGGTTCACTTTTTAAGTCATAGCAAGCTTTCTAGGTAAATTTTTTGTTTATCTGGAATAATGAAAAAGAGTTCCTAATCCAAGATTTTCTTTAGCACAAATAACGAAACGCCTCAAATACAGATATAGGAAAAAATTAATGTCTATATTTAAGTGTTTTTGTAACTCAAAATATGTCAAATTTGAAATATTTCTAGTTGTAAAGGATTAGCCTATGATTTAAGTAGCATTAATGTCTAAAAAGTAAATTTAATAAACTCTGTATACTATAATCAAACTAGAAAATTATTTTAAAATTCCATAAGAATTCTGTTCGTACAATGTGTTCATAAAACTATCTATTTGGAGAAAAATAATTTCTACATACCTTTCTTGCTTTGGGACCCTAAAAGTTGAGGAAAAAAAGAATTGATAAATTTTAAAAAGAATTCAGATACTTTTAACAAAAGCACCATGATTATATACATGTTAAAGTTAGGAGAAGCTGGGTAAGGGCATAAAAGAACTCTCTGTACCATTTTTGCAACTTTTCTGTAAATCCAAACTAATCCTAAATTTAAAAAGCTATTTGAAAAAGAATTCAGACACAACTATAAGCACATACAGAAAAAGCTAAGGTAAAAGTTCACCCATTGATGCATCTTTAAAAGCAGATTCCACACTATTTCTTATGACAATCAAGGATCTATATTTAATGAAATGCCCTGTCACTAAATAATACCAGCCAAAGAAGTACTAGTTTAAAAGGTTCCCAAAGAACTAGGCATGGTGGGGCACACCTGTAATCTCAGCATTCAGGAGGCTGAGGCAGTGGGATCACTGTGAGTTTAAGGCCAGCCTAAACAACATAGTAAGACCCTGACTCAAAGACAAAACAAAACAAAAAGGAAACATTCCAAAGAAGAATTACTGACTGTTTATTGGCATGGACATCAAACTTGAAAATGTGGAAATATTCTTAAATTATATAGAAATAATCTTTCTGTAAAATAAGATTGATGATTTTTATAAAATGGGAACCAGTCACTTAAAGTAGGCAAAGCCATGAAAAAATTTAATAATATTTTCAGCAATGTATTTTCAAACAGATATGTCCTAGAAATCATTTGGAAAACATAGTATTTCAATAAAGATTCATAATTACAAGTACTTTCCAATAATGCTACTTGTAATTTTCTGATTAGGCCCAAATGTCCATCAGATTTCTGGTAAGGAAATTTATGGATCATCTTACTATAAGATTATACACTTTATATACTTGAAGAGCCATACATGGGAAATAATTAGTTCAAGCCATAAATTAATCATTATATAATGTAAATGTTAACATTAATACATATTAGCAATTACATCATGAGCAGTGCATATATTTTACTAGTTCATTCAGCAGATCTTTATTAAGTCATTTTTTTTTTGGTACTGGGGATTGAACACAGGACCTTGTGCTTGCGAGGAAGGTGCAGCACCACTGAGCTAAATCCCTGACCCCTGCAGATATTTATTAATGATTTACACATAAGACCATCTGAGGTGCTGGAGATAATATATAGGTGAACAGCAGAGACTGGTCTTACGAGTTTTACAAATGCGACCTATTTTTATTTTATTATTTGCTATCTATTAGGAGTTAACTTATTTCCATCTTGAAATAAGTTCTATATAGCGCAGAATAGGTAAATAGTATTGCCTCTATTCTCAAGTAACCTTATTTTAAATATGGGCAAATTGTCATCTCTCACCAGTGTTTTAATATGCAGCATGTTAAGGATAAGCTCAGCCCCTCCTTTCTGTATATAAGAAAAGCCATTATGTACTGAAGTAGTTGGCATAACTATCATCTGGTCAGCATTCTGAGAAATAGATATTCCTAGAGTAAAAGTCTATGTATTCACTTCTCTTCCCACATTATGATTTAGTAGACGTGATGGGTTGAACTGTGTCTCTTTCAAGTTTCATATGTGAAAGTCCTAACCTTAGTATCTTAGAATTCGACCTACTTAGAAATAGGGCCATTGCTCATTTAATTAGTTACATTAAGATGAGGCCATCCTGGAAAAGAGTGGGTCCATAAACCAATATGACTGACAAAGACAGGAAACATGGACACAGACACCCAGGGAGAATACCATGTGAAGAATGAGGTTATGGCGCCAAAAACCAAGAAACTATTAGAAACTAGGAGAGGTTGGATAAAACCCTCCTAGGGCCTTCAGAGGAAGCTTAGCCTGCTGACACCTTGAACTTAAGACTTCCAGGCTCTAGAACTGAGAGACAACACATTTCTATCATGGTACTCCGTACCTATCAGGCCCTGGAAATCAATACAATAGACCTGGAGCTGAGTTTCTGGAATCTGCAGCTGTAGCGATATGGACTGGAAGTTCCATGGGCCACAGTTAAGAGAACATTTCTACAAGGATCTAGGAAGAAGAAACTCAAGTCCACATTCAAAAAAGAACAAGTAGGTGCTTATTCTCATAATTTGCCAGTAGTTTTAAATGGGCTTAAGCTCCATTTGCATTCTGCCAGGAATACTCTCCACTACTCCTGCCACTTGTGGAAAACTCGTATTTATATTTTAAAACAAGCTGAAAAGCACCACTCTTTCCTTCCTCTGTCTTCCTCCCCCAATTTAATCAGTGCCAATTTTGAGTTACTCCACTTTAGATCCTTCAGTTATACAGTTGTTACAATCCTTCAGTTGTTACAGTTATAAAAGTGTATTGCAGGTAATTTGTTTAATATCTCACAGCAGGACTGTCACGTTCATCTTTGCATCTTTGGCTTCCAGCCCAGCACCAAACACCAAGAATGCATTCCATACTTTCCCTTAATTAATACATTAAATAATGGAATAAGTAAGTACATTCCCTAACTCCTATGATTTTCATCATAAAGATCTCTTGATGGAAATCACATTTAAGAAAATGAGAAAAGAGATCATCTCAAGCTACATGTTGGTTTCTCTCCATGAAGACGTGACAGGTGAGGGCAGAAAAGTGAAATGAGAAGCTTTATCATGTTTAATTCTGGCTGAGTACTTTGAAACACAATTCATATTCCTACAAAAGACCACACAAAATAACTTTTTAAAGCAGAGAAAGTTATATCTATTTTTAATTAACTGCCAAGGAGATATAAAACATTTTCTCCAAGTTGCAGTAAGAGAGTAATTCAGTGGGATCATCTATTATCATCAGAAGTTACTAGCTTGAGATGTTTACAGTTGGCGGGTTTAGGATGCCATGTTACCATTCTGGCCATCTCCGGTTTGCAGAAACGGTTGGGACTCCGGACCCAGGACCGGAAGACCACTGGTCAGGAGATGGCCAACCCTCCATCGGGGCTACAAAGTTTTTCCTAAACAGATCCCCTCTACGATATGAAGGACTCTTACTACACCCTTCAACACGGGAAGCAGAATTACTTCATGCCTCTTCACCAGTCTCTTTCATCTTCCCCGCTCACCATGAGGAGGCAAAACGCGCGACCTTCACACTCAGCAAAGTCAGAGCTCCGTAGTGTGGACAAACGTTCCCGGGTTGTCAGGACGACAGGCCCCGCCCACCTACGGCTTAAAGTCCGCCCACAGGCCCGCCCACAGCAACCGCGCAGTCGCACTGGGGGTTTTCCGGTTGGTGCCCAGACCCGCCCAGCTCGCGGGTCGGACCCCGGAGAAGTGGAGGCGGTCAGAGCCTCGTCCGGCTGCGGCTTGCGGGGAAGGGCTTGTTGTTTTCCGGATCCTGGGGTCTGGAGGCGGTGAAGTATGCTCTGGGAGAAGACTGCTGGGTGTTGGAAGGGGTTTCTGAACGGCTTCTCTGACGTTGACAGTCTCCCGACCTTCGCGTGGTGTCCGGGCGAATCTTTCTGGGCGGGTGTCGGGGGACGCGGTTAGGGCTGGCGACAGCCACCACAGCCTCGGCCACCCGAGGACGGGGCTCATTTGGGAATCTAGATAGAGACAAATGGGCTCTGCGAGGCGGGTTGCTTTGAACACACAGTAGCCCAGATTCTTCTCTGCTCACGATTCTTTGTACGTAGTTATCCTGCGAAATCCAGGGTCTTTTCCCTAAGGGCAGCCCTCAACAGTGATTGGAAATGTCTTGAAGCAGTTCCCGGTCAAAGCATTCCTCACAGACGAAGACTGCTGCGATCCGGCAAACTCATTAAACTATTTGTCCAAGGTCACAGACTAATTGCACAACCTTCAGATGTTCAGTCTCCTCCCCACAGGAAGAAACAACGGCACTAAGGCCAACGGGAACGCTAGAGCAAATTGCTGCTCTCTTTCCAAAGCCCAGCTGAATTCTCTTAGGACTTTTGGAACTGTCTAAACCCTGTTTTAGCATGAAGTACATAAAAATTACTGGCAGTGTTTATCATCTCTGAATTCGCACTCTATAATGCTCCATCTCTTCCAACGTCATTTGCAAGATTTATTCATAAATAGTACTGACCGAGCTGGTCTTTATGGGTAAAATGTTATTATCCCCATTTAACAAATCTTGGTTGTGTAACAGTTGACATCTCACCTCCCTCCAAATCTTGGTAGTGAAATAAAAACATCTTACTGTTAGTTTCGTTTAGAATTCTAATTCAGCTTACCATAGTTATTTTATATGGAAGTAAGCTTTTGTTTTGAATTAATTTGTCAATGAAACTACTGTTTCATGATACAAAACTTCAACCCTTACTGAAGGGTTATAGGTTTGCTGGCTATTAGGAAGTCTAATGACTTTAAATTTCCCAGATTAACCTTAAAATGGTGGTCTCCAGGGGAACGGACTTAATTCAAGCTCTCATACTATCACCGTCCCTCATAGGGATGTGTTAAATTCTAAAATGCTGAATTATGTTCCACCAGTCACTGTGTTATAAGGGATTATACCAGTAAGCTTTGTTGTCCTCTAGTAATCTTTGTACAGGCTTCATACATCCTAAGAAGGCCTGTTTGCTATTATCAGTTTACCTTTGGACGAGTGTAGTACCTGTGTATCCATCTTCTTTCACCTCACTTGTATAATCTGCCTTCTAGGCCTAGACCCCACTGTATGCCAGCCTTTAACAGGAAACTTTTGGGGCCGGGGATTTAGCTCAGTGGTTCCACCGCCTGCTGGGAAAGAGCAAGGTCCCGAGTTCAATTCCCAGTACCAAAAGAAAAAACAAACAGGAAACTTTCTCGCCACCTACCTCTCTGATTATTTAACCTCTGGTACTGGCAAGTCTGTTTAAGCCAAGTCCCTCAGAACCCAGGGACGAGGAAGAAGGTACTGCCCATCTTGGCCAATTTTCCTTTAGCTTTTACTGTCATCTGAACTTCATGCTAAAATGAATTAACTTTGGGCACTGTAGCGTCTAGTAAAATGACAGTTCTCTGTTACCCTACAACTGGAGCTGGTTAAGTCCTACCCCCTCAGCTTGAGTCACTGGAAAAAATTAATGGGGATTGCATCTTCTCACCACACATTTCCAAAATCTGAGAATAATGGGGGACTCTGGACCCTAACTTGGCTTCCACAACTTCCATGACTTTACACAGGTTAAGCAGCAGCCCAGGTCCCTGCTGGACTTAAATTGTTTCCTTCATTGGAAATCCAAGAGACCAATTTCTCCCAATGGCTCAAAGAAACCTGAACATCTAAGGGTTAACCATACCATAATCTGCTGTAATTCATATAAATCAACCTCAGAGAACTAGAGAAGTTTACTGTGGCCACACTAGCTATATTTTTGCTAGGTAAATTTTTTATTATTTATAATTTGTATTAAAGCCAACAACTAGCCAAGTGTGGCCAATGCCAGTAATCTCTGCACTCACCAGGCTGAGGCAGGAGGATTGTGTGAATTAGCTTGTAAATTACTAGTGAATAGGGGGTTTTATAAGTATTAATTTTGGTTTCTATGTGATTTTTGTTTTTTCAGCAAATCAGGACATTTATTAACTCTAACAAGGAAAGATCTTCATTTAGCTGGTACACTGGCAGCAGGTGCCCAGGAATGTTTTTGAAAATTTCAAAATAAATGCTTATAGCTAGGGCTTCCTCCCAGAGAGACAGACCCCAAGTTTTGTACAGTTGGTGGCTGGAGGCAAGCTGAGCACCTGCCCGTTAATTTGTGGCCTTGGGGTTTGGATAGATCTCTTCTTGTACATAGGGGTGTCTCCTAGTCCTACTCTTAGTTTACCAGCTCTTCTATTGTTTTTTCTTTTAACAATTTTACTGAGTTGTACTTGCTAATGCAATAAAATATACTTATTAAAATATAATTGATAATGAAACCAACATTGTAATCAAAATAATAAGCATATGCATCACCTCCAAAAGTTGCCGCACACATCTTTGATTTACCTTCCTGGTCTCCAGCCCCCCACTCCCCTTTGCAGGCTGCTCTATTTAGTATTTTTAACATCTCTGTGGTCTCCAGCTATGCCGAGAGTAGTCTGAGTGATCCAAATTAACAGCTGTAATTACTGTTACTTTTATTTTTTTCATAAATTTTATTTTATCCTATTCCCAAACCCCCTCCTCTCCCTATGTACAAAAGCTTTGTTTCCATTTTTCCTTCTATTTTCACTTTTTTTCTTGTCGCTTCCTTTCTCCTTCCCTCCTCCCTTTTCCCCTTCCTATTTCCCAACATCCATTTCACTGTTATTTTTAATGCTTTTGCAAGATGATGGATTTTTCAAGGAATACAGTTGTAAAACACTTGGGTCACATAAAAATAAGAGGATACTGAAAGAAATTATGTAATAAGAGTTCAGGGGGGCCGGGGATTTAGCTCAGTGGTTTCGCCGCCTGCTGTGCAAGCGCAAGGACCCGAGTTTGAGCTCCGGTACCAAAAGAAAAAAAAAAAGAGTTCGGGAAATTAAGCAGACAGGGGAAGCTGAATACAGTACTTGGAAGAGAATGAGAAAATCTAGAAAATTAAGTAAAATGACAAAAGGGGGGGCATGTCTAGAATTTCAAAGAACCAAATATAGTAATAGGAGTTTTCCAGGAAAGGGGGATAAAATGGAGCACAGAGGCAGGAAACCATGATAATTAAAATTATTAGGAAACAAAATAATTAAAATTATAGGAAAAAATAATTAAAATTTTCCAATTAAAAATATGTTTAGATTGTTAGACTGTCTAGCAGAGTGAATGAAAATATACATTAACATATTATAAAATTTCAAAATCTTCACAGAATGTTATGTAAGTTTCTTAGGAGAGGAAAAAATATATCACACTGAAGGATCACTCATTGGAACTGCTTTGAGTTTTTTTTTGAGACAGGGTCTCACTTTGTAGTCCAGGATGGCCTTGAACTCACTATGTGGCCAAGGCTGGCCTCAGACTCACAGTGATCCTCCTGCCTCAGCCTCCCAAAGACTGGGATTACAGGCCTGCACCACCACGCCCAGCTGAACTTCTTAATAGCAGTGGTGGAAGCAAAACTACAGATGAGCAATTGCTTCAAAATGTTGAAAGAAAAAGGCTTTCTAGCTTAGAATTCTATACCCAACTGAACTGTCAACCAAATATAAAGTAGTCAATAAAGGCATTTTTAGATAGCCCAGGTCCCATTTACATTCCATGTACCATTAGCCATAGAAGATGTGCTCTACCAAAAACCAAAATAAAACAACAAAAATACAACATGGAATGTGAAAAATACCACATAGGAGAATGGTTTAGGTGATATCCCAGGATGACTCTTGTGGCCCTTGATGCAGAGTCACCAGTCTAGAATCAAGCAGTAATACATTGGTGGCTGTCACCAAGATCACTGTCACCACTGAATCATCGTTTTCACCTGAGGACACTGGCAAGGCTGGTCCAGGTTTGTATGAATACTTGCCTTGACCATGTGATGAACTGAATGGCTGCTTTCTTCTGTGCTACACTGACGGCCAACTAAGGACACTGCATTTTGTAAATTTTGTTTCACCTGTTTCTGAAAGCTGAATGTTGGGATTTTTGTGTGTGTGTGTGTGCAGGGTCTTGCTATGTAGTTCAGGTTGGCTTGAACTATGTGGCCTAGGCTGGCCTCAAACTTGTGGCCTTCCTCCTGCTTCAGTCGCCCAAATAGTGGGCTTATAGGTGAGGCCACCATGCCTAGCCTTTGGTAAGTTTAAAGCAAAAAAATAGTCTTGTCTCTGTTTTCACTATTCAGTGGCCAGAAATCAAGTATGAGTTGTGCACCTAATTTCACATGCTTCAGTTGTGGAGAGCTAAAGATTCACTCGCGATGTTGCTAATAATTTAAAAGGAACCCATAAATCCTAGGGAAGATAAAACCAAACTAGGACTACTTGGCTTTCATATAGGAAAATTATTATTTTTCTACATGCAGAAGTATTGCACCTTTCCTTAAATTCATGCTTGCTGCTCAGATTGTCAAAACCAAAGATATTGTTTGGGGCAGTGTTCTTGGTGGGAAAACTAAACCAAGAGAAATTAGGGAATCATTAATGGTTATCTTGGTAGAGATGGCAAGAAAATGCAATTGGAGAGGGGCATAATAGGACTTCTAAGACTTTTGTTTTCAATTTCATAGCTTGATTGATGGGTACTCAGATTTTTAAAACTTTCATTTTCACATATTTTATATACTGTTTTTATGTATAATACATATCATTTTACAGCTGAGATTAAATACAGGAAAACATTGGTACCTGGCTTTCAAATTATGAAAGATGAAAATTTTGCCAAAATGCCTAAAGGAGGGGGCAGGTCAAGTCATAATGAGACTACATTATAGTTTAGGACTGAACCAAAATAAAAATAATGGGGAGATTTATGCAGCACAGTGATTTTTAATTGGATATGATGCTATGATTTTTATCTGCTTTTTATGGTAGTTAATTATAAAGTAACCTTTAAAACTGATCTAAAGATGTTATTTTTGTTTCTTTTTTTTTTTTTTTTTGTACTGGGGATCGAACTCGGGTCCTTGCGCTTGTGCAGCAGGCGGCGAAACCACTGAGCTAAATCCTCGGCTTATTTGTTTCTTGCATGACCTTCCAAATAATTTCATCCAAAGCTAGTATGTGGGGCTGAGAAAGGTTGCTACCTAGGGAAGGGATTAAGGGTTGGTAGGGCAGTAGCCCAGTGAGGGGGATGGGAGCCCAAAGGGTGTTGGGTGAGGTGCATAGCAGAGGCCTAGCATGAGTTGAGGGCATCTCTGGGAAGAGAGGATGGTGGTCCAGGTTGCTGGAGTGGGAACAGGGAGAGATGTTCTAGAACAGGAGTGGTACAGCGTAAGTTGTCTGAGCCAGAAGAGTAGGTGGGGAGGGAACAGGATGTGTGTGCGGTGCTGGCAGTGTGTTCTGGCACTTGGTGGGAGAGCCCACAGTAGTGTGTGCTGAGCGGTGACAGTGACAGGAATTTCATTACGTAGTAGGAGAAGGGGTGACGATCTAAAAAGTAAATTTATTAATAATGCAAACCAGATTTCTCATTATTGGACAAGAATTATGAGTATGGTAGACAAAACAATAAACTGTACAGCTGGAATTGAATATTATTGATTTACATAGAGAACATAGATGCACACACATCACCTCAGTCACATCTACATGTGTACACATTTGCAACTTTGTCACTTAAGAGGCCCCAAGAACAGTGACAGCCCCCTAGTAATGAGCACTTCTAGCACCAGATCTTGGTTTCTAATATATTCCCTGTGGATAGTAGTTTCCATTCTCCACTAAAAGAACCGTAGAGGAATAATTTAACAGTAGTGAATCTTGGCACACATCCTTTCATCATGCAATCAAAATGAGCATCATAATGGAACCCATGGGAATTGTGTCTACCTGATAGGGCACAATGGTAGGGATTTTATGAGTTAATCCCTACAACTATAACATGTAGTGGGAGTTATTTTCTAGGTTTATGCTGTAATGGCACCTTTAAAGAGTCTCCTGTCCTTAGTAGCAGTAACAAATGACAAGGAAGCATGATTGATGTCACCAGATGTTCTTCATACACACCCTTGTAGGATGTCCACTTCACCATCAATCTGACTGCCCATCTGCAATGGGTTGCCAACCTGCCTAAATCAACCGTTTCTTCTAGCCTTCTGTAAAGTACTCTTGTAGATTTGATCAGGGCTCTTAAATAAATCTGGCCTTGCCTTGAGAGCAGGGTAAAGACATTTTTCCTTTTGATGATAAGGAAACTAAAGCTCAGAAAGGTTAAGTAAACAACTGTGCAACACATTATGCAGCTGGAATTCCAATCTAGTTCTAGCTCATTCCACAGGCATGAAAGGAAGTATGGCTACATATCTACACTAATCTCACATACTGTTTCCTTCAGAGGACTTGTCACAGTTCATATTTATCTTGTGTGCCTACTGTCTCTCTTAAAAGAAATCAGTTCTGTAAGAACAAGTTATCTTAACTGGTTTAAGCTGTCTCCCAATACCCAAAACACAGACATGCTCAATAAATATTTATCAAATGTAAAAAACCAGTTACCATTTCCCCAATACGACAAAGGTCTTTTTTTCTTTAAGATTACAATGGATACTTGTAAAATGTTCTTTTTGTCTTTTCTTTAGATGTGTTATCTACAAAAGTGGATTAATTTCCATGTTAAATGAAAATGGCCAATTCTTTAAGAGGAGAAGTATTGAACCTGTACAAAAATGTAAGTAATTATATTGCCAATTTTATAAATGTTGTTCTACAACATGGATTGTTTCGAGATATATAATCTTTCTTTTTTAAGCTGCTGTATCTTGGACGGGACTATCCAAAAGGAGCAGAGTATTTTAAAAGGCGTTTGAAGAATGTTTTCCTTAAAAACAAAGATGTGAAGGACCCAGAGAAGATCAGAGAACTTATTGAACGAGGCGAATTTGTAATGAAAGAGCTAGAAGCCTTATACTTCCTTAGGAAATACAGAGCTATGAAGCAACGCTATTATTCAGATGTCAACAAAACTAACTGATCATTATTATTATAGGTTGGCTGAAAATCAGTGCCAGCTGTCTATATCAAATATTGTGAAATAAACCTAAAAATGGCAACACATATGTAAAAATATCTGAGCTGTCTTACTGAACTAAAATAACTTTCAAGCTTTACTGATATTAAGAGCTTTGGCCACAATTTGGTGCTCAATTTTTATTACTAAAATAGCTGTGCTACCAATTGTAACTGAGTACTCAATATAATACACTTAATTCTCCATTTTACTGAGAGAACACCATTTAGTAAGCAAAATAATTTCTTACACATTTATTGCTCTTAACTTTTGAAGTACTTTTATTTTTGACCCAATCTGGTACACTGACGGACATGTTCAAGGTCTGTTACAAAACAGACCCTAGTAATAATTTAAATGCAATTCTAGAAATATGAAGATTATGTCAGACCTTAAAATAGCCTGACAATGATTGGCATTATATAACTTCTGTTATTTCCATTCATTTTGCTGCTGGCTCCTCCTGAGTCTTAAAACAGATCACCATTTATATATAGGTTGTTTTCTTCCATAAAAAATAATATTACTTTACTTTTATTGTCATAAAAGCAACTTGTTTTGGATCTACTTCTATGGGTTAACGTGACAATGGACCGAATCCTAACAGGATTTTAAGTTTAAATAAACACTTAAGCCTTTTTATAATATGCTTGGTAACTTTTAAAAATAAAGAATATTTCTAACTTAAGAGCTGCTTTTTAAGATTCACTGGTATACTTACTTTAGTGTTTGTGCATTATAACATATTCCCTGTCAGTTGGGGGGCAAATGTTTTAAATTTCCATCTAGAAATACACATTATTGGGGCCAAATATGTGGCTCAGTGGTGGAGCACTTGCCTAATACATTTAAGGCCTTAGGTTCAACCTCCAACAAAAAAGAAAACAAATACACACTATCATGGTCACTATAACTATTTTTTATTACATTACGATAGGAGTGGTACAGTTCATGACAAAAATATTACAAATTTCATATCACTTCACAGCACATACTCCTATAAACATTTCAAAGTTAATTTTAATTAAAAGAGTGGTCATTTTAAAATTTAATGTTCGACATGACCAACATTCCTAGGTCAGCGCAACCAAATGATGGAAAAACAACTGGATCACACTGCATATGTCCCACAAAAAAAGCACAATGTACAAAATGTGCATGTTTCAGTTTACACTATACAAAAATAGTTAAAATACATTCCAGGTAAACATGTTACATTAAGAAATAGTACTAGTAAGAAATTGGCACTCAAAGGAAAAATGCAAAAGTATTTTCAACATGAAAACACAAGACAGTGGAACTGGAAACTTTCTGATAAAATATTAATGGAACCCATTTAGCTCTATTGGGAGATATGGACCCTCTGAAATTGACGTATTTTGCAGGTAAACTTTGTTTTTCCTAAATTCATCTAAATGCCTATCACCATCCCAAATAGGCACTTCAGACTATTGAACTAAAACACAAATCTTAATCTAGTTACGACAATCCTTCCAGAACTAAAGTGTATCTTTAGAAATTTTCATCTGGACAGGATTTTACAACTACCAGTTGTACGCTATCCAGTTTCTCAATGCAGAATTCATGCTACCCAATATTAACACAGAAGTTACTGAAAATATATTCATTTAAAAAGTAACTGATGGATTTTTAAAAGAAATTACTTTATTTAAAAAAATTTTTTTAATTTTTTGGTACCAGGGATCGAACTCAGGACCTTGTGCTTGCGAGGCAGGCGGTGGCAGCACTGAGCTAAATCCCCAGCCCAGAAATGACTACTTTAGATGGAAATAATTTCACATAATTTTTGTTGTCTACCCCCAAAACATCCCTAAATGTGTATAATATTGTTTGGGAAAAATATTTAGAAGATCACTAGAATACAAATGAGATGAGTTTGTGCAAACTAACTTAACATGCCTCACAAGCGTGTGTGTGTGTGCGTGTGTGTGTGTGTGTGTGTGGACAAAATTGTGCAATGGTGGCAGGATAACCTATAAAAGTTAGGTTCTAAATTCTTATGCAGTGTGACTCAGTTAATAGAGCCTAGAATTTCTAATTGAGAATATTCAAATTATGCTACTGATGTCTGCTATATTCTTCCCACAAACATGTTAATGCCTAATACTATGTAACTTAGCACTGTTTTCAACTTCAACAAGGATTTTAATCTTTTGTAGTAAATTAGATAACATTTTTAGGGTTCTCTCCCCTTTAAAAATCTCTACAAAAACCTTTTGTTAAACCATTCAAAATTCACATAATAAAGGATAATTATTACTACTTTAAAAAAATTTTCCTAGCTACATAAAAAATTCAAGAGTCCTAAATATCCCATTATGCACTGCAGTTCCTGAAAAATGCTCATTTCTTTCACTGTGTAGAAACTAGAGGAGGTACTGCATAAGTCTTATAACCCTACCTAGACACAATGTTCCATAAATCTGTAGTTTAGTAAAGCATTACACAAGTCATACTTGGTTTTTACAGTTTTCCTTTTCTGTGAATTAGCTCAGGCACCTGTTTATTTGTACCCAAATAAAACTATAATTAATTTTTTAAAGTCTGCTTTAATTACTTATACAGAGAAAAAACTAGAATATTACACACGAGAAATTTTACTCCTTTAAAACAATTAAGTAACGGTTTATATCAAGTAGTTCAATTAAACACTTGCACTGGAATCACAGCAAAACAATTACTGTAGAACTGGAAGAACCCTTAAAGACCAAACCCTCTCTCTGCAAAATTTAAATTATATACTGTATTATGTTATCTCTGGGTCACATGCCAAATGTGTTACTAAGATATGACAGAAAACTCAACACTACTTCAGGACAAGGATTATGGCCTTTTTTAATTTTTAAGGCTGTCAAGTCCCCAGTGCCTGGTCCAGTGGCTGAACAAATTATTTACTATGTAAATGAATTTTGCTAAGAAGTAAGTTTTACAAATTAATCTTTAAAGTTTTGTTCATTGTAAGATGATTTCAGTTAGTAAAACAATGGAATGTATCACTGTTACCAGGACTATTCCTAGCTAGACTCCAGCATCATTCTCCTTGTACTATAGCAGGCAGACAATTCATACTAGGTTTGAAAATTCCTACTTAGTCACCAACGGACTATTTAGTGAAGAGATGATGTTCGAAGGTTCAATATTAAATAGTACAGCAACCACCTGAAAATTAGCTGTTAGGTCCAATCCCACTAAATACTGCGTGGAGGAAGTAAGACACAGGGCAATTTTGATGTACCTTAATGGACGGCCTTCTTGGAGATTTCACAGCAGCAATATATTATGAGGTTATGGGAATTAAAATATTAAAAGAAAATTGCTTTGAATCATGGGGCATGTGGAAGGGTGGCAGGTAAGATGACATTAATATGGGAGAGGAGTACTGAAACTAGAGAATGGATATTCAAATATAAACTTCACCTCTTGCACAATTTTGCCCAAGATTGGCAATGAAGATGATTATACAGATAAAGAAGTACAGCAGATTGTGCTGAGCCTGACAAACAGGTGTATCTTTACGTAAACTGAATGTAAACTACATAGTTATAAAATTAGATAGGGTCTTTGAGATGATTTCTTTTAACAAAGTGGATAGTAAATGATTTTCTCAAAATCAGTTTTAAAAGACACATACCTAGAATCTAAGTCACCTTTCTTCTAGCCCAGTGATATTTTCACCTCACCACACCATCTCACTTCAAATATTTTAAATTAAATAACACTTTAAATGTATTGAAAGAATTGTTTTTATTAATATTATTTTTAAACCATTAGATGTTCTTAAATATGGATGGGACTTGAAAGGCATTCATAAAATGCTACTGTAGCCAGTGTTAAGAAAACTAGCCCAACTTAGGGAGTTTGAAACTTTGTCAAGTCACTGATTTAAAAGAAAAGTTTTGGTGCTCTCTCATCCCCAAATTGCAACTTTTAAGTTCATATTTAAAAGTAGTATTTTAAAAAGTTTTTTTTTTTTTAAAGTGCCATAATTTGTCAGTAAAGACTACCACATAGTGAGAATGCATTTTGTCGACCTATCCAAATTTTCTCCTGCTGCCCATTTTGACCAGTCAGTTCATGATGATGCTGGATGACCATGGGAATGCAGCCCCTGCTATGAAACTCAGTGACACTCAGAGGTACCCAGAGAGCCTGGCCTTGCGACACTTAATGAATGGATAACTGGCTTCAATAATCTCTGTTATCACTACCAGAACTGAAACTATTTTCAAAAACCGAGGCTTAAATTTGTGCGAAGAAAGAGCAATCTAAGGGAGAATATATTTAATTCCTATAGAATTTTTATGCACATTAAAATTGTTTCCACTATTATAAAATTTTAGTAGCATGTAAGTACAGTCCCAAAATGGTTGGTATAATCCCCATTGCATACTAGATCTGCCTTGACAGGAAAAGCTAGGAATCTTACAGTAATTTATCTAATGTGGAAAGTCAATGGCCTTTTAAAATTTTTCATTACCTTATTTTTTTTCTATTTTTCCCTTTTTATAGAAAAAATATAGTATTTTTGGAAGAATGACCATGACTTATTGCAGTGGGAAGGGGAGAAAACTTTAGTGAACAGTGTAACTACATTCATGAAGGATGACAAACTATAGGTCATGATGTCTAGAAGCTGAATCAAAGGAAGCCTATAAATTTGTGATCCTTCCATAGCTCAGTAAAACTAATAAAGTCTCAACTGAAGTTATAATTACTAAGGAATCCATTTTTGTGACTAGGTAAAACAAAACAGGGATGATTCAAAAGCTTCATAAATCTGTTTCACACCAACATTCACAATTGGTAAGAAAAATAGGAAGTAATCAACTTGCATGCACCAAAAACCCCAAGACAGAAATCTCAGGTATTCAGTTTCTTTTTCACAGGCATTGCTAGTTCAAAAACCAAAATGCAGGGAATACTGGCACTTAGAGGAAGAAAAAGTTTCCACTGTCATTTTAAAATGAGCATTTAAGATAAAAGCTAAAAGTCTGCATGAAACAGGAAAAAATATTAGGTAATGCTAAAACAAAAGCTAATAATTTAGTGTAATGTACAAAAATTACCACTTTTACTTAAGTATGCCTTAAGAAAAAAGTACAAATTGTATTTACATAATTATACACTTTGTCTTTGACTTCTTTTTCTTCTTTTTACCATCTTTGCTCATCTTTTCTTTATGTTTTCGAATTTCTCGAACTAACGTATAGAAGGCATCATCAACACCCTGAAATACACAAAAAGTATAAAATGTGAATGTTTATATATGGTGATTTAAGGTACACAGATAATAAGTTTCCGTAAACACTGATAAAGAATAAGGACACTTCATGTTTTTCTTCAGGCAGTTGAATATATCAGACTTTTAGGATCCTTAAATATTGTCTTCACGGCAATTCTGACATTACAAATGGGACCGAGTCTCCTAACAGGCAACAGCAATCAGTGACAGAGAATGTCACAAATGACAGAAAAAGTTGACAGAAAGTCAACAAATGATGTGTTTTTTTGCAGAACTTAATTTGCTACTAATTTTTCCATGTTAGCAAACCTTACTTCTCAAATCCAAATGCATGCATGTGTGCTTGTGCACACTTGTGTATATACACTTCTATTTTCAGTTTCATAAATCACAGCAACAGTATCTAAGCTCTCGTTCTAGATTCACAATTTAAATACTTCACCAAGAAGTAAACAGTATCTAGACCCCCCCTTTTTTTGAGTTTTCAGATGTTAAGACACTAGTTTCAACCCACACATTATCATTAAGAAAGTGGTGTAAAGTGACCCTGACAAAAGATAATATTATTTTGAAAAATGTTAGTACCTGATTTTTTTTTTTTTTGGTACCAGGGATTGAACTCGGGTCCTTGCGCTTGCGCAGCAGGCGGCGAAACCACTGAGCTAAATCCCCGGCCCAGTACCTCTGATTTTTGAAGGGCTAAACCATTTAAATGATGCTGTAGTTTACTAATGTGGAGGAGGTTTTTTTATTATTTTAGTTTCTGTTCAGTATATTATATAAAGCTTGCCATATAAATACTTGACTTCAAAGAATTTCAGTTCTGAGGTACTATGTCTATTTGTAATCATAGCAAGGTATATAAATTCTAAATCAGCTATAATTAAAAAATGATTTTAAGTCAAAATAATTTTTAACCTAATAATCCACAATGTGAAAAGTGGTATTTTGAAAGAGGTAGCAGAATCGATTTTAATCCTTGAATACTTATTCAGTCAGCATATAAGTCAATTTTACCATGTCTCCGTTAATAAGTGAATTAAATATAAGTAAATGCAAAAAATTGAAAAAAATATGATCCTTTCTTGTATTTTAAAATCTTTTCCACCTATCAGTAAATATAGAAAGAAAATGTTAACTTAATAATGCTTCCAAACCTAGACACTAGAGGGAGTCTTAGGAACAAATACCCAACAAATTAAATTGGATAAATCAAGCAATGTTAATAAGAACAATGAACTGGGTTTCTACTCATTGTAATTTACCTCTGTTGAATAATTAATTATATAAAATTTATAATATGTATTGTAAATACCCTATGTATAAATACATTACATTATCTTAAAAATTAAATTTTAAGTGATAGGATTTATCCTTTAACACATTACTCAGATCTTCAACATATTTCAAAATAACAAATTACTTCAGAGCCTTTTCTTTCTCAAGTTATTTAACTAATTTTCAAAACAGATACATAACTAAGAAAAGTATGACCGATAGATATTTTCAAACAGGAAAGAGTGGCAATGAGAGGCTCACCCAGGTTTGAGTAAGCAGTAGTAGGATAAAAACTAGCATCACTGATTTGAATACCAGTGAATAAATGTTCCCAATTAAATACTCAAACTGCATGCAGTGATGCTTTCCACTTTCTAAAAATTGTTACTGATACAGTAAGTACAAATACATGGTTTTGTTTCTCCCAAAGGAGAAAGGAAAAGTGATAATTGATCAGCAGTACAACCAAGGCTTACTCACCTATATCTCCCTTTATGCTATCCTTCTTAACACATATAAAGTGGAAAACTTCCAAAAGTATAATTATCTATAACTCACAAACATGTGACAACTGAGAATCTGAAATCCTGAGACTAGGATGCAGTCTTAAAAAAAGATCTATAATTCCCTTATCCTTCGTGAGTTAATTCCCTTTGGTCACACACTCTTACGTAGTCTATTTCAACTACTTTTATAATGAAGAAAAAATGCCAGTGAAGCAAAAAATGAAAAAACAACTTAAGACAGAAGACTTTGTAAGGTAAAAGTATACACTTCAGTAATTAAGACACAATGAAGCCAGGTGTAGTGGCACATGCTAGTAACCCCAGCACTCAGGAGGCTAAGGAAGGAGGATTGCCCTGAGTTTGAGGCCGGCCTCTGCTACATAGTGAGTTCAGTCGCAGCCTGAACTACATACATAGGAAGATCCTGTCCCCTCAAAAACAAAACAAAACAAGAAAAGGAGAAACAGCGAAGGCAGATTTTAATAACATGACCCTCGTCTAAGATTCTAACAAATACTTTAAGCTCATGCTACACTGGCCTCTACATTAGATAATTTCAATGAGTAGGGAAAATGTCACAGTTAACCTAGACAGTACATTAAGTTCCTTTTTGTTGTACAGGAATATATATATATATATTCTGTCTGTTTAAGCCTGTCTTTTTCAAGACTAAGGAAATATGATTTGTATATTATCAAATACATTTAAAAAATATGTTCACTGAACTTTATTAGGGAAGTAAATTTTTTCTTTATATAAGTGCTATTCATGTCCACTAAAAAAGATTTAATTCATTTTGTCAAGCAACTACTTGACAGTCACACTACTGTCAACTGTGAAAACTATGCACAAATTAGAAAGTTCAGAACAGTATGTTTCTGTATTTGTTTTAAAGTATAAAACTTATTTTTGAATTTTATTTGAAAGTTTATTTTTAAAATCTAATAGACAATAGGAAGATAAAATAAGTTGGTTATGATACTGTTATTTCCAAAAGTTTTAACTTTTCAAGTTGCATTTTAATGTTATATTTTACCACAACTTCTAAAATTAAGGCGCTGCTTATACAATGATACTCAAAAAATATTAAGAGTTCATAAATCTGTTAAAAATGTCAGTAATAGTTTGGCAGATAAATTTATTACATAATGCCTTTTTGGACTGAGTTTACTATTCAGATGTGTATTTTAAACTTTTGGGAAATAGTCATTATTTCAGACCTGAAATTCATATAATCAATTTTTAGCTTAGCACAATAAATGATATTCTAGCAGTTTTGAAAAGTATAATTTTATTTCATGTCCTCAAAGAATACTGCATATTATGAACAACAGGCAGCAAAAATTTGAGCATTGGCATAAACTTTATGTCTGTCATCTACTGAATGAGGTTTTTTCTGAACAAGACAGAATTTAGACTCTACTCAAATCACATTTACTGGGCAGCCACTAACTGTAGGAACCTTACTATGTAATGGGCATGCAAAGATTAAAAATACATAGTTCGGGGCCGGGGATTTAGCCCAGTGGTTCCACCACCTGCTTTGCAAGCACAAGGTCCTGAGAAGTTCAATCCCTGGTACCAAACAACAAAAAAAATTTATGTATGGACAAAAATTCAAGCAAGATGACAGTGTTTTTTAGACATAAGGCCAAAAAGGCTGGAGAGGTGGTATTAAGGACCACATACACCATGCTGTAGAGCCTGAGATTTTATTTGGTAGGTAAGTCAGTGACTAGATTTACAGATAAGAGAATCTCCTTTCTTTTCATCATCTCTGCTTGCACAGGTGGCAGCAATAGGTATATAGGAGGTTAAAACAGTCCCAGCAAGAAATCAGAGGGGCCTGAGCAAATGATAAAAACCAGAAAGTAACACCATAGACTTTATAGTAGCTTCCAAATTGGGTGAAAAAGAGAGGCAGGAGTCAACCCAGAACTCCTAGGTTTTTCATGTGAGCAAAAAAAGTACTGCAGATGCCACTGAGTTAGAGAACCTAGTTAGAATCCTTATGGTTTCTGCAATGTTCCAAAGGAAAAATACATTGCAAGAGGGGCCCTTTCCCATATGCTGGGCCATTCAATCGTACTCTTCTGTACCATGTCCTATATATTTTTCTTGCTAAGAAAAGAAATCAAAAGCTGATTTTAAATCCTGAATCTGATTTTCCTTAAAAATGAAGTTATCAGTTCCCAAACAGTTAGCTAACTTAAGACTAAATCAGAAGTTTATGCTGAACATAGTCTATTATAGCCATCAAAATGGTCTTGATTATAATTTTTATTGCAAAGTAAATGTATTAATTATGGAAACAAACTAAGATTCTTAATATTTCAAATTAAAATTCCACATCTAAATAGTTCCATGTGGTTGCTATTTCGTTACCTTTGAAAGACATCTGCTTTCCGCCAAAATTAATAGGCTGAACTTACCAGATTACATTATAATGCATTTTTTAATTTTCACACAGCCAGGAGTCTTTTCTTCTTTGCTGATTTTTTTCAATCTGTATTGTCGAATCTCTCTCACCAATGTATAAAAAGCATCCTCCACTCTCTGCATTGTAAAACACAACTTCTTTAAAGTCTGTTTCATTGGTAAGAGTAATTTATTGGGACAGCCATGTGCAGGAAGTTTGTAACTATGAGCTTCACTTGAGAATTTTTTTTTAAACAGACACTGTTTGAATAAAATTGAGGATGCATTTTTAAAATATGGGCTGGAGCCTGGTTTGTTCTTAAAAGTTTTGTTTTCTTATGGAATTAAGAGTTTTTAAAAAATTGAATTTGAAGTTGGGGAGATTACGAAAAACCTATGTTTATCAATTTATACAATCATTTTAATTTGCCAGTCAAGAAGTTAAAGCCTAAAGTTGGGTTTTAATCATTTAATTATTTACTGTACGAAGTGAGAAAAGTGGTAAAATTAGAATATACAGTCTATGTTAAAACACAAAAAGTATCTTGCAGTAACAGCCAAGAGACTAGAATCTCAAAGGTTACCTCCGACTGTAACACTTTGTAGCCAATTTTCTAATTCCACAGCTAGAATTGAGACTGAGATCTTTGTTGATGGATAACTACATTATTTAAATATTAAATAAGGGCTGTTTGCCAAAATACTAAAATGTCACAAACTGTTTAAAATACACACAAAATGGGAGTAGTGCATTTTATATTTTTACTACAAGTTAAAAACAAACTGCAGAACAGTGTTCAAACATACTGGCTTTGTAACCTCTATTCTAATTTAAATATTCTATATGGGCTTATCCAGCTAAGGCTATGATAAGAAAGCGCTAACAAAGCACAATCATATAAACGCACACTGAAGATAAAGTGTTCATTTTTCCTAGCCCAGAAAATTAGGCAGTAGCCCTAAGGGGACAAAGCACTTGGGCACAAAGCACCAAAGTAGGGGTTTCCATCTAAAAGAGAAATGCATATTTCTATTAATCTTCATGTACTGCAAATTAGCTTTAAAGATGTGATATTTGTGTTCACTCTAAAAGATGTGAACACTTAGGAAAGTTGTTATATTTTACTACACATTTAATTTTAAGCTTATTGTGTTTGTTTCATTTTAAGAACAAACTGAATTACCTTGGGCACTGGCATATTTTAACCTTGTGCAATTGGTAATATCTATGTCTCTACTGAACCGAATGTGACAAAATGGACCCTGCACCTACAAAGCTAACATATATCAAAAGTATGATTTGCAGTTTTGAATTTAATGAGGCACTGAGTCAGCCACTAGGTTATTAAGGGCAGTAATCCAATGAATGGGGCTAATTTTTATATGCTTAAGTCATTTGTACATTTACTGTCAACTACAGCTAAAAGACACTTCAATTCTTTAGGGTATATTTTTACAAATCTCAAGAGTACATAAGAACTGCTTCAGTAAAGTTAAACAGTTTATCCTTAAGAGTTTTGATAAAATTAAGTTTCAGTTAAGAAACAGGCATCTAAATATGATTATGTATTAAAATGTATACTTCAATCTTATACCATCCAACAATCTAATAATACAAATATTATAGCTCAAGAAAATTTTATTTTATGTTTAATGGAGTCAATTAGCTAGCTAAATCAACTAGAAATAAAAATTTCCAATTATTTTTAAAGCATTAAATGTGTTGGCACTCTAAATTACATCTGCATTTATACTGGCTTATAAAAGCTTGTATGTATCATTAATTCTCAAAAAGGTTTATTTTTAGTCATTTGTCCTTGAAAAATTATACATTAGAAATGTTCATCATTAAGCAAAGTTAACTTAAGATATCAAGATAACTCTGGTAAAGCATGTAAAAAATGTAAAGTAAGAGCTGTCGCTATCTTTAGAAATGATTTTTTTCAATTTGAAAATCAATGCAAGTTAAAAAGTATATATTTGTATATATCTATATAGAGATATTTATACACAAACCAGGTAAAAGCTCATATTTTCTTATAATTTTAAAGACTGTAAACTTTATTCCTGTTTAAAAAAAACTCACAAGGTCATTGTAGAAGTACTAAAATAGGCTACAGGTGAGGATAATGGGATATTGGTCCTCTACTAACTTAGCAGAAGCAAATTCTGATTTTAACTTATTTCTGAAATCAGTTTGAATGTGGCTGGTTTCTCAGTGTAAGCGTCCCCATCACCAATACCAGAGTATAAGATGTTTCCAGCAATGCAGAGAGAATTGGAAGCCAATAATTATAGAGATCACTACCCACCACCTGAGTGGCTAAGTACACCAAAAATCATTTTTCAATTTATTTTTTCTGATATGAAATTTAGATTAGATTTAATAAATCAGTCATTTGCCATAATTTTTCAGATTTGAACTAGTTATTTCTTAATAATCTTTTTTTAAAGTCAGACTGCCATCAAGAGAACATAAGGAGGCCGAGGCATGAGGGTCCCAGGTTTGAGCCTAGTCTGGGCAACTGGACCCTGTCCCCAAATAAAAATTAAAGAAGGGCTGGAGATGTAGCTCAGGGTGCAGGCCCTGGGCTCCATCCCCAGGGAGGGCAGGGCAAGGGAGAGGAGAGAGAGGAGAGAGAGGAGAGGGAGGAGAGGGAGGAGAGGGAAGAGAGAGAGGGCTCTACAACATGAAAACATTGTTATTTATCTCTGCCTTACCATTGGTACTAGATCACATTTTTAAAAACTGCATACAACTACGCATACAATTATGAAAAAGAAGACTCATTTCATATTCCAAAATATTAAGGTAATTTTTGAAGCTAATGTATAGCTGAAACATATTCAGTACCCACTGTAACCAGTTGCTAATAAGCTCTTATCTGGTACTCAGTGATTTATCCTTGAAAATACGGCTTATTGCTATATATACTCACTTTCAAATGTCACTTATTAAACTCTTAAGAACAAATGAAGATATTTATATAGGAATAAGAGTATATAAGTTTAAATATGTAATTTTTCAAGTCGAGATCTGACAGTATTTTCAACTTAATATAAAACCGACTTGTAAGGATATAGAAACAGCTCTCCATAATGCAGAAAATATTGTTAAAATAGTATTATTGTATATCCTAATGCCTATGCTTTCACTAAGATTTCATTTTATCAAGTATTTCTTCTGTTGAATCTGCAAAAATTCTTCCAAAAACTTTTCAGGAAAATAACATACCAAATACCCTAATTATGTAAAGATACAAGAATATCGGCTTCTTTTGAGACAGGAATGGAGGAACAAAATGTATTCTGCAAAGCAACTTTGCATCCCTGACTTCTCATTAATCTTGCCAAATTATAGCCCTTTTCAGGTAGTACTGAAGTATAAGAATAACACTACTTGGGAGGATATGCATGGTTTACGGTAGGCTCTCAGTAATTGTCTTGGTGCTTTTTAATGAGAAAAAACCCAAAATTCAAAATACTGATTTTGTACACAAACTCAAAAAACAGATATGGCACAGGGGAGGGTTTTTGTTTTGCTTTAACTTTTTTTTTTTCCCATTAACTTTACTGGTACATTTTAGGTATATAATACAGTTACATTCATCATTGGGATCTTGTACCATTACATGAGTCTCTTGGTTCTTATTTTTTTTCCCCTTCCCTTGCCCTCCCTTCACCCCCTCCACCCTTCCTTATTTGCAAAGACCTTGTTTTCATTTTTTTCCTCTTCTCATATTTTTTCCTTTCCCTTTTTTCCCTTCCCCTACCCCTCCCAATTCCCCTGCTCTTTTAGACCATTTCTTCCTGTTACACAATATCAGTTATACATTTTTTAAATTACAATATTAAGATCTAGGAGACATTACCACAGATTTCACAGAATTTAAAAGGATATAGAAAGCATATTACAAAAATCTTTTTTGAAATAAATTTGACAACTTCTAAGAAGTAACTTAGAAGACAAATTAATGAAACTAACTCTGGAGGAAGTATAAAATTTGAATAGCACCTATTAAAGAAAATATATTCCTAGCTTGAAAACCTACCTATATGACAACAGCAGGCTCATATACATTTTAACTGATAAATTATATCAAACAATTAAAGCAGAAAAAAGAAGGAACACTTCTCCCCTCATTTTAGGAACTCAACATTGTGCTAATCCTAAAACTGGATAAAGATAATAGAAGAAAAAAGTATGAACATAGATAGAAATTTGTTTAACAAAACAAACTCTTAGAAGTCAGATCTGGCAGGATGTAGAAAGTGGTTTTGTTATAGGGATGGCAGTGTTGGTTCAGCATTGGAAGATCCACCCCTAAAAGTCATCATTTGAACAGAGGAAAGGAGAAAGCCATACGATCCCGTCACTAGTTGGAGAAAGAGTATTGGACTAAATTCTACAGCTGTTCATGGTAAAAGCTATCAGGAGACTAGAGGTAGAACAGAACCTTCTCAACAGATCAAAGACATGTACTCCATACTTCCAACAAAAACTCTGTTTTGCTTTAACTTTATGATAAACTTTAATAGAAGTCTTCTATCAATCAGTTTTATGTACCTAGAAATTAACAACAAAACCCTAAAATTAATCACTCAAAATTTGGAAAACTAATTTTTACATTAAGTTCAAACTGAAACCACCAGAATGCAAACAAAGTGAATGGGGAGAAGCAAATATTCAGAGAAGTCTGCTTTGGTCATCTACTTTACTGAGTCCTCCCCACTTTTAAGAGTTTAGCTGACTGGAAACTCAAAGCTAATTCCCACGGCGTATGTGTTTCAGTTTTAACAGCTTCTGCCAACACTACTATACACTACCCGAACAGACCAGGAAAATCCATCCATTACTGTCTAGATAAATGGGAAACTAAGTAGCAACCCTTATACACTAAGAACACAGGGATCACATATAGCATACTAGTGGAAAATAACTACTCTTTCCTTTCAGATGAAGACTGAAATACTGTAAAGAATATGAAATGCATTATATTCTGGCCAGGTAAAGGTTTTCTGAATTACAAACCAATTAAATTGGTAAAAAAGATATATATTCTGCAACACCGTAAAAAGTACCAGAGTGACATTTCTGTTCCCTTTCCATAAATAATTTTAACTTTAAAATTACAGTACTAGAGTTCATCTATAAAATTTTAGTTGAAAGTCTGGCCTAACTTCCAGTGTCTAATCAAATAAAATTATCCAAAACATTAAGAATTAGCATAATACAAAAAAAGAAAGAATTAGCATAATACAATCCTTAGGCCAATACAGCCACCACCTCTTTTGTACTATACACAAACAAAAAAATGATTTTTGTATTTTAAAAAAGAGCAACAGATTGCACTTGTGGCCCTCAAAGTCCCAAATATTTAGTATCTGACCCTTCACAGACAAAGCTTGCCAGTCCTTAACTCAGAACTTCTAAATGAATGTTCTGTTAGTACTACCCTGGATATCATTCTTTTCAGTATTTATGTTGTAGGCTCATGAACAAGACCTGAAATTAAGGCACAACGTAAGTTGCTGATAAAATATAATAAAGATATTCATATTTTACTCAAATGACAAACCAAATAATAGATGAGTAACAAAATACTCTGCAAAAGGAAGGGCTTCAAATTTTCACAAAAACTGGAGCTGTAAAGTTTACTAAAATGTATAGTACGTTACAATTTCTAAAACTATGTGGAATAGCTCTTTAAAGGCTTCCAAAAGCATGCAAATATCAAATTAATTTCAAAAATAAAAGATGAATAAACTTTTCAAAGCAAATTCATTTCTAAGCAAATCAAGTCCATTCAATAAAATAAAATCAAAGAACAAATTAAATATCTTAAGTTATATAGTTTATCAACATACACTACATAAAGACATCAGTAAAACAGGATATAAATACAAGAATGACAGACCACTGTGTTAAGAAGTACTTTTGTATTAAATCCCTCTACATATTAATTAGATGATCCACATAAATTTCTAAAAGCAAATTTAGGCTAATCTACATCTACATCATATACCATCAAAAAGAAAACTAAATTTAAAAAAACCAAGGCCACAAAACAGTATAAAACCTAAAAATCTATTTTAAAACAAAGACTGGTAATTTTCTGATCAATTATGAATGCTGTGGTACATTAAAGCATTAATGTCAAACACCAAGAATAAATCAGTGTTTTGAGGTAGCAATCATACAAAGAAGAGACAGACAGAACTCTTTTAGACTCTCATCAATGAGAAGTAGAGAGCAACACTGTGGGACCCAGAAGACTGTCTCCATTGGCTTCCTCTGCAGTGCTCTGTATACCAAAATCAGAACCACTGGAAGCTTGTTGGAAATGCAGAATTCACAGGTCTCATGGGAACCCCACTGAATCAGAAACCAGATTTCAATCAGCCCTATATGCATGCTAAAGTATGAAAAAGCACTTCTCTTGCAGTCTTTTATATTAGGGAGTCTCATGGTTTTACATGTCAACTAAAAATGTCCACTAGCCTCAAATCCATCTTTTAAAAGTTGTAACTAATGCAGGTATAATAAAATGTGAATGGTAGAATTTAGGTAATAGCTTTGCAAATGCTTTCAATAAAGTTCTTCAAATTTTATATATGAGTTTCTTAATAAAATATCAGGAGGAAACGCATTTAATCATGTTCTCTGAGTACCTTCTCTCCTGAAGGAAAACCAAGGGGACTGGTCAGAGATCAGTAAATAAAAACCAAACAACTTCCCAGTCTTTGGAATCTGGAAATGGACTGAATGAAATCTTACTTAGCTGTAAAGTGATGCCCAAGAAGGCCTCCTTTAACCTACAAATCAGGTGTTAGTAAAACTGCCATAGACAATATACTTGCACGATGGCCAACCTACAGGAATTCTTAATCCCCCCCAAAAAACACTTAAAATGGAACTGTCTTTTTTTCCTGTGTACCAAATATGCACAATCAGTAAGAAGTATGTATGATGTCCGGCTAAGGACATAAGACATATATCCTAGCTAAATAATTTTATACTTAACAAGTACAGAATCATCTTTTTTTGCCTCCTAGGCACCTATAAACTAGAAAAAGCCCAAAACAAATTTATTAAATATACATGATTACAGTGGAAATTATATTCCATCATGTCTTTATGTAATCATTTCTAGAATTTTTTTCCTGTATGGTAAAACTCTTATTTCATATGCAAGTTATTTAAATAATATCAACTGAAATTAAGAAAAAGTAATTTTTAAAATGAAGATTTCTGAAACAAAATTCAGGCTCAATCTAGTGTTGTTGTCTGAACAATGCACTAAATGAGTAACTGAAAATTTCTATTTACTAAATATTCCCTTGCTTTAATGGAAACTTATTCCAAAAATAAATACATCCTCGAAAAATTTCTGCCATAATAAAACTCTCTAAATACAACAAAATTTACTATAGAAATAAAAAAAATAATTCTGTGAAATGCACTTCCAAAGTAGAAGACTCAAATTTTGTCCCCGTCTTCATGTATATAACTGAGAAAAATATCTTTCTTGAATCCTAAATATCAGATGACTTCAGAGTTAAAGAAAAATTTTCAGCCAAAAGTAGTATCATGGTAACTGAATTAAAGCACTGGTCGCTCAAGAATAGAGAACATTACCGGGGATTTAGCTCAGTGGTTCTGCCGCCTGCCTTGCAAGCGCAAGGTCCTGAGTTCAATTCCCAGTACAAAAAAAAAACATTTAACAAACACTGTTCATTTCTTATTTTAAAGAGAAAATTGGACAAATTAAATGATTTAACATATAATAACAGTATGCTACCAGCTATGTATATTTATTAATGTGCTTGCCTTCCTGTCTCCAAAATACTGTTAGAATATGTATTAATAAATTATGATTAATGATTAAAATCATTTGATATATTTTGCCAAAAACAGATTTGTATTTATTCCAGATTTGCTTACCTGTCTTGTCTTTGCTGATGTTTCAATAAAAGGAATTCCGTAACTTCTTGCTAAGTCCTGAGCTTGTTTTGTGTCTACTGTTCTAGAAGGCAAATCACATTTATTTCCTACTAGAACCATAGGTACATCTTCAGAGTCTTTAACTCTTTTAATTTGTTCTCTGAGAAAGAAAAAAGTTATAGCAGAGGCATTAGTAACCCAAAATCCATCAAAAACTGTCAGAAGTCACAACTTTTGGCTTATAAATTTTTGCCTTTTGCCACAACTTTTGCCTTATGAACACTTTTCATAGTTCCTAATTTCTACCTTATCAAATTTTCTTGCAGGTTATTTTCTGGTTAACTGTAGAAGCACAGTAAAACTACAGTCTAATAGGTTCACATGCAAGTAGATCAAGATTAGACAGAAAACACTATGCCTAATTTAAAATACTCTAATCTTAGAAACATGGGTATGTGGCCAAATGTATATATATACAATTATATTTACCAAAACATGAAGTACAGTGTTAATGTAACTTTCACATTTTAGTAGTCACCCTTATCTGTGGGGTACACACTGCTAGACTCCCAGTGGATGCCTGACATGGCAGACAGTACTAAACTCTCTGTATATTGTTGTTTCCTAGACATACACACATAATAAAGTTTAATTTATAAATAAGACATAGTAACAGATTAACAATAACTAATAAAACAACTATAGCAGCCTATTGTAGTAGAGGCTACTTAAAGCTTATGAGCTGCTTATTTATGGAATTTTTTCAATTCAATCTTCTCAGACCACAGTTCAGTGTAAAAGAAACTGTGGATAAGGGAACTATTGTACTTTCCCCCAGAAGAAAGTGACAATTGGAAAGAATTTGATTTCTGTATGGGCAACTCTGAAGTTACTACACTGTTTATTATGTTAAAAGTCTTCTCCGTGTTGCAAATTTTCAATATAAGATGTGCAAAAGCACAGGGAAGGCTCTGGAGTCGGAACAGGCCTAGGTTTCGATCTCAGCACCACTACCATCTATACTATCTGGAACAAGTTACTCGGCTGCTCTTATTCTCAGGAACCTCACTTGTAAAATGGGAATGTTGCTTACCTCACAGAAATTATTTTAAAATTTAAATTAGATAATATAGGCATGGCAACTGGCAAACTCAATAAACGAAAGCTAGTTACTTCTCAATTCCAATTTATTATGTTCAACTTGAACCCACCTATAATGGTGAATATCTTCAAAAGATTTAGTATTATTTATGGCAAATACACAAAGAAAGCCCTCCCCAGTCCTCATGTACTGGTCCCTCATTGCACTGTACTCCTCTTGACCTGCTGTGTCGAGAATATCCAAGAGACAGGTTTCTCCATCAATTACTACTTGTTTTCTGTAGGAATCCTGAGAAGGGAGAAATACAGTCTGTATTATTATAGTGCACCTTTTAAAAAGGTGTTACATACAACAACAAAAAGACAACCCCACTCAAAATGGGCAGAAGACTTAAATAAATATTTCTTCCAAGATAAACAAATGGCCTATTAACACATGACAATATAGTTAACATCATCCTTAGTCATTAGGGCAATGCAAATCAAAACCTAGAGATACCACCTGGCACCTGATGGCCATTATTAAGAAACAAAAAGAAAAACAAAACAAAAATACCAGAAAATAACAACTGTGGATGAGAGGATGTGAGAAACTAGAATCTGTGTGCAGTGCTGTTGGTAATATAAAATGGTACAGCTATTATAGAGAACAGCTTGGCAGTTCCTTGAACAGTTAATGGTAGAATTACCATGTTATTCAGCAGTTCCATTCCTAGCATATCAGTGGAAATGAAAGCAGAGACTCAAGGTATACCAGTGTCTACACCATCTACTATTGCCAAAATGTAGAAACCATCTAACTGTCCATCAACAGACAGTTACACAACACTGCAGTGGTTGCACAACATTTTGAATGTACTTGATATCACTAAACTGTACACTTAAAATGGCTCTAGTAGTACACTGTGTTATGTATATCTTCCTACAAAAGTGATTTTTAAAATATCATATGGACAATCAACAATATAAATGTTAGTAACAAAAAAATCTACCTGTAAGAAATTACTACCAAAATAGAAGAGTTCTACAATTCTATTATTCCAGATGACTTAAATCCAAAACAAATCAATTTATAACTAATTATCACAGATCTACTTTATTTTTAGTCAAAAGAATATACAACAGAAGCCGGCTGTGGTGCACAGGCCTATCTATAATCCCAGCACTTGGAAGGTTGAGACAAGATTGCCACAGGTTCAAGGCCAGCCTGAATGTAGCTAGACCCTGTCTGTCATTCACACACGCACACACCAAAACAAAACAAAAACAACAGAATAGTCAATAAATAAGATTCTAATGCCCTTGTGAAAAGCCTGAAAACAGTATCTAACCACCCGATGGATAAAAAGGGCACAACTGTTTCATCTGCAAATTTTGAGAGCCTTCTATTAAAAAGATGGAAGTGGAAGTGGGGAAAGGGAGTGAAGGAAGAATGGAGAGACAAGAGAGGGAGAAAGAGAGGGAGAAAGGAGAGAGGGAGGGAGAGGGAGAGAAGGATACCGAGATCTTAGAGACTATTCAACTGTAAGAATAAGTAGAGGGCGGGCTTCCCTAGCATGCCAGAGGCACTGCCAGCACACATCACCACACACACACACACACACACACGCACACTCTCTCTCTCTCTCCAACAGAATCTTGAATAAAAATCTGATTTTCCTCTGACTTTTGAGTTATACTTATGCCTAAAATTTCACACACTCTGCCAAAACAGGCCTCAAAAAATAAGGAAACGGGATGGTTATCATATGAAGCCATGGAATAAGAAGCAGAGCCAACAAGTATGAAGTATACATAAAGGTACTATTTCTTATTGTTCTGCACATGGGCTTAACCCTTAGTTCACAAATCAATTTACTGACCATTCTATCACTTGGGGGAGAGGGGTCATTGCAAGTCATGATCTTGGTAAAATATTTTTAAAATGTTTATAGGACAAGAAGAACACAAAGGTATATATATAGTGTGACCCCAACAAAATGTGTGTACATGGCTGTATAAATGTATCTGCAGACATATTTAAAAACTGGTGGTATATACAACAAAGACTTTAAAAGGCTGTCTTTGATGGAGATGACTAAGGGAGACAGACCTATCTCTTGCTTTTCTCTCTCACTCTCTCGGTATGATACTAGATGCTACAATAAATGTGTTTCTTTAGATTTCATTTGAAATTTTTTGGTGCTACAGATTGAACCTAGAGACTAATATTGCTAAGCTCTACCACTAAGCCACGCCCTCCAGATCCTTTAGCCTTCAATTTTAAAGAGGATGAAAGCCTAGAACATTAGACTACCTTGCTTATCTATTAAAATATACTTCCTGTATTTTCTAAATTATCTAATAAAAATCAATGCTCTCAGCAGTCAGGAATAAAAGGATGGATATCTTCTGAAGAAGCTTTTAAATAAAGATTTGAATATTTGGTTGACAATTTTAACCTATTCACTTGATTAACTACTTGAGAGAATTCCTGTGGGATATAAACTGAAAACCAGAGTTTTGTTTTGTTTGTTTTTTAAATGATTAATTTGTATGTGTGTGGCAGTGCTAGGGATTGAATGCCCAGGGATTCCTGTGTACTGGGCAAGTGCTCTCTACCTCCAATCCAGAGCCAGTATTTCTGAATAATGAGAAAGCAGGAATTGAGAACAAAGTATAGTGTTTTACAGTCAATTTAACCCAGGTGTGGCTCAAATTATATAAAAGTGACCAAAAATTTTTTCTCACCTACTGTTATCAGTTCACATTTTGTATGTACCAATATGAACTAAAGTTATCCTTATAAGTGACATTTCCTTAGTCTTCAAATCTCAAACTATCTACAATAGAGTTAAACAATACAGTTTCTGGAGCCACACAAGCCTACCTACTACGTAAAGCAGGGCTGTGGGATTACTCACCATCTGCCTCAACAAAGTTCTACTCATGAAATCTTCAAACGCTGTTTCAAAGGTAGATAGAATGTAGAGTATTAACAACTTCTGCACATATTTCATAAGATGTTTCCATGATGAACACTCTACAAAGGGTCCAAAAAAACTGGAAAAGCAGTCTCTTTCCTATCAACCAACGTTCCTAAGAACATTGACAGCAAAGTTGGCAGCCCTACACTTGGTTAATTTTCTTTTCTTTTTTTTTTGACATAGGGCCTGACTATGTAGTTCAGGCTGGCTCTGAACTCATCATGCAGCCCAGGCTGGCCTCAAACTCATGGTGGTCCTCCTGCCTCGGCCTCTCACATGTTGAGATTGCAGGTGAGCACCACCACCCCATCTCGCACTTGGTTATTTTAAAAAGTAATTCACAACCTACTCATAATACTAGTGATTAGAGGTAATGGGTTTAGGATAAAACTCATCTTCTAAAGTTAGTCTTAGAATCCTTATTCCTGGAAGCATAATTAATCACTGAACTATATAAAAAAGGTAATATAACTTGGTAAAAATTAAAGAACAAAATTGCTAAATGACAAGATATAATCTCAAAAGAACTGACAAGTTTGAAGAGAGCAGAAAGTAAACACAAAAATACTACAGATTTTGTTCCAACATCAGGTTAGTTCTAAGGAAAAAAAAAATATGTGTACATAGGAAAAAAACTCTGCATTCATGTAGTATCTTTCCAAGAATTAAAGTCTAATAAGAGGCTTACTAGCAAACTATTCCTCACAGGCCCCATCTTGCCCACAGTTTTTGTATGGCTCAAGAGTTAAAAATAGTTTTTACATTTTAAATGATTGTTAAAAAATAAAAATAAAAGAACAAACAAAAACCTCAGAGAATATGTCACAAAGATCCTTCTGGTCCTTTACAGAAAAATTTGCAGTACTCATGATAAGCTAATACAGTAACTTCACAAATTTCAAGTACAGTTAACACATATTATTTATTCCCTTCATCCCTAAAAACAGAAGTCACCACTTTGTGAAAGAACAGGATATCAAGGCCCAATAAACTTTTTAAAAACACAAATTCCATAATGGAAGTAGTTAATGATGGAGCAAAAAAGAATCAAGATTTTATTGTTTTTTTGAGACAAGGTCTTACTATGTAGTTTAGGTTGGCCTCGAACTCAAGGTGATCCTCCTGCCTCAGCCTCCCGAGTAATGGGATTACAGGTATGCACTACCATGCCTGGATACATTTTAAATTAGTGTTATTTCTAGACTTTCAAATAATGTAAACTTTTATATCAGGTACACAGGTTACTAATATCTTTTAGGGAGCTAGGATAAAATAAAGTCACTTAAAATCAATCAACATAATAAAATAATAAATGAAAGTTATTCCATGTATTTTCCCTCACTCTCCAAGTGTTGTTTTTCTCATCTACTGACACAGTATATAACTTTTCTAAATGATATGTATTACGCTAGCAAGAGTGAACTGTAGATGAAATTAAAACATTTCCGGTAATACAGTAAGTAGACAAAATTCTCTCAGAAAACAATTATAGAATTTATCTAGAAGAATATAAATGTTTACAGATTTTAATAAAATAATGCCACTTATGGTAAATGATAAGGAAATCGTTCATTTTTTAAAATGACAATTATAACATACTTAAAACAGCACCCTAAAATGTCTTACAAAGAAAAATTACATAGGCACTTTACACTGACCCACCGTCTTACACTATTTATTTCCAGAATATACCCTAAATCCAAGCATCCACCACTACCACTTTTCTGTATTTCCACAGAGCAGCAAATGCGTATTTGTAAATAAGCCCTGAACTTTAAAGGCAATCAATACCTGTCGAATAAATGAATGAACCCATTCAAGGTAAATAGTACACGCACACACACACAAATTTCTGTTAAAATTCTAACAGTTAACATAAACACAATTTATCGGATTTTTCAATTGTATCAAACCCTCAAAATATCTTCCACTACATATACTGAATATTTTAAATGAATTTTACATAACCAATGTCCCTGTTTTCAATGAATACATTTGCAAAGGCGGAGTTTTAAATCTTTCAACAATTTGTTTTAAATTTTTTTCAAAACAGTCTTAGAAAAACAAGTGTAAGTTTAAGATATTATAAATTTGATTAAGAATGAAATTATAGAAATTTAAACTACAAAATACTAAGCAATAAATGGTTCCTTCAGGTACTATACAATATGAAAATATATGTAAAAATTACCAAAAGAATGCATACAGAGATTTTTAAATATTTATAAGGAAGAGAGTAAGATTGGGGAGAAGAATGCTATATTAAGTTCATATCTCATAAGAGAAGAGCTAAATAAACCAAATGTGGCAAAATGCTAAGATCTGCCAAAGCTAGCTGATACACACATAATGTTCATTATCTTTTCTACATAGCATTAAGTGTATATACCCTGTTTATCACTATTCAGCAGCAAGGATTTTATATTTAAATTTCTCTTGGTTCAACAGGCTACAATATCGTATTGTTTTAGTATCAGTTTCTTTGAGAATAATGTTACATATTTTTTATATCTTCATATTATCACCATCACCTGAGGCTTTTGTTTTTGGAATTTTCATCTTTGCTTCACATTAACTTCTATGATTTTTTAAAAAAGTATTGTATATATCAGTTTATCATTTGCCTCTGAATGTTGTTTTCATGATCAGAAACTTATCTATAGATCCATTAAAAGAAATGTGAAAGCTCAGGCAAAATTATTCCAGGTAAGATAAACTCACTGACCTGACCAGAAAACCAGTTTTGCATTTTGTATTTTAATTAATAACCAAATTGGGCCGGGGATGTAGCACAGGGGCACCATGCCTGCCTTGCAAGCGGAAGGTCCTGAGTTCTATCCCCAGTAACAAATAATAATAATAATAACCAAATTATTTAGCATGCTCATCTTCTAACATACTCAACTTTGTTTTCCAAACTAGGCAGTAAGTCTGACATAATACATAGTAGGCCGGGGACTTAGCTCAGTGGTTCCGCCACCTGCCTCCCAAGCACATAGTCTTGAGTTCAATCCTCGGTACCAAAAAAAAAAAAAAAAGACATAGTAAACCAAAACTCTAAAGAAACTACTGGTAATTAACTTTTACTAAAAGGAATCGTAACACATTTTTTTGGCAGTACTGGGAATTGAGCCTAGGTGTACTCTACTACTGAGCCACACCCTCAGCCCCTCTTATTTTTTATTTTGAGAGGCAACATCTCACTAAGTTGCCCAGGCTAGCCTTGAATTTGTGATCTTCCTGCTTCAGCCTCCTGAGTAGCTGAGATTATAGGCATGTGCCACCACACTCGGGTCATACTGCTATGAACAGTAATTACAACAGTCAACATTTACAGAGCTGTTATATAAGTCAGATACTGTGATAAGCATATTACAAGCATTATCTCGCTTAATCTCCACCTTTAGGCTGTTGATTCCATCAGATTCTCTTGTTAGTATGAATAGGACTGCTAAAAATATCAGCTAATGTATTTACTTGGGGGTTTATTTTTGAAGTTGTTTGCAGTTTTCTTAATCTGTTAAGTATTACACGAACACCTTGTAGGAGGAGGAAATGAGAAATTTACTCTTTTAATGCTCAAGTATTTTATGTTACTGTTCTAAAAGATTACTTGAATCCATCATAGAATGATGTGTTCCACACTATGGGTTATTAAGTCATCAAAGGTTAGTTCTCAAAGTCAGCTAGAAATATGTGCCATAGCCTGGTATGTTAGAATAGTAACAGGAAGACTCAAAGAATCTGGTATATGTAAATAGGTTTATGAGTTCATTCCCACCTACCCATCTCATTCTCTGCTGTATCAGGAATAATTACTGAAAAACCTAAGCATCACATTCTGTACTAAGGCATTATAGGTTAAGTATCCACAATCTGAACATCTAGAGTCAGAAATACTCTCATATCCAAAACTTTTGAATTTTTCGGTTAGGGCTATTCAAATGGTAAAATTTGTACAAATATTTCAAAATCCAGAAAACTCCAAAATCTCAAATACTTTTGGTTCCAAACATTTCAGATAAAAGATATTTCTTTTTTTTTCTTTTCTTTTTTTTTCCCGATACTTGGGGATCAAACTCAGAACCTTCTGCTTGTGAGGCAGGCACACCACCACTGAGCTAAATCCCCACCCCCTACTTCACCTGTTTATAGTTTCTGAAGGAACTAAGTGTAGTGGTAGAGAAATGAATGTAAACAAGTAATTAAAATAAACTGAAATAAATAATACCATAAGCAGACAAAGTATAATGATACCACACAGAAGAGGTCAACTTTGCTTGTCTGACTCAAAGACAGGGTAGAGCCATTCCAGGTAGGATGGAGCAAAGAAAATGTACAAAACACATGAAAAAGCAAGATGAGTACATGGAATCAAGAAGTTCAATATAATGTAGCCTGGAGATATTACAGGTAAGTACCGAGAAGTGAAAATGGACAATCAAGCACAGGCCAGATTACAGAGAGTCCTATAGGCCGTAATTATGGAACTTTTAACTCCATCCTACACTAATAATCACTGAAAGGTTTTTAAGTAGGAAGGGAGAATCCAATTTACCATGCTCACTTTTAGGATGATTACGACAAATTACAGAAAGGGACACGATTTTTCTGGCATTCCTAGACACTAAATACACCAACCTGGAGTCACTGGTAGCAGTGTGAATGAAGCATCACCTCCTGTCTGCACAAGGTTCAGCCTCAGCAATATCAGGCCTCTGCTGTGAGCTTCTACTTCTGATAACCCTGCAGTCTCCGAATCCTAGTAGGGTAGTGGCCACTTCTTGATGTTATTGTATTGCCTCAGTGTTCTTTTTGCATTTCATATTCTAACAACTAATTAACAAATTCTCCGTATTAAGTTCTCCACTTTGAAATATCTACTGTGATTTCTGTTTTCTACAATGCATTTTTGGCTTCTGTAAATGTTAAAACAGAAGGAAGGAAAAAAGGAAAAAAGTAAGGAAGGGAAGGAGGGCAAGAGGGGAATGGAGACTGAGGAGGTGCATTAGAATACCATTATAAGAAAGGACAGAACATGAACTAAGGCAGTAACAGCAGTATGGATGCAGGACACTGAACAGATCTGAGAAATAATGGAGTAAAACTGACAGGACTACCCTCATAAACTGCAACCAGGAATGCAAATGGTGCGACTACTGTGGAAAATGACTTGGCAGTTCCTCAAAAAGTTAAAGATTGGGCCAGAGATTTAGCTCAGTGGTTCCGCCGCCTGCCTCACAAGCGCAAGGACCTGAGTTCGATCCCCAGTACCAAAAAAAAAAAAAAGGTAAAGATTGAGCTACCCTACAATCCAGCAATTCTACTGATAGGTAGACAGATAGATAGATAGATGGATAGATGGCCCAACAAACTGAAAATATACTGTCATATGACAGTATCTTGTCCTTACCAAATTATTGGGCATCTACATTTCAAATAATATTTTGATATATAATGGAACTAGACAAATTCCAGAGAAAGAAAGTTAAAGCTAACAGCTGGGAAGGAATTTTGCTTTGATTAGGGAGCAAGGATATTATGGAGCTTGTCCTCATGACAGAATTTCTGACGAAAATTAAGACAGCTTTTAAAAATAAAGAAAATAAAGATTACTTTACAAACGCTAGATACTTAGAATATGAGAACACTGAATATTAATTTAGGACTAGAATGACAAGATAAAACTATCATTAGTTCAAAAATCTTGGGTAAACTCAAGGAAAATTTGCAAAATAGATTTTGAAAATAAACATACACCTATAACCTGTTGTCACATGGTATTCTCTCACAGATTACTGCTTCAGGTCAAGGTTTAAGAATACGAGGCTGGAATGATCATGGATCCAGCCTTAATAATTACAGATACCTGGGGCCTAGGATTCATTCAGCTCAGTGGTGCTGTGCCTGCCTCACAAGTGCAAGGTCCTGAGTTTGATCCCCAAAAATAATAATAATAATAATTATTATTATTATTACAGATGCCAATATAATTTTCATGTTTTAAATACCTCTCAGTTATTCATTACTTGGCCTTGATGTCTATTTCCTTAATCCAAGAATATACCTGCATTTTCCAATTTGAAGCTTTAAAAAAGGAAAGTCTGAAATAATTTAGTGGTATCTAGTACTTTTGTGTCCTTTTCTCTCTCCAAAATTAACATTTTCTTCTCCACTTACAATATTAAATGCTTATTTTTAAAAACTAAAATACCACAGAGAATGAAGGAGTAATTAAAATCAAAAGGATACAGAAGCCAGCTTGAAAATGATTTCACTGGCCATAAAAGCAAATTTATGCATCAAAATCAATAACTACGATAATAATCTTTTACATACCAAATAAAAAGAAATATTCATGAATCTATGCTCATACAAATAAATACAAACAACAAACTTCTTCTGTAAAGTGCCAGATAATGAACATTTTAGGGTTTTGGTCTCTGCTGTAACTTCTCATCTCTTGCTGTGATGCAAAAGTTGCCTTTGAGCAAATATAAACATACAAGCATGATTATGCTCCAATAAAACTTTACTGAAACAGATAGCAGACGAGATTAAAAACTCTGTTTCAAAAGTTAGAAGTTTAGAGGTAAAGGGTCTTAAGATGAGTAATTAATTCCCAAAATAGCACAAGAAAAATAAAGAATACGTATTCATGTATGTGTATATAAGTTTATACAGCCAGATACACATATAGATCTAGAGAAAGCCATTATGGCAAATATTAACTAGGACATGTAGTTTAAGGGTAAGTTATTCACTGTACTATTTTTTACCACTTTTCCATCGGGTTGAAGTTTTTCAAAATAGAAAGCTGAATAAGTTCTCTATGATACTTGGTATGTTTCTCCTTAGTCTTCTAAAATATTTTACCTTTATTATTCATTTCTACTAATTTTATTATATTAGATTGCAATAATATAACTTTCATAATCCTAGGGAATGAGACAATAAAGGTAAGAGATTAAGGCAATTAATGCTCTTCTATAGTATAAAGCCGTGGGTCATTACTTAATACACTGCTCTTCAAAATGCATCTAAGACCTGTAAGCTTCATGAAGACAGAGATCTGGCCTGACTGCTCCTCAATACATCTCCAGGGCCCATGAAGACGCCACAGTACAAAGTGAGCACCGAATAACATTTTCTGAACTAAGGCGTTAGCTGCATTGTTAAAACCAGAATATTAGAGGATGTCAAACCATAAAAAATTGTTTTTTAAGTTTTGTGAAACAGGGTCTTGCTGTGTAGTCAGTCTAGACTGGTCTTGAACTCACTATGTAGCCCAGGCTGGCCTCGAACTTACAGCAATCCTTCAGCCTCAGCCTCCTGAGTGCTTGGATTACAGTCGTGCGCCACTATGCCTTGCCATAAAACATTTTTTTTTACCTTTCACTTAGTTCCATTATCAATTTGCATTTATACATTTCTAAAGCTTTTAAAAAAAATTCCAACGTAAAATATTCCCAATAAATTTTAACATTCAAGTCAAAGTACTCAATAAATACTTATTCTTAAATTGACCTACATATAGTACTTGAATTTTGGAGTATTCTAAAAAGCAGATGCTCCACAACTAATCTATAAGCCTAGGGAAATCTGCAGAATGTGAACTTTCATAATTTGCCATTTTCAAGTAAGTCCTTCCTAACATACCCTGAAACACCCTGCAAGGCTTACACTCTAAATTAGCTCTAGAGAGCGTGCAAAGAAATTCAGAGACACTACAGTTTTTGGTCCTTCTGACAAAATAAGGTCAATCAGTGTTACCAATAGAACCACCCTATGTTCACCTACACTACCATTTCCTTTCTTAGTTAAATATACAGTACTCACTCACTTTTTTTTAATGAGGAAGGACTAATTAGTCCAATTTCTTTGTAGCAATATTAGCAGGGTGAAATTAGTACTTTAAACTTTTTAAAAATTATATAAAATAGGACTTTTAAATAAAATTGATATATTTACAAACTGCTGTCACTACAGGTTATAACCATAGGTGAAAATAAGAAAACTATCCAAACAGGGTTTCATCGTTGCTTATTACAAAAGCAAACAAGTTACCAGCAGAGGGCACCCACAAAAGGGGGGAAGAGCTGGCCATAGCCTTGAAGAGAAATGCACTTAGAAAACCACTATGCATATCTTACTTTAAAAACAGAATGTTTTAATAGAACTCTAAATAAAGCTAGCATAATGTGTATTAGTTTACAAAAAGTAAAGCTTAAACCTATATTATGTTTGAAAACTAATATAAAACTTATCTTAGAGGCATGAATTTGACAACTTAAAAGAGCTATTTAAAGCTACGTGTCACACATACTAGATTTCATTCTCGGAACTATTAACATTTTAGGCCAGATACTTCTTCGGTGTGGAAGCTTTCCTGTGCATGGCAGCAAGTTTAGCTACATTACAGGTCTCTACCCTATCAATGCTACCAGCAGGCCTCCCTCACCAAGTTCAAATAACCACAAATGCCCCCAGATGTTGCTACATGTTCCCTGAAGGACAAAGGCACCAGCCCATCCCTCATTGATAAGTACTAATATAAAAATCAGACAAATAGCAGCTTACAACATTACACAGGCTTTTCTTACCCTGCTCTTCTATATTGGTTTAGTATTAGACTTTTTTCACTGTATAATCTAAATACCTTATTTTGCAAGTAGAATGAATTCTACAATTAACATGGAAAAACAAAGCAGAGAAATTGATAAACCTTGGTCAATACCCCCAGCTCAAAGCACTACAGATGAAACAAATGGATCCAATTGTGAATTCACTTTCCTTACCAAGAAACCGTTTCATCAAAGGGGATAATGCAGTACCTGAACTGAATTACGCATGCCACCTTAACAAAAGTAAACAGATTTCAAAAGAACTGGAGCTGAGAAAAAGTATTTCTTGCCATATTTTTTATGAGTATATTATGTGCAATAGGTACTCAATATATATTCGCTAACTTGATCTCTACAACTACTTGTGGTTTTTTTAGGATAATTTTTTTTTTTCCTTATACTAAATTCTACCTTGGGAAAACCCATTTCAAGGATTATGTTTTCATAAAATGTGATCTCTATACTATAAAATGTATTTCCAGCCAACTTGCTATGAGTTTTTAATAATTTCATCCCAGTAACAAGTTATGTCATTACTTTTTTTTCTTGGTACCGGGGATCAAACTCGGGTTCTTGTGCTTGCGCAGCAGGCGGCTGACCCCTGAGCTAAATCCCGGGCCCTATGTCATTACTTTTTGAAACACTTTGGTGGACCTTCATCAAAGATAAAATCTTCAGAAGTCTAGGTGACTGTCATGAGCATATCTTTAATTATAAACATGCTCTATGTATTATTAGTAATTCTTGTTTTGTTTTATTTTGTTGTTTTTGAGACAGGGTCTAGCTTGTAGTTCAACCTGACCTTGAACTCATTATATAGCCCAAACTGGCCTGGAACTCATCATGATCCTCCTGCTTCAGCCTCCTGAGTGCTGGGATTACAGGCGTGCACCACCACACCAGGCCATGCCTAATTCTATACTGTAACTCTGCCATTAAGTTGCTATTAGTGGGCTAAATTCAAATTTTGGTATACTGATAAATCCGAATTGATGTACATTAGCATTTTCTTGGTTTGAAAAACTGCTAATCTTTCACTTTAATAAGGTAATACAAGCTATGGTAGAAATTTCACTTAACTTCCTTTCAGAAAATTTAAATCCAAATCCCCCCACTTCCTAGGTATCCTTAGAAGAGAACCGCTCAGTGGCCATTTTTATCTATAAAATGAAAGACATAATGACTACCCTCCTTATCTACTCATAGTGTAATTCACTGCAAATACTAAGTCACTGAAAATACGGTATTCCTTGGTGTAAATGTGAGATGCTTTTCCTTCCAGTCCTTATTCTGGGGTTTTGGAGACAGACAAGGCCTCATGGTCCATCCCAGGCAGCCTTGAAGCTGCCATGCTCCTCCCTGGGCCTCCTGAGGGCTGGGGTTCCAAGCATGTGCCACCAAGCCCAGCTGTCCATTTTCTTTCAATGTAGGAATACTGGCAACAATTCCAGATATGAAATGTCTATGGCCTTTCTACTTTTCTTTCCAACTACATTATTTGCCAATCAGAACCTAATAGTAGCAGTGAAATCTCATCCTTCTTAATTTTTTTACAATAACAGAATTGACATTTTTAGTCAATCCTATTAAATTGTTAAATTCTCTTGCCTTTCTTATAGTTGAACAATAAATATCATGAACTACAGCTGTCAGTTTCCTCAGAGACTCATGTAACTTGGGTGGCAAGTAATAATCTCAAATACCTGTCCCCAGGTGGCTAAACTATGTGAGAAAATGTCAGTCTCAAAGTTCACAGGCAATAGTACTTCCCAGAACCCAGCCTAGATTAGCAGAAATCACAAGCAGAGTTACGAGTTTAAGTTTATAAACATTTTCTACCTTCCCCACAAACAATGGATTAATTGTTGGCTTTGTTTGTTCAGGAATTAGACTGCATTTTAACAATTTTGAGCAAAAAGTTTCCTAACCTATTTCATCACATTCATGCATTCATGACCTCATGTTACATGCATTCGTATAGCACTCATGACCTCTGATAGGAAACAGAGCATAATGGAATTTCTCAGATTGTCAGAGAAGATGAAGGACAATTCTGCTAAAATCATCTTCCAAATCCCGGGAAAACTTACATGCTTAATCTGCATTCTATTAAAAGTTCTCTTTATACCTGATTTAAATGGTAGAGTATGCCAAGTAAGCTTGGATTTGGAATACAGATGGAAATGGATGAACTATTCTTTCTTCCTCAAAGAAAAAACTAAAACTATAGGATAGCACAGAACTGTCAGAACTAAATATGGTATATACAGAGTTTTACACAGGAGGTCAACTTTAATTAGATTGTTCTCTTTTACTAATGCAAATTCTTAAACTTGGAAACCAAATAAAAGTTTATTTAAATCAAAGATTTGCAAATAGACATTATTTCTTCATTTTTTTTTTTGGTACTACTAAAAATATTTGACATATCCTTATGAACAGTAATCTAACCAAGCCACAAAGTTCTAAGTGCATATTTCCCCAAGGCCACTCCTGCCTCAGAATCCATCTCAATGTAAAGCATTTCTTTAAGACATCACACAGGGTAGACCTTAACAGCACAGTTTTGACCTGTCCTAGATTCCACAGCTTGGGACTTAGTTCTTAGAAAGATCTGGGAAGTTCTTCAGGACAGATTTTTTTTAATTGGTACATTAGAATAAAAATAATGGGATTAGTTTAGCACAACTCGAGGTAAAGAGGTCTAAGAAATAATCTAAGAACACACGGCTGTTTCATATAAAAAGTGATATATTTATTTCTGATGATAAAATTTAACCTGAAGATTTAGATTATTCATGAAATATGCTAATAATTACCTTCTGAAAATGAGCTAACAAGACAATTATCCCGCAGTTCTTTGGGATTAAATAAATCCTTATCATATTGGGATAATTTGAGTCAAGTGCTGCCAGATGCAGTAGGAAATCTACCTGACTTCTCAAAAATCTCTTCCAGAACTCTATTGTACCAGTTTGCTCTTGGCTTTTATTTTTACTTTGCTAATTTTCATAATACTAACATTCTAAAATTACAGTAATCTTGAAAATCTTATTAATCAAATTGTATTTAAAAGAAAAAAGACAAATTTTCTTGAGTACATTAAAAATGGATCACAGGATAAGGGTATGTACGGACTGACTAGTACTTTTATATAATTGCATCTTAGGCAAAAAATGAGCTTTTAAAAATGCATCAGGTAACTACAGTTTCTTCATTACTTCAAAGTTAAGGAGAAAATACTAAGTTTAAATAACAACAACAACCAACCATCAAATGATTACACTTCACCAGTATATTCAATCTAACTTCTATATGTGACATCAAAATTCAAACAAACCCATACAAACAAAAGCCACAATCAAAGGAATGACCTCTAGGTACACAGAAAATGAAAATCAACATTTTCACCCTCTTACAAAACTTTCAAATACCGCCAGGTGTGGTGGTACATGCCTGTGATCCTAGTACTTGGGAGGCTGAGGCAGGAGGATAACTGCAAGTTCAAGGCCAGCTTGGGCTACTTAGTGACTCCAGGGCCAGCCTGACTACACAGTGAGACCGTGCCTCAGAAAAAAAAAAACCCAAAACTTTCAAATACTGTTCCAATCCAACTGTACATACACTGCTAAGAGTGAACTGCATGTACCTTCACATTCTCCTGAAAGAAGAAGGGCTCCCCATATCTACAATTACATGTAACTTCAGTTGAAGTCTTGAAACTCAAGGACATTTCAGATAACTCAGTAACTTCCCCTAGGATTACTAAAAAGAACTCAGGAAAATGATCAGAGAAACCTTTTTTGGTCCTGCACAAGTAAAATGTATATTAAAACAGATTTACCTCTATTGTAGGATCATATTCATCCACAAAGTGATTCTGAATTAGCTGTATCGTCAAGGCACTCTTGCCTACGCCACCAGCTCCAACTACCACAAGTTTATATTCAGTCATTTTCAGCAGGCCTTATAACAAAAATAATGAAAATGTTACTCAATTAGAACATGTACCACACATGAGGTTAATACACTGTCAAATACTCTACTAATACCTTTTGACACAAATTCCCCTTTACTTGGAAAATTGTAAGGTATGCTGAAATTCTATGATGAAAACCTCAGCTGACTACCGATATGTACTGTAATGAATTGTACTTCATTTACAAACTCCCTCATCAACATTTAAGAAAAAGGCACAGAGAACACAGCCAGATCTTTATCTTATATTCAAGTTGTTCTATCTACTAGCTTTCTGCAGCAGCTAATGGCTCTCAAAGGAACATATCATGACTTCACTCAGTACAAGAGTCTCCCACGGTGCTTTATACCCTACAGGCACACTGACACAAACTTTTTGACAGCTATCCCCACTCCTATCCTTGCAGTATTCTTAGCTGATTCAGGCTTTTAAGAGTTAGAAGTTGATATGCTAAGAGTATCTTTGTTGGAGCTATGGAAACTTCTTTTGTGAGACAGGGTCTCATTATGTATTCAGGTAGGCCTTGAACTCACTATGTAGCCCAGGCTGGCCTCAAACTTGCAGCAATCCTCTTCCTCAGCCTCCCAAGCATTGGAATTACAGGCATGCACTAGCATGCCTGACTGGAAAATTTTTTTAAAACATCATCATAGTTCTTCTGGAGAGGTAGCAAGAATTACATGGGGGGGTCTAGGATCAAAGTTGGACTTTGTCAAAGAGAAAATGCCTGCTAGGAAAAACAAAGGTAAGAACTCAGAAACCCTTGAGAATTTTAGATTAACTATTCAGTATAGGTGATTTGGTCATCAGTCACAATATATATTCCTACATTTGTGCTGCTAAACACCCCACTGTACAAGAAAAATATAATGAAATTTAGAAATAAGTACTTTTAGTAAGAAAAAATTTTGAAGATATAAGTGTGCATTTCTGAGTAATCTACCTGACTTGCTTCTCATACGTCATTTCTCAACAGGTGCAATAAATATGGACAATTTATGCAGTTAACAATCACAAAAGAGAAAATGAAATCTGATAGTTTTTACTCAGCTACTTAAAACTTTTTTGAAATAAAACGAATACATTTAATTTTATTCTTTTCCTTCATGGAACAAATAAGGAGCAAAATGCAGAAAGAATGTCACACCCACTGATCTGTAATAAGTAGTTCCAGATAGATGAATGTATATATATTGCAAAATACACTAAACTCATGAAGCATCCTTTTTATTGAAGACCAAGAATTATCCGGATGGGCACCAAGAAAAAATAAAGATTAATTTGTTCCAATGCACTGACCTCCTCACTCTACTCCTGAGCTTCCCCAGAAACAGCACTACGCGCTAGAAAACTACTGTACCACAGACCTGCAGTATGGCTCCTTACCCTGCTCAGTTTCATCTACCCTCAGGTGTTGCTTGTCTGGGGCCACAGTGAAGGCTACTGCACAAGTATCTTACCCTGTTTGGTATGCTTTATTTCAAATATAGGCCACAGCAAATGGAGATGATAAGAATGGAAATGAGAAGAATCATATGAAAATTTGTCTTTTAGCTCCCTGTGGGCCTTACCCTCCCCTAACAGTTTGAAAAGCTTGTAACAGCAATTCAGGAACCTCTTCTGGAGTTCCAAAAGGTCAAAATTATTTTTGTTATAATATTAAGATGTTCTTTAGCCTTTTCACTATCATTCTTTCACAACTGTCTGGTAGAGTTTTTCAGACTGTGTGATCACAATAGATTTAATGCAGTGCAGATATGACAATATAGATGTCTCCTATTAAAGCACATAATTAAACAGATTTGTTTTTTTTTGTTTTTTGGTACCAGGGATTGAACTTGGGTCCTTGCGCTTGCGCAGCCAGCAGCGAAACCACTGAGCTAAATCCCTGGCCCTTAAACAGATTTGTTAAAGTGTGAAACAATGCCACCCTTCTCACTGATTTTTTATTAAGTTACTTATTTAAAAATTATTCACATTATCAAATAACAAGCTTATTATTTCTAAATGAATAGTTTTTAAATTCTTTTTTCTAATATGGTACACACTGATAAGACCCCAAACAAATCAAGCATTTTTGAGACCTCAATAATTTTTAAGAATGTAAAGGAGTCCTCAAGACCAAAAATGTCTCCTAGCACCGGATATACTGTAGACAAATACTGTATTGGAGTTTAGTTGTACATGCATGTGTAATCAGAGACGCACACCTTCTGGTCTACTTATTTATGCAATGGTTGTTGCTATAGGGAAAATATTCTTTTTAAATCAAGAAATATTTAAATCCAGTAACAAGAAGGAACTGGGTTCCAAAGAAGTCTTGCAGAAGGAAGACTATAGGCCAGAAAGGGTTATTTTCATCAACAGTTACAAAAGGTGGTAAGGGGTACAGCCGGGACTAGAACTCAACAATTTTGTTAAGGGAAAAAAATTCAATTTTGTTATAAAACTCAATTACCATTTGCCATCCTTTAGATTGAATATGATTGTGGATGGCTACAGTCTCAAAGTAAACATTTTGATATCAAGCATATTTGATGTCTATAGGAGTCAGCATATTGGACCTTAGTCATTGAAAGCAAAGCGGTACCATTCATATGGTTAATTCTGAGATGATTATTATGAACAGATATTTTTCCTTTATGATTTTTAGATGATTTTCCATTACAAACATAACATACATTGAGTGAATTAGAAAACATCTTTGTATTTTTAATCCCTTGCTTTGCTGGGTATCAAGGCTGGGTATCAAGACTGGCTTAAAACTGGCTGTAACACGCACAGGTCTAAGAGCATTTATTTTATATGCTTTGCTACCCGATAGCTACAATTAACTCCTTTTTAAAATCAAATTTAAAAAATCTGAAAGTGCTGTTTTAGGACAGGGAACAATTCTATAAGGGCGAGGGTAATATAGAAGAGATGGGGGAAGGACCAGAAAAAGCAAATTAAACTTCACACTATTTTAACTATTGCTGTCTGCATTTGACTATTGGAGGAAAAAAGCCCTGCTTCTGCTCTTTGGGTTTTTCTTCCTGTGTTTTAACTTGACAAAGCAAAACAGACCTTCTGGGATTAACTTTTTCCTTTTCACTGCAGGTCACAGGCTTTACGTGTAGGGTGTTGGCCACCTGCTCTTCCACCACCGTCTCTACCTCCACCTCCTCCTTTGTGGCCACAGCAATGTCACAGCTCACACAAGGGGGAGGGGAGCAGTCAGGAACTCGGCGGCTGAGGCTGTTCTCCCCCCAAACACAATAACCTTGCACAGTGGTCTCTAAGCGCTTTCGGATGCTCTTCCCCGAGCGTGACCTTCCCTCTGACCCGTGCGTCCTCCCCCACACTAGGAAGGACCACTGTCCGTCCGGCCTGCGCTCCAGGGAGAAGTTTACACCCGGTCCCAGGGATGCTGGATGCAGCGGAGCAAGCAGCGGCCGGGCGCCGGCGGGCGGGGAAGGTGCGGGAGCGGCGACGCGGAGCCCGGGGCGTCGGGGGGGAGGGGAGGCGGAGGCGGTGCCCCCACGCCCGGCCGCGGCCCGCGGGAGGAGGAAGGAAGGGGCTCCCCGTCCAGGAAGCGGCACCGCGCGGCCGCCTCCAGCCTCGCCCTCCCCAGCCCCGCGTCGCTGGTCCCGCGCCGCCCCCCGCGGACTCCCCGGCCCGCCCCGCTCGGCCCGCCCGCGCCCCCGCCGCGGCCGCCACCCGCTCCCCCGAACCCCCAATTCATTCACTCGCGCGGGCCCCACCCGGCGCCGGAGGAGGGTCGCCACCGCGACCGGGCCCAGGAGGGGCGGTGCGCGCCCTACCTCTCTCCCGCACCTGGGAGCCCCCAAGCCTCTGGCCCCCGCCGCCGCTGCCCTCAGTGCCCGCGTCGCGCTCGCTCCCGGTCCGAAATGGCGGGGGCCGGGAGGACTGGCCGAGAAGCCGCCGCCACCACCACCGCTGCTGCCCCTGCCACCGTCGCTGCTGCCTCCGCCGCCGCGGCCGACGCCTAGGGAAGTCGAGCTCCGAGCGCACCGATGAGTTCGGGGCCGGGCGGCCACCGAGGGCAGAGATATCGATGCGTTCGGCGCTCGATTCCTCTCGAGAGGGTGGAGGGCGGTGTGGGAAGAGGGTGGGGAAGGAGCTGCGGGCGCCGCCGCCGCCGCGGAGGAGGAGGAGACCGAGGTGGAGGAGGAGCAGCACAGGCCGGCTCCCGGGAAGGGCTGGCCTGGGCGGCGGAGCCAGAGGAGCCGGGCGGCGCCTCGGCGGGGAGGAGGGGCTGCGGACACCCGCGGCCGCCCGTCCCCGGGCTGTCGCCGCAGGGCGTCCCGGAGCCGCCGCTGGGACCCGGCGCGACCCGGCAGGCTGACCCACGACACGTCGCCGTCCCGCCGCACCCCTGCGGGGCCCGCCGTCCCTGCGCCTGTGCACGTTCTTTTACTGTCGTCTACTGCACATAAATAAAGGATCTGTCACCAGATGAGCGAAGCCGCTGCGGTGGCTTCAGGGAGACCTGGCGGGCAGTTTTCCAGCCCCGGGACTTCTGGATGGTCTCCTGATTATCACCAGCCGTGACTGTAGGCTGGGAATCTAGTCCCAGGCCCAAAGGCGACAAACCCCTTTTTAGCTTTTTTTGGGGGGGGGTGCCTTTTTTATTTTGTTATTTTTCTGGATATTTTTAAGCCATCATAGGGTCTCTCTAAAGAGGGACCTCACATGTACTCAGCACCCAGGAAAGCACAAGCAGAACGCATACTATTTTCAAATAGAAGCGACCTTGACAGTACAGACAGGAGAGTCATTTAAACATTAATTAGAAGTCTGAGATTAATCAGTTAATGTTCAAGGAGTTAAGACATTAAACAATGGGGCAATTAAACATGCTAGCTTTCCCAGAGTCTGCATCGATAAACTACCTAGAAAGGTCTACTGGGAGTTTTAAAAATTAAAGCCTGGCAACCCAGCACCGGCTCCAAACATGACCGAACACCTGTGTCTCTCCTTCCAGTTCTGTCCCTCTAGCCCACACCTTAAACCACCAATAATTGTTGTTTTAGATCCCAGCTATTATGTCTGCTCGCCAAGGCTTTACGTTAACTGTCACCCTCTTGTTTCTATCCTTTTATGGGCTGCGAGGCTTCCAGCCTCCCTCTCCCAGCACCAGGTGGGAGGCAGAAGAGACAAGTGGAAGACAGGGAAGGGAAAAGAATGTGCCTACTCTATGTCAAGAACTTGCTAAATGTTTTGCACATATCATCTTATTTAATTATCACAACAACCTCACGAGTTAGAATAATTTTCACTGTTTTACAGATAAAGGAATTTGGAGCGCTTTAAAAATGGGCCCAGTTCATACAGTTAAAATGTGAAAAGCCTTTATCATGTTCTTTGTGCTCCCAGCTCCATCGTGGCTTCCATCCCACTTAACATAAAAGCAAAATTCTGAAACTCCTGCTGGCACTTAATACCCCCTTTACTTGCCTGAACCCTTATCCTCGTGTTCGCCCTTTCTCCCTTCCACATACATGCTGGTTCCTGGCTATTCCTGGCTAGTACTTGAAAATCCCAGTAGCCTTCTTCCTCAGGAACCACCCATATGCTGCCTTGTCTGGCACTACATATGCAGAGTCTCCTCTGTCACCAATTCAAATCTTTTCTAAATGAGATCTTGCTCATAGGTCACCTTGAATGCTGCAACCCCTTCTCATACCCCTAAATAGTATAGCTCCTGCTTTATTTTTCTCCAGAGAACTTATCACCTTCTAATATAAATTTTGTGTTCTTATCTCTCTTGTCCTTCTCCCACTAGAATGAGAGCTCCATGAGGGCAGATAGTTTGGTCCATTTTACTTAGGAGTCAATTGTCGGTGCCCACCACAGTCTCTGATACAAATAAGGCCCTCAGTAAAGATTTATGGCACGTCAAAGGAGCAAATCTATGTACTGGTCTGAAACCTGGCGACTCTAAATTCTTAGAGTGAGTTAAGCCCCCTGTCAATCTGTCTTTACTGCCTTATAAAATCTGCTTTAAACTCAGGTCACTCTCTGATAAAAACACACACACACACACACACACACACACACACACACGTGGGAATGGAAACCAGGACCTTGTGTATGTGGGGCAGGTGCTCTACCTCTAAGCTACATCTCTAGCCCTGATAAACGAAATCTTATGGAATGTAGAAAAGTATCTGGCAATAACAACAGACACAATGAATTTTTCTCGAATGAATTTGCAATTGTTTTAATGTTGCTATGTGGTTAGTCTTAAGTCACAGATGTATTTTGTGCAACTTCAAGTAATGATAAAGTCTTTTTTCTTTTACAGCTATAAATATAATGTTCTTCTTGTTCTTGGTAGCCCATAAATCTTGAAAGGACTATAATAAAGAGGAGAGAAAAGCTTTGAATAGCACTTTTATGCTGATTATAAAAATTCGGGCATTAGCAGAAACCTAGTCCATCCTCACTGTCTCAGTTGTCATCCAGGCTCATGATTCCCAAAGTGAGTCTTCATCCCACTGTGTGTTCGGTGCAGCCTACACTCCAGCTTCACCTCATACTCCGTAACATTTCCTTTCTTTCCTTAACACCAGCTTACAGCAGAGGCTTTCAACAGGGAAGTGCTTTCTGAATCACCTGCCATGCTTACAAAAATGCAAGTTCCGAGACACCCCCATTCAGATGTTCCATTCAGTGGAAGTCTTTTGTTTTGTTTTGCTTGGAGTCAGTACTGGAGAGTGAACCCAGCTAAATCCCCAGCCCTTTAAAAAATTTTACTCTGAAACAGGGTCTTACTAAATTGCTAAGTTGCCCAGGCTGGTCTCAAACTTGCAATCTCACATTTCAGCCTCCCAAATTGCTGGGATTACAACCATGTGAGCTACCATGCCTGGCAGAAATCTGCATTCTTAAAAAACAGATTGTGACCCTAAATCAGCAATTAGGCATCTGCACAAGGACAGAATCTCCTTGGGTCCCCTCTTCCATGCTCTACACCCAGGCCTGATCACAATGGGGAAAGGGAGAGGGAATAATTGAAACTATAAATGGGATTGCTGGAGGATACAACTGAACCTAAAGACAGCGATATGCACATGTGCACAACATTTGGAACTGCTTTATGAAAACCATACTGACCGTTCCTGGAACACCCTCTTCTAGAGAGAGAATCAAAGCCAAGCAATGAGTTCCCTGTGCTACTTCGGCTCTTATAAGGCATGAAATCCAGGGCACACTCAGAGCACTGCAAACCCTGAGGACTTACTTTAAAGAAATAAGAACACCTTGGAAAACTGTATCGTTAACCAGAGAACTGCTGTTCAACCCAGAAATCAGCAGTGCTTGTGATTCAGCAATGGGTCCTGATGCCTCACTCATCCTCTCTTTAGCAAGCTCCTATTGCCCAGAACTAGTAACTGCTCACGAATCAGCACCTCTCTGCTTCTTTTTCACACAGTTTCAGCTTCTACTGCTATCCACGCTTCCACTGTCCGCTGTCTGTAACTTACACTCAAAACTCTGCAAGGAGAGGATCTGTCTGTCATTCACTGTTCAACAGGAAGGGGCTTCATGGGACACTTTCTGGTGGGTGCTGGCTTTATGGGCTTTGTGTCCCAGTCATGAGTCCAGACACTTGTCGTCGGAGTAACAGGACAGGGAGCAGGGAATTTAAGCAGTAGGAGCCACCTATGGAAGCCTTCAGGGACCCTACTTCAGTACAACCCCAGTTTTTTCAGGGGGAAATTGCCACTCACGAATAGGTCCTAACTCACTTGCTCAGAACATTGTCTCTTGGGGACACTTATTTTATATGTTGTATTCCTGTTTTGCTTATCTTTTTTTCCTAAGTTTTAAATTCATGAACTTGCCTGGATCATTTAACTCTGAATTTCTGTACCTCTTACCATATGTAGGTCCTCTATAAATATTCATTGAACTGAATGAAATTGCAGCAAAACTTCAGTCGGGTCTCTTCATAGTCATTTCATTATCACTGAGCCAATTTCCTGGACATCTCCAAATAAATAGCCTGTTGTCATTGCAAATGCTCATCCAAAACCCAATTCCCCCAAACTAATTTCCTCTCTCAGGCCTTCCAATCTTGCCTCACTGACATCATAGAATTTCAAAACATTTAGATTTGAAAACTTACATTAATTTCAATCCCACTACTTACTTGTTATGACTTGGGTTTAAAATGTCCCCCAAAAGGCTGGTGGGTTGAAGGGTTGGCCCCTAATGGAGTGATTTTTCAGAGGTGGGGCTTTGGGGAAGTGACTGGATCATGAAAGCTCTGCCCTCATCAAAATCCACTGATGGGTTCATCATTGAATAGACTTTTGAGAGATGGCAGCAACTCGGAGGTGGGCCCTACTCGGAGGAAGTAGGTCCCTGCAGGTGTGCCCTGCAAGGTGTGTTTTGTCTCTTGTTTCTTCATCCCCTCTCCTCGCCTCCTTTCCTCTTCCTATCTCTTCCCCTCAGCTCCTCTTTTCCTCCTCCTTCTCCTTCTCCTCCCCTCCTGGTAGCTTTGCACCACCATGACTTTTCCCCATGATGTTTGGCCCTCACCACAGACTCAGAAACAATGGAACCAGCCAACCACAAACTGAAACTGTGAACTAAAAGAAATCTTTCTTGCTTTAAGTTGATTTTCTCAGGTATTTTGGCACAGTTATGAAAAGCTAACACACCACTTGAGTTGGTTACAGAATCTTTCATTATACTTTCAAAGTATTTTCTCATATCTGCCTTCTCTTCTTCATTCCTTCCTTCATAGCTACATTTCTGAATCAGCTTCCTCGCTAACTTCTCTCCCTCCCATCTTTCTTCTTTTGGGTCCAGGCCATATGCTATCCTAAATATTCCTAGTGCAGGTCTTTCATCATCAAACATTTGCCCTGCACCTACTCTATACAGGCTGCACACATACAGGGTATACATGTTACAAAGCAAAGAGTTACAAGCTAAGGACCTAATGAATACCTAAAGATAATAAATTCTTAGAAATTTAAGGGTGAAATGATTGCTGGTCTCAGCTAAGCCTTCACTAATACTGAATCTTGCACACAAATCTTTAATAATTTATATCTGGCTGAGTCAAGTCCAAATCTTTGACTCCCAGCTTTTGAGAACATCCATGTTCTGGTGCTATCTTAGTCCCATAACTAAGCCTTGTAGCTTGTTTTTTGTTTGTTTGTTTGTTTGTTTTTGAGATGATCTTGCTGTGCACTCCAGCTGGCCTTAAACTTGTGATCCTCCTGCCTCAGCCTCCCTGTGTGCTGGGATTATAAGTGTGCACCACCACTCCCAGACTACCTGATGACTTTGCTTCCCACCTGTCATAGCAGACGCTCTCTTCTCCTCAAGGGAATCCCCTCTCCCCACAATGAAAACAAGATTGTAGGTCTCTGTTCCTTTTATTAGCTGGCACCTTTTTTCCCTCCCTGTTTGCTAAAATTCTCTTTCTTTCTTTCAAGATATGGAACAAGTCATACATTTTCTATGAAGATCCTGTTAATTATGCCATCTCTTTTTGATTTTTAGCTGTTATGCTTTAGACCTAAAAGGTCTCCCCAGATTCTCAAGTGGTGTAGAGGATGATTAGATCATGGAGACGCTATACTTATCAGGATCTCAATCCACTGATGAGTTCACAGCTGAAAGTGCTGTCCAGAGGTTGGGCCTGGCTGGAGGTGGGTCACCCGGGTGTCACCTGGAAAGGTATATTCTTGTCCTCAGCTCCTCCCTTCTCTCTCTGCTTCCTAACTGCCATGGGTTGAGCAGCCCCTGCTGCCCAGATCCTCCTACCATGCCTTTCTGCCTTGGAATGAGGCAACTATGAACTGACTTCTCTAAAAGCCGGGAGCCAACATAAACCTCTCCTCCTTTAAGTTGTGGGTGTCAGGTATTTTGTCTCAATGACAGGAAAGTGCCGAAGACACCCTCCATTATTTCACTGGGGTTAATGATATTCCAACATCCTAGAGGCAAGAGATGTATCTCAGGTATGTGAACCCCACCTATCCATACCAGCCCAGTTCACTGGAATTGCTCAATAATTCTGTGAATGCATATACTGTACTTATCAACAAGGTAAATATGTTGAAAGCAGTGTTTGAGGAAGATTAGAATGGCAGCTACATGTAGAAAAGACTGGAAGGAAAAAAGACCTCAGGAAAGACATTCTGTGGATGGCAGCAGCAGTGCTTGGTCGTAGCTGGAATTCTGCACTGGCTTAATTCATCTTGTGAGTGAGAAAAAGTCTCTGTCTGCAAGCTTTGTTGTTTAAGGACAGAATAGTGAAATAACAGTAACAAAACTCCTGTGATCCAGATAAACTTTCTACACTGTCTCAGAAAAATAAATCTATCATGTGTCTGTCCACTTCTTATTTTATTCACTGCCACTACCAGAGTGCCTGCCACCATCATCTTTCCCCAGGGCCACCGTCAGCTGCTGACAGGTCTCTGGCTTCTGTTCTTGCTCCTCCACAGCCCATTTCCCATGGAACAGCTGGGTTAACATTTTACAAATGCAAAGTGGGTTACGTGACCAGATCAAGATCTCCAATGGCTTCTCATTGGACTCAGAATAAAATTCAAACTTCCTTAAGCCATTTTATAATCTAGCTTTTGCCTCCTGACACACCATGCACTTATTCTCAGCCAGGCAGTAATCTTTCTGGACTCAGGTCTTAGATTCACACCACTAATTCACTGGGAAATCACCAGCACCCAACCTAAATCACCATTCCCTACTAACTGCTCCCCTTCATGTAATCTCTCTTTAACATGCTGGCCTTTTTTATTCTTAGAGCTTTTCCTTTGTGAAGTTACCTTGATCATTTATTTGTTTACTTGTGTTTTTCCTTCTCTGAAATATAAATTTCATGAGCCAGAGACTCAAGGCCCAGAGAGAACCTGGCACACAGAAGTCACTTAATAGAGATTTTTTGATTAGTTGCTATAAGGAGCATAGGACTAATAATCCACCCAAGATGAAGATTCTACACATTAATTTTTGTCTCTTGCTTTTGTTTAATCTACATAATCCAACAGTATTTCACACAGTACTTGTTTTATTTTTAAGATTAGAAATTTGAAGTAATTTAAAAATTGCTGCATTCTAATTTCCCCAGAGATGTACTAACTGGACTTCCTACTAAGTACAAGCTTGACTTTCCTAGTTTTCTCTTCCCTACTCACAGTTGTTAGATATGCAGTGAGGCGCTTTTATCCCACTCATGGCAATGTGTATTCAAATATAGTCACACACTGTATAATGGCTTTTCTGTTAACAATGGGCCAACTACTGTAGATGATGGTACATACCATACCCCTAGGTGCATATTAGTATTGATCATCTAGATGTGTGCAAGTACATTCTACGATGTTTGAACAAGGATGAAATCCCATACTGAGGCATTTCTCAGTAGGTAGTCCCATCTTTAAGTAATGCATGGGTACAGAGTTTTATTTGTATTCATCAATTTAACATTCTGGAGTCTAAGAGCACTAACCCTGTGGAGGCATGCGTCTCATTTGCCATCCATAGATCCTCAGATGAGTGAAACAAGTCATTTTTTGGTTAAAATCTTCTAGATTCTCTAGAAGATATTCTGATTTATCAAATAACTTCTAATATGGGGGGATCTGTGCATGTAGTAAGGCTGTAAATGGAAAAATAAATGATCTTTTTACTTTATTCTAAATTGTTTTCAAGAATAATTCTCATGCCTGCATAAAATAATTCCACCCTTAATGTATGCCCAAATCTTAACAAACTCAAACATTACCATTTGTTACAGGCCTTTAAAGAGTCTATAGTAGTTAAACCATATGTGAATAATATTTTTTTAAATCTATCCATTCATTCATAAGTATTCACTGAGTACTTCTTATACGCCAGCCACCGTTTGGTATATTTGGGATACATGCTCAAAACAAACAAAAGTTCTTCTCTTTGAGCTCAGGTTCTAAAACAGTGTCTTCAGACTTTTAAATTTCACATTCTTTCATACTTCAATTTGCATCTTAACATACATTGTTATAAAAAAGCTACATTTTAAAAAATAGTGAGGGGTGGCATTTTCTCTTTGAAACATACTGTTTTGAAACATATTGATTGAGGTATTACTCTCATAGCATACAATTCACCCATTTTTAATTTTTTAATTTACATACACTTTGTGAGATGAGGTCTCACCATGTTGCCCAGCTAGTCTCAAGCTTGCTGGGCTCAAGTGATCCCACTGCCTCAGCCTCTTGAACAGCTGTAACTATTGGTGTGTACTACCACACTGGCCAATTCACCCATTTAAAGTGCAAACCCAGTGGTTTTAGTTCACAGAGTTGTGCAACCACCACCAGAATCAATTTTAGAACATTTCATCATCCAGAACAGAAACTCTTTAACCTAGTTCACAGTCATTCCCTGCTGCTCTTGCTTCCCCACCACCTAGCCTTGCTCTCAGCTTTTATACAATCACTTTTCTACTCTGTCTCTGTATAGTTGCTTATCCTGGACATTTAGAAACATCTCTCATATCTGGCTGTAATTATATAGCCTTTGTCCAATACCTCTCTGTCCTCCTGCTCCCTCTAACCACCCCAGCCTATGGTGATCACCATTCTACTCTCTTCTCTGAGATCAGCTGTTTTAGATTCTACATACATGTGAGATCTTGTGCTATTTGTCTTTCTGTGCCCCTGGCTAATTTCACTTAACATAGTGTTCTCTGGGTTCATCCATGTGGTCACAATACATATACCAGGGTTTTATTCCTTTTTATGACCAAGTAATACTTCACTATGGACATATGCCACATTTTCTTTGTCCATTCATCCATTGGTGCGCGTGTAGGTCAATCCCATGTCTTAGCTATTGTGAATAGTGCCATAGGTAAATAGGAAAATGCAGGTATCTCTTTGACATACTGATTTGTTTGTGCTATATTCCCAGTAGCGGTATTGCAGGACCATTTGGTAGTTCTATTTGTAACATTTCAAGCAGCTTCCGTGGTATTTTTCCCAAGGCTCTACTCATTTACACTCCCAGTAATAGTTTGAAAGTGTTCCCTTCCCCCCACATCCTCACCAGCACTTGCTATCTTTTGTATTTTTGACTTGTAGTTCCATGGTGATTAATGAAGTTGAACAGTTTTTCCCATATTTGCAGGCCATTTGTATGTCTTCTTTTGAGAAATATCTATTCAGAACTTTTGAAGAGTGGCATTGTTTTAACATGTTTGCAAATCACCTTAATGTCTTACTTAACAGAAGCTAGACATCTGTCCCTACATTCTGTTTAGATCTCGCATATACTTCTGGAAAAGTCCACTGTACACTCATGAAAGTGAAGAAGGGAAATCATACTTCTAGACTGTTAGGCATATTTTATGTTTGATCTTGCAGACCTCCTGGAAAGGTATCAGAATGCTTAGGGGTGCCTGGACCACACTTTGAGAACCCTTGTTCTAAAGAACTTTTAATTAAAAATTTGCTACTAAAACAGGGCTGAACTTAAAGACCAATGTAACAATTAGCTTTTCCAAACTTATTGTTTTACTTTTCAGAATAGACTGAAGCCCTGTTAGATAGAATCTACTTATAATGGTAATTAGGAAAAAGTATTGCTCAGATAATGTATAAAGTGAAACAGATGCCTAGAGGATATGCTTCCTTGCCATAATAGAACATTCTTGTTTTTTGGTCAGTCTTGTGTTTTGGAGGATCTTGAAGTACTTTACAAATACTAATTAATTGAACTTCCCAAGTTGCCAATTTCTGTGTACTTTGCAGACAGTTTAACTGACAAACAGGGTAGTGGATCTTGTCCTGGCTTGAAGGAAAGCTGTCAGCAAAACTGAAGGTTTACTGTGTATTCGTTGATTATAAAAGCACTATATTGTCACTAAATGTTTATGTTTACCAGGAGAACAGGCTATAGTGTTATAATGAAAGTTATTCCTGCCAGTCTTGACAATCCTTGATTTCTTTCATTTATTTTTTTAGCCTTTCCTTCTTTTCCTTCCTTCCCTCCCTCTTCTTTCTTCCTTTTTTCTTTCCTTCCTTCTTTTTCACTTCTTGCTTTGTTCTCTTCCTCTCTTCCTTCCTCCCCTTCCTTCTTTCCTTCATTTTTTTCCACAAAAAAATACCACAATGATGACATTCTTGGGACTTAATTTGATCATTGAACCTTAGCCTAGCTCCACAAAATACCTGGCTTCCCAGAAGCCATTAGCTCAGTCACCTCAAACTCACTGCATCCTCTCTGCTGATGTCCACGACAGTCACAATAGAATCTTGTCACTGTTCAAAACCCCCAGTAGCTTTCCATCTCATTCAAATGACTCACAAGAGACCCCTTAACTTTCTAATTGTATGCCTATTTTTCTCCCCCCCCACCCCGTGTGACCTTTTGTTTCCATATTATTACTAGGCAGAACCCACCCCAGGGCCTTTGCATGTATGATTCTCCCTATCTCGAGTTTCCTTCTACATAAAACCACATGATTTGCTCTCTCACCATCTTCAGCTCTTTGCTAAAATGTCCTTTCTCAGTGAGGTCTTCCCTGACCACCTTATTTTTTAAGAAGCAACTTTCATCCCAACTCTGTTTCCTTTATTTGCATTTTTCCATAAAACTTATCACCATCTGTCACTCAATATGTTTCACTTATTTATTTGTTCACAGTCTGTCTTCCCTAAACTAGAAATTAAAGTACACAAGAGCTGGAATTTGTGTCTATTTTATTCACTGTGGATTTCCCATCACTAGAACACATAATAGACACTAAAAAATGTTTATTAAATAAGAAAGTAAAGAATTTCTAAGATGCATTCTGACATGTGTCAGAATGAATATGAATGTGGTCAACCAGGAAAACATGCTAAAACATAAATATATATTTCCAGCAAGTCATCCTAAAACCAACTATTCCATCAACAAGAAAGAACAAATAGATATTCCCTTCAATTGTTTCTCCTGGCATTAGAGTCCTGTACAGATTGTGCTGTTTTTCAAAAGTTAATGGCAAGGGGCCAGGGGTTTAGCTCAGTGGTTCCGCCACCTGCCTCAAAAGCGTAAGGTATGGAGTTCAATCCCTGGTACCAAAAAAAAAAAAAAAAGTTAATGGCAGGATTGCCCAAATAAATTAGATAAAATCATGAGCATATTCTCCTTGTCATTTTATGCGATAGACTTGCTTACCTACCTTTGAAACTTTTTTGAATATTTGTTTTCTCTTTATGTCTTAGGAAAACTATTGATCTCAAATCAATTTCAGCAAAACAAAATAACTGAATAACCAATCTAATATTCTGGGTGAAAATTTGTTATGTTTAAGTGTATTAATAAAGCCAAAGGGCATGTACTATGCAATCTGTGAAATTTTGATAGAGATTGGAAATGTAAATATTCAGAAAACAGAGGAAGGAATGAAAAAATATGAGTGTATGTCTGACATAGGCTGGAATGTGCACACATGTGTGGATGATGGAAAGGATACTGTGCATGTTCCTTACAGGCACTGAAAAATACTTGATGGTGATAGGATTTTGGAGTCCAGCAGCTTTCAGGTAACCAAAGTGTTGACGTGTTTCATTATGAAGCTATTGGTAACTAAGGTACTTTATACCATATTGGCTTTACAATTTTTAGTGCATGTTCAAGGTTATCCCAAGCTCAATGCTTCTCAAGCTTGCCTTATCACATGCTTTCTTCAGTGGGAATTGCAGTTAGTTCTCATGGGACTTTATTACGAGTGTGATTATCCTCCATCGTTTGTGTCTCAGAGAGAAAAGATTAAAAATCATTGGTCTGGTTCTTTTTCTAAAGAAAGCCAGAAACCCTACAAAATAAAGAAAAAGAAGAAAGACAAGCCAGGCTTTAATGTCATTATCAGTAAACTTGTTGGGCTGTCTTTTTCCAATATTTCTAGAGTGAGACACTTGAAAACCATTCATCATAAGCATGGTTTCAGATGGTTGGAGGTAGGCAGGTAGGCTGTGTAATGCATGTGAGTTCATAGAATGAAGTGTGAGTTTATAACATTCCAAATGGTGTAGTTGTATTCACTGAGAAATTATTGTGTGAAACTCGATATCCAAAGGTAGATTACTTTTGGTTTTCTTTCAAATCTGAGAATTCTCAGAGGATCTGAAAAAAAAAGCATTATTTTTCAAGAAGAGAGACTGGTTTGGTTTCAGTAACATCTCTACCCAAAATCGTAAACAATGTGTGGAGTGGTTCTCATTTTTCCTTATGTGCTGTTGAGGACACAATCTGTTATAGAATGTGTATCTTGTATTGTATCTCATTGCTATAAATTAAAGAAAGATGTGTACATTGCTCTGATACTGATTTACCATGATGTGCTGCAGTAAATAATAAGGATGTGTGTAAATAGAAGACACTAACACAAATACTCAATGATTGAGAAGTATGTGCAGTTTTACAACAATGATAATATACATTATTGCTCACCTAAGCTTTCCATTGGGTTCCTAACTGGTTCTTCCAATTATGGTTTTGCTCTATTCAAATCCATGTGCACTGTTTACACATGAATCACAGTGTCGACATTCCTCCCTTGTTTAGAAATCATAAATGCCTACAGCATAAATACCAGTGCCATAAAGTTCAAACTCAAATCTGCTTTTCCATCTCCTTTGCCATGAATGTTCCCTTCAGGTGCTTTACTTGAAGCTAATCTTCTTTACTTGCCTATTTGTCTGGCCACTGTGATTTTGTTCACTGTCTGGAATTCTTAGTTCCTTGTCTGAATCCTCCTGGCTCTTCTACTATTGGTAAAGCAAGCTCAGGAGGGGAGGGCTGTATAGATCTGAGTACGATACCTGTCTCTTGGATTAATGGGGAAGAGAATACCTTCAAACGATGCAATCCTCTGACAACTATTTTCACTATGTCCTCCCTAGTGCTTTCATCAATGCCTTAAAAAGTTTCTCGACAACATTAAACCTTAAGAACAGTTTAAAAGTCTCATTTTTAGAGAGTAGGTTGGGGGGAAAGTTCACAGGGTGAAATAAAGTTTATAAATTCCAAATGATGCAGTGTTATGCATTCAGACATTAATTGGTACCCTGTTACTTGCGGGCCTGTTCAGATGACTCTGTCACCATAAAGCTTTGTCTCTGATTCTCTCAGCAAGAAAGAATTTCCATTCTTCTTCTTCTTTTTTTTTTTTTTGGTACCAGGATCGAACTCAGGACCTTGCGCTTTTGAGGCAGGCGGCAGCACCACTGAGCTAATCCCCCAGCCCATCCATTCTTCTTAACTCTTCCCATGCCTTTTCCATTTCCCTTGCTTATTCAAACATCTGTGTGACCTCTGTGTGCCTGGTGCTGACATTGCAAGCCAAGATGAATACTGTCGCTAGGGATGTGACCTTGCATGTGTCTGTTGTGGTAGGAGGGGACTTTTTAGTGTACAAGGAACAGGCACACCCAGGTTACTCCCTAATAAACAGAAATGTGTTGTGTAGCTTTGCAGGGAAGCAAAAGAAAGAATAAAAAATGAACCTTTACTAGGCACTGCCAGGCTCAGAAGCTCTAGCCACGATCTGTCATCCTCATCTGCTCACCTCAAGCAACACATCCTTGGGTGCTCCTTGCCCTGGTTTTCTGTCATCACAAGTGACTTAGCAAACTTCTACCTCTGCTTCTCAACTCCAGTCACGTCGCCAACAAGTTACTCTCTCTGCGTGTTTCATTCAAATTTCCAAAAAGTGAACTTGAGCAAACTAGCCAGTGAGTGACTTATCGTGACTAGACTCCTGTGTGGAGCAGAGCTCATGTTCTGGACCACCAGAAATGGGACACATGATGTACACATGAAGAGACAATTCTGAACTGTGTTTTTGAAGGTGGCCATGAGTATATCAGACAATCAAAGCTTCTCATCGGACATATCTTTAATTTAGCTGTAGAGTTCTCTATCCCCTACCTGAGTATAAACCCCTTAAAAACATAATTGTTTCTTTCATCTTTCCAGCCTCCATACAGAGTTGCTTAGTACTTGGCACAGGGTTGATTCTCAATAAAAATATGTTAATATGAATTGTACCCTGAATATGGTCCTATCCCACCCAACAGAACGCTGTGAAGTATAATCTGGCATTGGTTATTCTCCATGGTGGTTATATATCATCCCTCTTCTCAGCAGCAGTCACATTAAAAGTTTCACAGTTTTCAACTGTAGTTCTAGCCAGAAGGGTACAAAGCCAAAGGTAGGGGCAATTTGTCAGCTTGCTTTTTTCTTCCCTGTAGAATATGTAATAAACAGTTTTATAATATTTCACTAGAGCCTAGGGCCTCTATCACACATAAGAAATGCAGAAGTCATTACCAAGTGAGGTCTTAAACACAGTAGAAAAGAATTTCAGGGATGGAGCAAGGATGTGAGACAAAGTTTATATTCTAGGTCTCCAAATTACATTTCTAGTCTAACTGACTTGGCAGCCATCCAGTGGGACCACATAAAGATGTAGATGACATTTTAAAAACAGATTTACTAATGCAATTTTTATTTGTTTCCTCTCTTTCAGCATTTTTTTGTTTCTCCTTTATTTCTTGTGGGTTGTATTTCTAGGTAGCAATCCTATGCTCATATAAAACAAAACATTTTTATTTTTATTGTCACAAATAGTGTTCTCTCAGAAATTTTAAATCATGAGGTTCTTGCTCCAATTCTTTCATTAAGTTGTGAGCTTAAATGGCAAGATTCCTTTTATTTCTCTAATACAAATTATCCATATCTGTACATTATCATGCATATTTTTCATGTGTGCATAATTTCTTTGATAATGATTCTTTCCTGAAAAACATCAATAAAGTCCATAAAAATGTAAAATGTTTATGTAAGATCTCATTTTACTTTCAAATCACTTATCAAATATGAATGCCTTCACCCCAAACAAAAATGATTTATTTGTTTTTCCTGCCTGATTACCTCAGTGTGTGAAGAGAAACATCGTTTTGTCATTTAGTTTCAATTTTTTTCATTAGAAAGACTTGCTTGCACTGAATGAATGACAGGAATGAATGTTACATGCAAAGTAAGAGAATGTTTATGGATCTATGACACGACACTAACCCATGTCTAAACTTGAATATTTCTAGTCTAAAGCATTAATGAATTAAAGAAATGAATATTTTGCCTTTCTACTGAAAATATAAACCAGGATAAAATTTTCTAGGCAACTCTATTTCTGTATATGATCTGTCAGTTTTAACTAGAGAAATTATGCTCCGAGTTTCCATATGAAGTCTTTTGCTACTCAGGAAATGTAGGCCTCTGTGGCAGAGCTCCTCAATACTATACATAATGTATGACCGCCACAAGCTTCAATTTATATCAAGCAAGTCTTTGTTGCGAAGTAGCCATACCATTAGCAGAGATAAACATATTTACCCAAAACTTTACACATCACTCTGCACTCTGCGTTTTCTATCATGAAGATGTTAATAGTCCAAATGGCATTCTATTTTATCACTAAATGGGTCTCGTTGTCTATTATTTGAAGATTAAGCAATGTCACTCATGTGCATCAGCTAATATCATCAGCATCCAGAGAGCATTGCGAGAATCTCTGTCATACGCCATCTGGGCACTGTTCCTGCAGGAATCTGTAGGAGCTAACAATAAGCCTAAGAGTCAGAGTTACCCTCATAGCTGAAAATTACTCTTACAAAAAGCCTTTTTGTGTTTACTTGGGAACAAGAACTTGCAATATTCATCAGTGTAATTTGCTTTCATTTTAGGAGATAATTTTCTTTCCTAAAAGAATGAATTTTTCTCCTGCAGGCCTAAGCCAGGGGATTTTCAAGATAGAAAACAAATTATAACTGCATAAAATAGAAGGTGCAGCTATGAGTTGTGCCTGGTCCTTAACATTTACACTCATAGAGAGTAGAAAGATGTTGACGACTTTGACAGCCCTACTTATCTTATCATGTGATGCTATGTTTTATTAAGAAATAAATATTTTCATGCATAGAGAGAAAAATGTAGAAATTAAAATCAAAGGGAATCAGGAATGAGGCTTGCTCTTGTCTGGCCTTTGCAATCTCTGTAAGTTTGGGGATGGGTACTTTATTTGCATTCATTTTTTCCCCAAAGTGATTAGGAATGAAATGCTTCAAATATGGCTCACTTAGTCAAGTTACGGATATTTACTAAGTATGTACTTTGTCCAGGTTCTGTGTTAGGTGCTCAGGAGACACCAGTGAGCAAGACAGATGTGCTCTTTGCTCTGGGACAGTTTGCCAATCCGTCCGTGATGGAGCGGAACATGGCCTGGCTCTGCAACTAGGCAGAAGTAATTTAGCTATTTTTCCTATGAAGGCGCTGAGTGGAGAACTCAGTTATCGTTGTCCAGGCCTCCTGGCATCCAGTGGTGCATGATTATTACCCAGCATTCTATCATGCTTTTTGGCTTTTCTTGCCTGGGCTCCAGCAGGTCATCTTTTTAGCTGCTACAACCTCCTTTATTCTCCTTCCTCCTAACCCTAATGACAGAGGAAGAGAATTTCTCATTGCTTTCTTTACATGAGTATCTCCTCTTAAAGAAGTGATTTTAAAATGATGCATTTAGACAGCATGGCTAGTGGATGGAGAGACATTTATTTAGCAGTGCTGGGGACTGTACTCAGTTGGGATGCACATGCCAGACAAATGCTCTACCACTGAGCTACATCCCCAACCCTTTTAATTTTTTAACTTTTATTTTTCCAGTACTGGGGATTGAACCCAAGGCCTCACACTGAGCTGTATCCTCAGCCACCCCCCCACACACCTTTTTTAATCCTGGGACAGAGCTTGGCTGAGTTTCCCAGGTTGGCCTCAGTCTTTCAATCCTCTTGCCTTAGTCTCTCCAAGTAGCTGAGTTGCCCAGTTAGAATGGGGATAAATCTATAGTGTCTATGTGTAAGGGCTATGGGGAGATGCAGGGGTTTACTCTCAGTATCTCTCAGATTGCTCTCCCATCTTAAGGTCAGTCCTGTCCCGGTACAAAAAGCCCGTGCTGTGTGCTGATTGAAGGCCTCAGGAAAAACAATGCCTGATTATATGTTTTCGATGAATTAATGGTATCCACCATTGCATTTCCTGAGGTCTCCAGGGAGAAAGGTTATTTAGTGATATTCATATTGATAGTCATATTGATAGTCATAGTGATATTCATGAATATGCATATTTATTGTGCACTATTTTGTGCACTAGGCATTGTTCTGAGTGGGAAATATAAAATAGTGGACAGTGGGCAACACTCCCCGCTCTCCCCAAGTTACAGCCTATCAGCAAAATAAAAGACCCCTCCACATAATGGTTTCTGTCTTCTTATAAATTCCACATGCAACCAATAGGAAGACAGAAAAGCATAGGCCCTTTGCATTAAAATTGAGACAGAACTGGTTTATTATCAGATCAGTGAATGTTTCCCCCAGATTCGAGTTTTAGAAATTCATTTTTTAACCAATTTTTTTCCCCTGAGAGTTTTCATTTACAAAGGAAACATTTTAACTTTATTTTAAAAATAAGCTTCTTATTTTAGAACAGTTTTAGAGTTACAAAAAAATTGTGGACATTGGGCTGGGGTGGAGGTCAGTGGCATAGTGTTTACCTAGCACATATAAGTCCTTAGTTCCATCCCCAGCATGACAAAAATAATAGAAAGAAACAAATAGTGGAAATGATATTGTCCAATGATTTTATATATGTGGATACCTGAGCAAGTGACTTAACCTATGTGAGTCTCACTTTCCTTATCTCTGAAATGGGAAATATAGATGTTTGTTGTGAGGAACTAGAAATAACTTTTATAAAACATCTCATATTTGGTAGTTGTTCAATAAACACTAGCTCTTCACACAGTGCTCCTGCCATGTGGCTGGGTTTGACTAAAGGCTGCTGTCCTTCCTGGATGTACAAGCCAGTCACTTATGCCCTCTCAGCCTCTGTGTCATCTGTCCAAGGAACATTTGGGCAGCGGCCACATCCCTCAGGGGACCTGATGACACTGTGCTCAGGGTCAGAGTCATACCACTGTCAGTGAAAGAAAGTTCTTACTCTAGGAATTTTGGACTATGGGACCATTATATCGCGGACATTTTACAGGACAACTGACACGTAATACGCTGGAAGACAATGGGCTGACAAACCTTCATATTCCCCAGCATGCTTCTTGCAGGGCCAGCTGAATTCATGCAGAAATGAGTAAGAGCAAGTAACTCACTCGTAGTAAGAATGAATAGACAGTCAGGCAATTAGGGATAAAAAAGATTTTCAGCAGAGCAACACCTGTAATGCTTCAGGCAGTGCTGGAAAATGTACATGACTAAATGATAATTTATGTGCTTTAAAAAGTCTGTTTTTATTTGATTTTTATAAAACTCTCTTTTATGGGGAAATACTAATTTTTTTAGTTTGTTTTTTTTTTTTTAGATAGGGTCTTGCTATGTAGTTCAGGCTGTCCTTAAATTCATTATGTAGCCCAGGATGGCCTCAAACTCAAGGTGATCCTTCTGCCTCAGCCTCCCAAGTTCTGGGATTATGGGTGTGTGCCTGATACAGCAAATACTTCTGGGACACGAACAATATACCAAGCACCATGCAGGAGCTGTCCGTGTATTTTTCACATCTAATGCTCATCACAGCTCACTCAGGCAGGCACCATTATGGTACTCACCATGAAGATGTCAAAAATGTGACCCTGAGTTTGATTCTAGAACCTGTGCTTTTAACCCCTAGACATGATTGTGTTATGAGGTTTTATTCAGCAAAGTCTTTTGGGGTAACAGTAGGTAGCGATACCTCTTCTAGGTATTATCCTGATTGTGGGGATAATGGAGGACAAGACATTCACAGGCCCTCACACAGTTTCCAGTAACTATGAAGTAATTTCTGTAAAGTTTTATGAATACCCTTTGAATATGGTTTCAAAGGAGTAGGATGAAAGTATAGTTCATACTGGCTGAGCTGTCTGGATCTCTCTGAGAGTGAATGAATTCCAAAAGAAATTTTGCTTGTTGATGGTATGTTATTTAGTTCACAAACCTATAACCCTTTAACATCTCAATAGTCTCTCTTTTTTCTCCCCACCCCCTGTCTTTCTCTCTCTCTTTCCTTTCCTTTCCTTTCCTTTCTTTTCTTTCCTTTCCTTTCTTTTTAATACCTAAATTAAGAATGTTGTTGATTCCTTTCCAATTGCCTATCAAGTTTTAGGAATTGAAATTATTGTCTTTTTCTTCAGAACTGGCAGAAATGGGGGGTTACTCAGAGATCACTTTGTCTATTGTACAAAAGAACAAACATTTGGTAAAATCTGAGGCCAAGAGGCTGAGAACCTTTTAAGAAAACATGTAATTCAAACTTATTTCTCAGAAGGTAGTTTTATTGTCCAAAAATAGGTCAAGTACTCACTGGATTGTTAAACATCAACCAATTCCTATTAAATAATACTGAGTTATGTGAAGAGAGCTAGAAATATGTATATTACATTTCCATTGAGACCATTTGAATGTTAAGGAGGGAACTTTTTTAGAAAATCATTTTGTTTTTGCCAAACCCATATTATTTGAAAAATAATTTAAAATATTTTGTGAAATCTCATATCCCAAGAGATTCATCTATCTCTCCAAAATTGTTAGAACATGTGTTTTATTTCTACACCTAAACTTATCCAATTTGGGCCTTCTCCTAGAATTAAAAAAAAAACAAACCCAAAATACTTCAAAGCAAAGGGAAGAAAAAGCTACCAAACTAAAAATACAAACCAATGGTGATGCTTGGATTTGAGACTTAGTTTGTAGGTTTTGCCTTTGCTTGTAGAAGCTGTTTTAAAAATACAGTGAAACCACATTATTCATTGTTAATTGGTTCTTGGAGATGTGGCAAGCACCAAAAACAGCGAGTACCCAACAAATTATTTTGGCTGAAAATTATAAGGAGTCACGAGGCAGTTGATATAGACAAGTTCTAGCTTGCAGGTTGGTACCAAATTAACTGTGAGGGACAACATTTCACATTCAAATACATCCAGTACCAAATTCAACAAGTTTCAAAGCATTTGAGTACCAAGGCACAGCTGTCTAATAGCCGCATCTATGGAGATCCCACTCTGTTCCAGTTGCTGAAAGCTTCTTTCAATAGCGTTTGATTATTGGATTCTTTTGGGGGGTGCAAAGAAGAGAAATGATCGCTTGGCTCCATTAAGGCAGGTTTGTTTCCAGGAATCTGATATGAGAAAGGAGGAAAAAGAGAAAGGTCTCTGGGCAGGCTCCTGGCAAACCAGGGTTTGGTTTAGCCACTTGGCCGTGACTGAGTAGCAGCTCTGGTCTAGTAGTGTATCCTGTCCTCTGGTGACATCACAGGAAATGTGATGGCTCCTTGCCATGCACAGGACTCAGCTCTTCTGCTTCTTTCCACCTATTTATTTTTCCAATTTTGCTACTGATGACGCTCCGCTCACTTTCTCTCTGCCTGGTGGCTTTGCTTACTCATGGCTTCTGTTTCCTGTCTTCCCTGTCTCCACTTCTGCTCTTACCCAGCACTGGCCTTCCCTCTGTGTTTCCCACTCAGTCAGAAGAAAGGGTGCTCAGCTTCATCAGAGCCCAATGGTCTTCTGGGCACACGGCTCCCTGTCTAACAAACTGGGCTGTGTAGCAATGACAACAGCAACAACATAGCAACATACCCTAGGGAACCTCTCACGAAGAACCGTGTGATGCTTTTCAGCAATGAAGTTGCTGAAAACAAGGCGCCTAGGAGCCTTAACGTCCAGCACACTTATTATTATTTAACTCTGAAGCCAAACAAATGCACAGTGTTTATATAGAGCAGACTCTGTCTTCATCATCATTGTCGTCACTGCATCTGCTTAGTATGATAGTATCTAAAGCTCTTGACAGATGTTATCTTACAAAAATATGTCACTCTGATTCCTCAAATACTCTTTTTGGGAGACAGTGGTTAGGGACTAAGTGAGGATTGTTGAATTTAGAAAAATGAGACTAAGACATATCATGGCTTCACACAGCAGTTTTCAAACCAAGGATGTTAAAGGGCAGTGGGATACAGGGAAGTAAAGGAAAACCACCTGCTCAACTGGGGAATCCAGGAGTTGATCTGTTTTATATTTCACATGTGCATGGAAGTTTTTGCTTTAGGAAAAGATTCCACAGCTTAATAAAGTTTGAAAACTAATGCTAGAGATAGATGTTAAATCCCAGTTCCTCTTTATTGTTCAGTCAAAATGAGTAAGTTAATTACTTTCTTTTGCCAGTCTTTCCTTGTTTAAAAAATAAGTATAATGGTAGCTCTTGCATAGGTTTGATGCATGGATCTAAAGAAATACAGTATCCAATGTACCTAGACCATTCTAACTAGGTAAATGTTAGTTTCTATACACATCAAATACCAAGCAGCAAAACTTTACTGGTTGTGACTTAATCTTTCATTACTAGCTTAGAGAAGAGCTTTTTTATTTGCAGCTTTGCAAATAAAAGGCTAAGATTTACATATAAATTTTGCTATAGAAATGTGTTATAGGTGTTGAATCATGCTTCTATTATAAAAACCCAGGTTTTAGAAAAATTTTCACTGTACAATCAAGCAACTGGGTAGAACATAAGGAAGAGACATTACCTCACTAGATTATTCATGCATTTTATCTAATATGTAATTTAGTTGCAACTTAAATTATCATTCTCTGAAAAATATTGTTTTTCAAATACAAGTATTATCATTTTCATAATTATGAATCACTCCTGGCTTCTATGGACTTTCCAGTAACAGGGTTTTAAAACATTAATTTACCTTATTGATAAGGTTTCCTTTTTGGAATCTTTCCAACAACAAAATCATCATGCAAAATACAACATCACATGTCAAGAACATAAATGTGACTGAAAATCTATTATCTTTCATCTACAACAAGTGTTAGTGATTTTTTTCTGACTTGCTAATTTATAAGATGGATAATTAAAAGATTCAAAATTTAATGGCTTTCCCAGTTTTATAGAACTTTAGGGTTGTGGTTGCTCTAGGCACTTATTTTCTAGATAGAGATAGTAAAGTGCAGAGAGGAGAAGTGATATCATATTACAGCTGATGCCGGAACTGCGAGCAAACATACACCTGTTGACTCAGCATTTGACCTCATATCAAGACCAGAGGAAGAGCCACCTGTATGGTTTGTGGAGTTATCATTTGAATGGGGGAAGTCAAAATGGACTCCAAAAGAAGAAAATATATAATAATTATCAAAGATAGAGACCATAAGTAGAAAAAACTAGAAATTCAGTGCTATCTAATGAGTCTAAAAACCACATCAAAGTATAAAAACTTAGTTGGATGTGGTGGTGTGTGCCTGTGATTCCAGCACTCTGAGAGGCTGAGGCAGGAAGGCCACAAGTGTGAGCCCAGCCTAGGCAACTTAGTGACACAGTGAGACTCTGTCTTACCAAAGGGGAGGGGGACCCAACCAAAACACTTTTTAAAAAGACCTGGGGATGTATCTCAAGGTGAAGGCCCTTGGTTAAGTCCCCAGTACCACTACCAAAAAAAAAAAAAAGATAAAAAATTGTTCTGTATTTGTGTAATATTTTATATCAAGCTAAAAATCCAGTCTTCTAGTACAGAAGTCAATTAGAAAATTCAATGATAAGAATCTTTTTCAGAAAATGATAATCAAAGTCTTCAATTATTTATTTGTCTGATAAAAAGTCTTACCTTCATTCTATTAACCAGCATGAAAAATGTGTACAATAAATTAATGTTTATTTTGCTGTGTGTTTAAGAAAGTGTCAATATAGAATCATATTCACTAGATTGTTCTTTGTTATGAAATAGAATTCAAATGAATTGATTCATTATTTTTCTTCTATAGTGAGGCGTTAGCTTCTATGATGGTCAAGGTTAATTTCTGTAACAGAAGTGTTTAAGGTAGACGGGAGATAGCAATACTAAGAAAGAACCATATTATTACATTAGGCTTCTCACTCTTCATTTTTTCCTTTTTAATATCCCTACAAGATTGTTTGATTTATTTGTTATTACATAGATAATGTATTTGCTTGGGAGAACAAATTTCTCCAAAACGTAGTGCCTTGAAATAACAATAAACATTTACTATTTCTTGCAGTTTCTGTGAGTGGGAAATGATGGGAGACTTGGCAGTGGGTTCTGAATCAGGTCTCTCATGATTTTGGGGTCATTCAGAATTCACAGGGTTGGAGGACCTGCTTTTAAGGTGGCTCCCTCACATGATGACACACTGGCAGTGGCTGTGGGCATGTGCTCTTTGTTCCTTTTCATGGGCTTCTTCATGAATCTTACTCGAGTGTCTTTACAACATGGCAGCTGACTTCCTCCTCTGCGAGCAATCCAAGAGACCATGATGAAAGTCTCTGTACTTTCTATGACCTACCTACTGCAGTCACACACTATCATCTCCCTCAGACCATGTCAGGGTTATGCTCTCCAACAGACTGCTTTTATGCAGCTATAATGTGGTAAGGCACACACTTCTTTCATCTGTGCCTTCGAAGAACTGACTCTTCCTTACTTCCCATTAGAAAAGCCCTTACTTCCCATTAAAAACTCTTAATGGTCTAATCTGCATCATGTGAATACTCCATTGACCATTGATTTGGGTACTGTGGTTGGCTGTTCTAACCAGAACCACTTGGTTGGAGTTCAAGGCAAAGAAATTTCCCCAAAGAAGCAATGCTGTTTCCAGGAATCATGGGACAATCAAATAATAGTGGTGTACAAAATTAAATACTTCAAGTTACATAAAAGCTGAGCACTCTGACACTATTTTTTCTCCTCCATCTCAAGAAGGCAACAACAGCCTTTCCTCATTACTACCATTTATTTTGTTTTACTAAATTTTACCATTACTATACTTTTTCCTCCATCAAAGACAGTCTTTGTTAGAAAAGAAAGCCTTTTAGATCTTTTTTCAAAAGCTTATTTTGAAAGACATAGACTATACTTGCGGTCATTTGATATTAGTGCAATTTGTACATAATTCAAATGAACAAAGTAAGTGTCGAATAAGGTGAAGTTAATAGAAGATAACAGTAGAGTAGAAAAATAGAGTACCTGAAATCTGGAATGAGTTGAGATTTGATGGAAATGCTAAGGTCATTGTATGGTCAGCTTTCTCATTGCTGGGACAAAATATCCAACATGCCCAACTAAATGGAAGGAAGGTGTTTATTTTGGCTCATCCTTTCACAGGTTCCAGTCCAAAGTGCTGGCTGCAAGGCAGAGACATTGCGTGGGAAGGAATGGAGGAGGAAAGGCACTTCCTTACTTCATGGCGGTCGGGAAACAGAATGTGAGGAAAGGGCACTAGATAGAGAGGAAGGGGCTGGGTACCAGAGATAGTCTCCAGGGCCATAGTTTCATGCATGACTCATCCATCCAGAAGTGTGCTTTACGAATCTCCTAGGCATCTCTTAAGCTAATCAAACTGACAATCAAGATTAGCTGTCACAGACATCAAAATTGATATCTAGCTATCTATCTACATGTATGTAATATTTCAAGAAAGAAGACTGTATATGAACACATATGCATTTAAATATATATTTACCCATAATATGTATTTATAGATGTATATATGTACATGAGTATACATGTATATCATAAATGTGTTTGCAGATATGAGTATGTACACATACATATAAACATATAATATATTCAGAATAAAAGAACAAGAAAGAGATATACTCACTGCTGACAATTCATGATAAAATATTAATAGACTAACAGTGCAGAACTCCTTAATTCCTTCTTCCTTCTACACAGAAAACATTGAACTTTCAATTGCAAAGTGTAGATCAATCACTGCTAAAAGAAAGCTAAAGATAGATGATAATGAGAAAGCACCTAATCACTTTAATCAATTCAATACTCTTGGCAGAGTCAAAAAACTTATTCAGTTATGAGAGAATGACACAGTTTCAGTAATCTTTGAGAAACACGAGCTTCTTCGAGAACATTATGCTGACCAGCTGTTATAAATGAGACCAACCCAGAAGTATTTCCTGTTGTGGATGTGAAAAAACAAGAGGTGCTTTCTAAGGGTAATGGTAGTAAATCACTTCATCAGTCTAGGGTTAGCAATGGCCGTAGGTCTCAGAGGTATGGCTGAAAGAGACTCTCTCCACACAAGTCACCCAGGAGACAGTCAATATTCATATTTCATAGATGTTGGGAAAAAGACTTTGGAAAGGACCCGCAGTAATGTATTTGAACCAGATTTGCCACACTCTTCTTTCAGCAAACTGTATAAATCCATTTTCCATTGCTATACATTTGAGGCTGGGTAACTCAAAGAGAGGCTCACTTAGTTTACACATGTGGAGATTCAAGGGCATGGCATCATTATAAGCTCAGCTCTGGCAATCATGGTGGATGGTATCGTAGTGGCAGAAGCATGCACGAGGGAGGGAGAGAGAGAGAGAGAGAGAGAGAGATCACACTGGCTGACAGGAAGTCAGAAAGGCTGGGGAGTGGCAGGTGTGTTCCTGTATAGCCACCCTTTTGTGAGAACTCAGGGTCACAGGACAACTACTTTAATTCTTTCTGGAGACACAGTGCCAATGACCTAGTGGACTTCCCACTCTTAAAGGTTTCGTATCATCCCCCAACACTGTCACCCACCTTCAAACACATGGCCCCTTGGAAGATAAAATCATCCAAACCATCACAGAAATCCTTAGAGATAACTTTCTCTGACATCCTATGAACATTTTGAAACAATATTTCAATGATAATACAGCTGTAGGACAAGTCTTTTTTCGGTACAAGTCAGGTTCTAATAAAAATATGATCCAGTCCACAAAGGCAACATGAAATCTAATGGCCACATTAAAAAATATAAGAAAGAAATAAATACAATAATTTGTTTAATCTAACATGTATTTAGTATAGGAATTATTGAGATGCATCTCATGGATGTGAGAGTGATCTGGCTGGCTAGGCGGGTGTCCCCTTTTTCCCTCACTGCTCCATGTGCGTCCCTCCCGAAGCTGTGCACCTGGTCAAAGAGCCTGACCATGCTGGATGGAGCAGCACCATTTCCTCCCTCAAGGGTATATGAGTAGCTGCGCTCCCCTGCTAGAACCTCCAAACAAGCTCTCGGATACATCTCATTTTTTGTTTGTACTAAGTCTTGGAAATCCAACGTGTGTGTGTGTGTTTTTTCTTTTTGGTTTTTTGAGACAGGGTCTTGCTATGTAGTTCAGACTGGCCTTGAACTCACTAGGTACCCTAGGCTGACCTTGAACTCACCAATCCTCCTGCTTCAGCCTCCCAACAATGTGTTTTAAACTTATAGAAAATCTCAATCTTAGTCAGTCTCATTTGAAGTGCTCAGTAGCCACATATAGCTAGGAACTACTGTATCAGACAGGACAGCTCTAAACAGACAAATGGTCCTCAGAATTTTTTTCTTTTTTGCAAGAGATCCTGAAGACATACCAAGATTACCTTTGCCTGTGTAGTGAGAGCCCAAAGCCCAGTTTATGATTTTCCAGTCCCTTTCCATCCCCTGCAGCATGCGTGGTCCTTCCTTTTGATTAATTTGACAAGCCAAAAGGTTCAGCTCAATACCAGCCTGGACTACACAGCAAGACTTTGTCTGAAAAAAAAACAAAATAGATAGATAACATTATAAATCTACTAAAACTACAAGTTTCTAAATAACCTCATTTGTTCTTTCAACTCAACTTTCTGGTTTCTCCCTGAACTACTTGTGGGTGATACAAATACCTTCATCACACTTGCATCTCTCCCCAGAAAATGGCCTGATTGCCAGTGTCTTCATGGTCCTGAATTCTCTGATGGCCCAAGGAGCCTCTGCTAGAACCTCTCAGGTACATATTTAGAAAGGCATTGAGAGAACACCTAACAATGCTATTCTAGGATTTCTAAAGCAACAAGTTACCAAGATAAGGAGCTCTTTCCTCATGATGTCACCCTTCTCAACTGAGCAGATCTATTTACCCTACTGGTATTTATAATGGGAAAATAAAACCATGAAAGCATTATTTCATAGGTTTCTCATTGCCCAGGAGAGTGAGAAACAGGGAGTGAAAAAGCATAAGGAATATTCAATGTTTCTATCATTTATATTCAATTTCTTTTATTTGTAGTGGGACGATACATGGTTATTTAAGGAACCTAATTTTTGCAAAACAAAAGTTCAAATATAGGTAGTGATATCAGGAAGTATTTACTGCCAGAATGCCATAATTAAAGGTATCCGCCAAGACACTTTCCAGCTATAAAGGGTACCAATGTGTTTAATTTGTAAACAACACATTTTTGTGTGGTGTTATTTATTATGCTTTAAATGATTAGTTAAAAATTAAAAGGATGGAAATGTGTCAAGAAGAAAAAATTTAACCCAAAAAAGCCTCCATTGTCCAAAGCAAAAACAACTTGAGCAACAAGATATATAACAATAGTATTGGATTATAAGTCAAAGAATAAAATATATTTCTATGAGTTCATATCAGTATAAATAAATGATTAAATAACTGAACTGGGAATAAGGCACAAATCTTTCTACAAGAAATTGAAAATTGTATATACAGATATTCTTGCACCAGAAGGTAGAGCTTAATTCCCCTCCCCTTCAGTATGGCTTGCTTTCAAAGTATGGAAAAGAAAAGGACCATGAAATAAAACAATAATAACTCTACAGTGAGAAACCTGGTGGTCAAGGTTAATATCACCAGTGATAAGTCACACTAATGTCATGTGCACTCTGGTACACAGCAATGAGAATGTTGCTTCACCTCCATGGGAGTCTCCTCCGAACCCACAGTTCTAAACTAGTTATGAGAAAGCATCAGACAGACCAAAAACTCAGGAGTACTCAACCAAATACCTGACTGGTGTTATTTATTTGTTTTTGTTTTTTGTCTTTTTGGTACCGGGGATCAAACTTGGGTCCTTGTGCTTGCGCAGCAGGCGGCGAAACCACTGAGCTAAATCCCCGGACCTGTTCTTTACACCTATCAAGGTTATGAGAGAAGTGAAGACTCAGGCATTGTTATAGAGAGGGGGTGACTGGTCATGTATCCAGGACAGGAACTTAGAATAGAGAATGTTAGTGCAAAAACCAGTGAAATCAAATTGTCCATAGTTTAGTGAATACTTTTGACAAATGTATCATGGTTATGTAAGATTGTTAACATTAGGAGAATATTAATTGAACATTTGTAGAAAGCCTAGTAGGTGCCTACTACTATACTAAATGGTAAACAAATATAAATGATAAATATGAAATATATTAAAAATATATACTACATAATAAATATAAACACAAAAATGATTAAACAATAAATATACCTATAGATATTGGCATATCTACTATTCATATTACACATAGTTCACCCTAGAACTGTTAAAAGAAATACAGTTGTTTTTAGGGAATTAAACTATAAAAATGAATCAAATGAGATATAATGCAGATCATCTTTAAATGATAGTCAAAATTTATTTCGTGATTAGGCTAAGCCAGGTACTATTTAAAAAACTTTATGTATACATATCAAATCACTTAATCCTCTGTAAGCCCCAAGTAGATGTATTATTATTAATATTTTTCTTTTCTTTTGAAATAATTTTAGATTCTGATAAGTTGCAAAGAAATCTACAAAGAAGGCCCATCTACTCTACATGTTAACATCTCACACAATCATAGTACAATATTAAAACCAAAATTAATATTGGTACAATCCACAGAGCTTATGGAGATTTCACCATTTATTCATGCACTCACATGCGTGCATTTCTAGTTCTATATATCATTCCCATTTTGCAGGAGAGAAAACAGATAGAAGCTTAGAAGACTAACTTTCCCAAGGGCCCCAATTCGGTGTGGTGAAGGACCCTTCAAGGCTGGGCAGTTTGGCACCAGAGCCCCTTCCTTTATCACTAAGGCCTAGTGTATCTCACCTTAGCATATTGCAGTGACTTGCGCAGCTACATCAGTACATCTGTAGAAAGAATGTAATCAGGAATATGTGTAAGGCTCAGGAGAGAGGACTGGAGAAAGCCTATCAGAAGCACAGAGTAGCTGTGAGCATCCCATAACTGTATAAGGGCAAACACTTCACACCAACTGACTTCAAATTTTGCAGCACAATCACCATGAAAAGCAATCTTACAATGAAAAAAAGAGCAGCTCAGGCTATTTTAACTGAAGGACATGTCTCAAGAATAACAAATAGCCTTTGTTTTTCATTCATAACCACAGAACAAAGTGTTGGCTATCCATCTGCTTGCACTGTCTCAAGGACTGTTATTAAATGGTTATTAAACTCAACCAAAAGCTGCTTGAGGGCAAGGATGGTGTCTGTCCTGTTCATTCTGCCTTTGGGTGAGTGAGTGAATGAATGAACTGATTAGAGGTGTGGTCAGCAACATCCCATCATTCGTCTATAATGCTCAACACTATTGCGTGCTGCACTGGCTAGGGTTCTCTAGAGGAATAGAGTATACAGAATAGAAAGTATACATGGAATTATGTAAGAGGACTTATTAGAAGGCTTTCAGGATCAGAACAGGGTGAGAGCCAGAGGATCTAGTAGCTGCTCAGGCTAAGAAGCTCTAATTGCCTACTTGACGTCTCTCCTTGGATATTTAGCAGGCATCTCAAACTCAATATTTACAAAATGGACTTGCCAACACCTAGCTTCTCTCTCTTTCTCTATTTGTGCCCAATTATATTTTTCCTTCTCTTAGTAAATGGCACCAGGCCAGAAAATATGGTGCTTTTCTTTGAGTTGATTCTTTAATCTCTTATTCAATCTGTAGATAAGACTTGTTTATACCATCTCCAATTTTAGCCAATAGCAGGCTGCTGTTCTTCCATTCCAAAGAGGAAATCTGGGCCAAGTCTCCTTTCTCTCTCACCCAGTCCACCACAGAAACCTTCCAACAAGTCTGAGGGCTCCACTCTTCATCTTAGTGTATGCTCTTGGTCACCTGCTGACTTTAATAATTCTCTTTCCAGTGAGAATAACACCTAAACTCCTTCCTTCCCCAGTAATTTCTCCTTCATTGTCTCCTCTGCTTCATGAAAACTAAATTATTTGGCTCCAACTTACCTCTGTAATCTCATCTCTTACCACTCTTCCCTTTGACTGTGTATTATTATTATTATTATTATTATTATTATTATTATATTTTTGGGGTCCAGAATATTTTCTCTCTGGCTATGCTGACAGAATGACACCTACTTAGTTTTTCAAGTTTCAGGTCTGTGAAGCTTTCCCAGATACTCCTCTTTGTGGAGATACATGTATTGAGCAAGATACACTTCCTCAGTAAGTTTTCCTTCCTTGGTCTAAGCCTGATTTCACCTCAGCACTTTTACATTTCCTGTTTCTTGAGTCTGAAAGGCTCTTTTCCCCACACCTTCTTAGAGGATGCTCCATTTTAATCCTTTGTTTCAGCTTATCTGCCACTTCTATAGAGTCCTTCTATAACTACCTGAGAAGAGATAGTTACACATTCTCTGGTGCCCTCTATCCCTTTTCCTGCTTTCATTATCTCTATGCCACTTAATATTATCTTTGATTATTTTATTTATCCTTGTAGGTTTTCTTCTGTTTCCACTAGCTGAGAGAGAACCTACCTATAGTTTACAGCAGACGAACAATAAAGAATGTAATGGATAAAAATTTGAGATAGTTTACTATGTGCCAGTTATTGGATGATATTTAAAGTATTGGTCCCTGATCATGACCTTTCCAGCTATGTGAGGAGAAACATAATGCAATAAAAATAATAACAATACAATATGGTAAGTGGTATTGATATACATACAAACAGTTATAACACTCAAAAGAAGGAAATAATTATACCTCCAGAAAGAGTTTGCTGGAAAGATTTAATAGAAGCTCTATTTGAGCTGAGTTCTGAAAAAATAAGTAAGAGTTGTTTTTTGGTGAAGATAGAGAAAATAAATTTTAGGCAACTACAATATAAAAAAGCATGAAGAAAAATAATATTATAAAAGGCACATAGGCACAACATTTATATACAGATCAATACCATCCAAATCATAATCCCAGCAGGGTTTTTTTTGTAGAAATGGACAAGTTGATTCTCAAATGTATATGGAAATACAAAGGATCTAGAATGCAAATCAAATTTAAAAATTGGGGACATTTACACTGTATAATTTCAAGACTTACTATAAAGCTACAATAAATATGGTATTCATGCAAATATCCATATCAATGATGCAGAATTGAGAGTTCAAAAGTAGATCTACATTTACATGGTAATTTGATTTTCCACAAAGCACTGAAGTAGTATTGTAGGAAAAAGATGTTCCTGTCAAAAATGGCTCTGAAATAATTATCTATTGGTATGAGAAAAAATGGATCCTAACCTATACCTCACACTGTACCAGAAAATATATAAGTTAGACTGTAGTGCTAAACATGGAAGCTAAAACCATAAAGTTTCAAAAGAAAACAGTAGAATATTTTTGTGACTAGAGAACAGGAAAAGGTTTTGTAGAGAGGACAAGAAAAGCAATAATAAGAAAATTTTTTTTGATAAACTAGTCCAGGAAATTAAAACCATCTGATTGTCAAAAGGTACCATTATGAAAATAAATAGGCAAGGGCTGGTGATGTATCTCAGTGGTAGAGCCCTTGCCTTGCATGTACAAGGCTCTGGGTTAGATCTTCAGCATTTAAATAAATAAATAGGGAAGCCACAGACTGGAGAAAACATTTAAAAAACTTTCTGTATTCGACAAAGTACTGCTGTCTTAGTTACTTTTTCATGGCTGAGACACAATACCCAACACTCACAACTTTAAAAAGGAGAGTTTTATTTTGGCTCACAGTTTATAGAGGATTCAGTCCATAACAAGCTTCAGCTAGCTCCATGGCAGGGTGACTTGGCAGAGAGGCATGGCAGAGGAGAAACAGCTCATGGCATGGTTGCAGGAAGCAGAGAGTGATCAAGGGAGGAGGAAGGAAGATAATCCCTTCCAGTGATGCACCTCCTCCAACCAGGCTTCATCTCCTAACATCATATTTAGCGACAAGCGCTTCAGTATACTAATCCATTGCTGCTAATCACTCCTCCATGACCAGTCATCTCCCAAAAGCCCCACCTATGAGTGCATGAGGGAGGACATCTAGATATAAACCATAAAAACTGGTAAGCAAGATTATAGAAAACTCCTCGATACAAAAAATTAATGAAGCCAAGAGTTGGCTCTTCTAAAGAATGAACAAAATTGACAAACCCTTAGCCAACCTTATCAGAAAAAGGAAAGAAAAGGCCCAAATCCATGCAATTAGGAATGAAAAGGGTGAAATTACAACAGACCCAGCAGAAATGCAGAGGATCATCAATACCTACTTCCAGAGCCTATATGCCAATAAGATGGAAAACACAGAAGAAATGGACAGATTCCTAGATATGTATGAATTACCAAAGTTGAACCTAGATATGTGTGAATTACCAAAGTTGAAGAAGACCTAAAAATTCTAAACAACCCAATATCAATCAATGAAATTGAAAACATAATTAAAAACTTACCAACTAAGAAAAGCCCGGGTCCTGATGGCTTCACTGCCATATTCTACAAGACATTTAGAGAGGAACTACTGCCACTACTGTTTAAACTCTTCAATGAAATTGAAAGGAAAGCAATACTCCCAAATTCATTCCTGGAAGAAAGCATCACCTTGATCCCCAAAGCAGAGAAAGACCCAACTGAAAAAGAGAACTATAGGACAATCTCACTAATGAACATAGATGCAAAAATCCTCACTAAGATACTGGCAAATGGAATGCATAAGATCATCAAGAAGATCATACACCCTGACCAAGTGGGATTCATCCCAGGGATGCAGGGATGGTTTAACATATGCAAATCAATCAATGTAATACACTGTATCAATAGAGCCAAGGACAAAAACCATATGATTATCTCCATAGATGTAGAAAAAGCATTTGACAAAATCCAACACACATTTATGATAAAAAACCCTACAAAAAATTGGAATAGATGGTCTCTACCTCAAACTGATAAAAAGCCATCTATGAAAAACCAACAGCCAATATCATACTAAATAGTCAAAAACTGAAATCCTTCACACCAAAATCAGGAGCAAGACAAGGATGTCCACTATCAGCACTCCTGTTCAATATAGTTTTGGAAACATTAGCCATGGCAATTAGACAAGAGAAAGAAAGAAAAGGAATAAAGATAGGAAATGAAGAAGTCAAATTGTCATTATTTGCAGATGACATGATACTCTATATAGAAGACCCCAAGAACTCCACCAAAAGTCTTCTAGGCTTAATAACCAAATTCAGTAGAGTAACTGGATACAAGGTCAACACACAAAAGTTAATAGCTTTCCTCTATATGAGCAATAGACTCACTGAGAGAGAAATAGGGCAAATAATTCCTTTCACAATAGCATCCAAAAAACTGAAATACCTAGGAATCAACCTAATGAAAGAAATCAAAGACCTCTTCTCTGAAAACTATAGCACTCTGAAAAGAGAGATTGAAGATGACATCAGAAAATGGAAAGGTATCCCCTGTTCCTGGGTAGGAAGAATCAATATAGTGAAAATGACCACACTTCCAAAACTGCTATATAGATTCAATGCAATTCCAATTGAGATCCCAGCAGCATACTTCATGGACCTTGAGAAAACAATCCAAAAACTCATTTGGAACAAGAAGAGACCCAGAATAGCAAAAGCAATTCTAGGCAACAGAGACATGGAAGGGGGTATCACAATCCCCAACTTGAAACTATACTACAAAGCTACTGTGATAAAAACAGTATAGTACTGGCAAAGAAACAGACCTGAGGACCAGTGGAATAGATTAGAAGATGCAGAAACAACTCCAGACACTCAGCCACCTCATCTTCAATAAAAGAGCCAAACACCCTCACTGGAGGAAAGATAGCCTCTTTATTAAATGATGCTGGAGAAATTGGGTTTCAACTTGCCAAAGATTAAAACTAGACCTATATCTCTCACATGCACTAAACTAAAATCAAAATGGATCAAGGATCTAAATATTAAAATAGAAACATCAAACTGGCTGGAAGAGAGGTTAGGTAGAACTCTTGAAGACATTGGTGTAGGAAAAGATTTTATGAACAAAACCTTAGTTGCCTGTGAACTAGCATAAACAATCAATAAGTGGGATCTCTTCTTATGAAAAAGCTCCTGCACAGCAAGAGAAACCACCAACAGTGTGAAGCGACAACCCACAATGTGGGAAAAAATCTTCACCTGCTGTTCCTCAGACAAAGGTCTACTATCTCGAATTTATAAAGAACTTAAAAAAATCAGACCTCCCAAATTTGAAGACCCAGTCCGAAAATGAGCATCAGAAAGGAACAGACATTTCTCAGACAAAGAAGTAGAAATAGCAAATAAACATATGAAAAGATGTTCAACATCATTGGTCATTCAAGAGACGCAAATGAAAACAATGCTGAGATTCCACCTCACCCCAGAAAGAATGGCTGCTATCATGAAATCAACCAATAACAAATGCTGGGGAGGGGGGAGCTGTGGGGAAAGAGGAACCCTGGTCCACTGCTGGTGGGAGTGTAGACTGGTGCAACCACTGTGGAAATCAGTATGGAGATACCTCAAGGAACTAGGACTGGAAGTCCCATTTGACCTAGCTATTCCCCTGCTGGGTATCTTCCCCAAAGAATTAAAAGAATCATACCACAGTGATATATGTGTGCCCATGTTCATAGCAGCACAATTTGTAATAGCTAAAACTTGGAAGCAGCCCAATTACCCATCACCTAGAGACTGGATAAAGAAAATATGGTTTTTTAATAAAATGGAGTACTGCTCAGCCATAAAAAATGAGAAATTTGAGACATTTATAGCTAAATGGATGCACATTGAGGCAATACTCTTAAGTGAAATAAATAGGACATACATGTGTCAATACCAAATAGTTTCTCTAGTGTGAGAAACTGAAGTGTAAATAAGGACAAAAAGGTATAATAGATAATGTGAAATAGGAAGAAAAGGGGCAAAGGGGAAGGGGAAATGGGAGGGGTGTGGAAAGGAAAGAAGAGAATGGAATTAATATGAGAAAATGAAAAAATGGAAACAAAGTCTTTGTAAACAGGGAGGGATGGAGGGGTTGTAGGGAGGGTAAGGGAAGGGGAAAAATAAGAACCAAGAGAGTATGTAAATGTGTATATCTCCAATGATGAATGTTATTATATTGTATACCTGAAATGTAGCAATAAAATAAAATTTTAAAAAAAGATAATAGAAAACTCCTGAATTTAACAACAACAGAAAAGCAAATATTTGAACAGACATCACAGTAGGAAATACACAAAGATTAAACAAACACAAGAAAAAGACCTCAACATCATCCACCACCAGGGAAATACAAATTAAACCATAATGAGACACTACTACATACCTATCAGAATGGCTAAAATGAAAAAGACTGACAATATCAACCAGAACCCTCGTACATTGTCAGAGAAGTAAAAAGTTGTACAATTCCTGGCTCTTACTTAAGCAGGTGTGTGTGTGTATCTACCACATGACCCACAATTCCATTAGTATTAACCCAAATAAGTGAAAACATATGTTCAAAAAAGATGTGCACTAGAATATTCATTGCAAATTAATCTCTAACAACCAAACAGTAGAAAAGCTCAGATGTTTGTCAACAGGAGAAGGGATACTCAGATGTATTTATACAATGGAATGCTACTCATCAATAAAAAAAGAATTAATACATACTACTATATTCTGTGCAAAAGAAGAGTATATACTGTATGATTACTTTCACATGAAGTTCTAGGGAAAGGTAAGACTAATCTCTTCTCTGGTAGAAAAAAATTGAGCAGTGTTGTCTCTGGAAGACTGGGGCTGGAATGGACTGGGAAAGCGACTAAGGAAATCCCTGGAATAATGATACATTTGTATATCTCAATAGGGGTTTGGATTACACAGCTGTATATACTTATCATATTTCAGGGGATGGTACATTCAAACTTTGTGCATTTTACTGTATGTAAATTTTTACCTCAAAAGAAAAATAAAGGTCTTCAACAAATTACCAATCTCTGGTTAATGAATATGTATGTCAAAGTGGCTAGGGGAAAACTGCTTGCGACTGCAATTTGCTTTGATAAAGATATGATAAAATGAGAACAGTAAAGATAAAATCTAGGTAATGGGAAATAGACACGAACTCTGAAATTTTATAAGACTTTAGGTTTGAAAGTATTTAAAATAAATATTGGGGGGGGAAGCACAGAGATGTGAAGGATGTGGACAACGCTGTAAGGGGTTCGGTGGCTGTAACTAGAGGAAGTTGGGTGAACAGTGAAGCAGAGGAGACTATTAGAAGCCTGATTGTGAAGGGCACCCTGGGTCATGCTAAGGAGTTTATGTTTACCTCAAGCAGCAGGATTTCTCCACCCTTCCCACTCACTGATGCTGCTGTCAGCCAGTCAGCCATGCCCTCATTAACTTTCATCTGGGCTTTTGAATATATTTATTTAATCAAATTGAACCGAACCGAATCAGAGATGAAGAATGCACTTAGATTGCCTGTGAGTTTACATAATTTTCCCCGCTTTACTATTGGGCAACTTTAAGATTTTTTTTTTTTGCATATAAATAGAAATTGCTGTCTGAATGCATTTCCAATGGAAAGTACCTTCAAAATTGTATCTTTGTTTCTAGCCCTGAGGTCTTACTTTAAATTTTTCTCAACATACACAAGAAGCACACTTCATAGGTAATTTTTACAAGTGGAGAATGAAAAATGAATTCCCTTTATGTTTCTCATATAAAATATTCAAGCAAACATTGAATAAAAATACTATAGTAAACACTAAGAAGTTGTATAAAATTATCTAATTATAAACTATAAGCCCTGACTCTAATTTAAAATTTCTCCATTTTATGAAGCACAAATATAATTCTTTGAAAGTTATTTTTTCAAGTTGGAAAGATCTGTATTTGTTAAAATTCTGTGGGCTCACCACCCCATTTCATTTTTCTATTCCCATTTGATAATGAGATAAGTATTTGCAAAGGTGTAATGGTGGATGATATCATAGGTTTGGGCACATTAAGTGTTTACCATCTATGGAGGCAAAGCAGTAGGGACTGAGCAAGCCTTATCATTCCCCACATCTCCCTGCAAAATGCAAATTCACCTCCAGTAATTCTTAAAACACAATGGTAGTTACTTACCAGGCCATTTCTCTCTGTGAAGAAAATTTGACCTGTTCATCTACTTACTTTTACATTCTTTGTTTTTTGTAGATCTGTTTTGATTTAGAAAACATGGATATCCCTTAAATAAACTTTCTAAGCCTACTGAGCAAACCACCTCTCTGTTCTTGAGAATTCTGTTTTTGCCAAACTTTGTATTTCCAGAGTTTTGTGTAGGACCTGGCGTAAAATATATTCATGATGAATATTACCTGAATACAGATATGAATAAGTAAATAAAGTCATGATGTCAGAATGCTAGAAGATACAAGTAATAGTCAAGTATCTAAATATTAAAGAACATATATTTTATTCCTAACACTATGTATGAAACATTAGATACCAAACATGTATCAAATTAACTTCAGTAAATTACAAGATCCATGCAGTAGTTTGTCTGTGAAATCATTATTACAAAGATTAGTGGTTTTATACTATCTTGGTGGGGAAAAGGAAGAATGCTGCCCTATTTAGTAATCAATAATTTTATTAACAGACTTTTTATTAACAAGTATTGGGAATAGAATAAAAATATTAATGAGTGTTTGTGTGATTAATGTAAAATTATAATGGATACTATTAAAGATGAGTTTAAAACCAGAGTTGAGTCTCAGGCATAGGTTAGAAGCCTATTAATTTTGTACTTGGGGCTTTTTCCCATCTCTCTTCATGGAATGGTGAATCCTTCTGGCTCTGTGGCAGATACTGATTGCCTAATCAAAGGATGTCCTTTGTTCTGTCCTAATAGAACTCCAGTTTGCTTCAGGGTCTATCCTCCTCCAGGGAGTTTGGGTCTTCAAGGGGTATTGACATCACCAATTTAGTTCTGGGGCTGAATTCCGAGGAATCTAAGCAATCATGGTGATCTCAGTCCCCTGGTTAGAGATTGGTTGAGGCAACTATTTGTGATGTAATTCTTCTAAGGTGAATGATTGCCTGCAGGCTCAGGGAAAGTCATCCTGTGTGACACACAGACAGAAACAATGGTATTGTTCACCCGATGTGTTGTAGGTGAAACTGGCACCTGGAATTGTTACATTCTCCTGGTTAAATACTGAAGACAAAACCAACAGGTAGAGAAAAGCACAAACAAGAGATTGCAGTGAAGTAGACCTGAACTGTGATAGAGCCCACCTTATCTCTTTGTAAAATATTTTAATTGAGGTTTTCTGTTACTTGCTGCTAAAAACATAGCTATGATGTTATATGGATTTTCTCAACTCTAAATCTTAGAAAGCTGATCACCTATGAATGGCAGATGTAGGAATATAACTCACCAGAATATGTCATCCATCTATCTGTCTGTCTGTCTGTCTATCTATTTGAGGTTTTTTTTTGAGACAAGGGCTTGCTGTGTAGTTCAGGCTGGCCTCAAACTCACGGTGATCCTCCTGCTTCAGCCTCCCAAGTGTTGGGATTGCAGACATGTGCCACTGGCTCATTTTTAATATGTCCTGAAAATGAGAATTTAATGTGTGTGTTAAATAGTTATAGTTTTCCATAAAGTCTTTTTTATTTGGGCAAAAAGTAACGAAATTTGATGATTAGAAAGGAAGGAAAATTATTTTCTTAAAAGGAGTTCTCTTACTATCACTTCCTGTATAGCTACTAGAAACTGACTGCTGACAGTCAGCTTGTTTGACAACCTACAATCATTTACTTTCTACAAGGTTTTTAAATCTAAAAGACTTCATTCAAATGGGGGCGAGCTAACACCATGGTCACATGATGGTTTTGGAACCTAATTGGCGTCACCTAATCGAGTGGTGGTTAATACAGCCGTCTGAGCATGCAGAACATGGGACAGAGGATAAGTCCCACAACATGACAACTAAAAATTTCTTTTTTCAAGACACATTGTTTGAGGGATACTTTAAAAACCTCATGTCAAATGACAGAGAAACTGAGAAATGCTTTCATGAGCATTTATAATGAAAGGAACTAGTTTTAAAGGCTAGGATAAAAAAGAAAAGCTGATCTTTCATGCATGGCATATTCTAGGCATTTCCTGTGAGTGAAGGCAAGTGGGAAAATACTTTTCTCAGACCCAGCCATGGTAGCCCTCATTCCACCATGTGATAGAGTGGTGTAAAAGAGGAACCAGTATTCATTATGTCTAAGTACCTGGCTCAGTAGCTGGGGCAGAGGAAGTGAATAGCTCCGCGGTGGAAAGGCTGAAATAAAAAGGCCAATTTTCCTCTAACAGGACTCATTGCCAGATTTGTCCAAAAGAGTTCCTTCATTCATTTGCTACTGTTGCATTTATAGCTTATAAAGATTAGAAAAATAATAAGAGTTACATTTTATTGAGCACTACCTATGTGCTAGGTACTATCCACATACAAAGAACAATTAAACAAGGCTGTTCTTGAGGAATTAAAATGGATACTCAAGATGGTAACAAATCACCATGGGATCCCCAAACAGAGAGCAATTCATGGCCTTGGGGAGCCAGGTAAGTCTCCCTTAACACATCCCAGTCTTAGAGTCAGAAAAGACTTCCTGAATACCTACAGGTATGTCAGGGGTAGGCATTTGACTAGCAGAAAAAATTGAGACTCTTATACAGGCACAGAAAGGCTAAAATGGAAGAATGCCCAAAGATTCAGGGAGTATAATTGTAGCATATGTATCTCTGGAGCTCTTGGGGACATGGGATGGGGGAGGAATCAGTGGCAAGAGAGGAAACTAGAAGCTGGGATGAGCCATCAGGATTTCAAAGAAAGGGACCGACTTGATTGAACCTCATGTTTTGAAAAGCGTGTCATGTGGAGAATGAATTAGCAGAGGGAGAGATTAGAAGCAGTGAAGCCAGTTAGGAAGGGCAAGTTAGGAGGTCATTTTCATAGCTCCTTGGAGGGAACGGCGACTTGGTGAACTAAAATGCTTTCAGGAGAAGGAGGAAAATACGGAATCTGAAGACATGTAAAGCAAAACAAAAATGCAATCCGGAAGACCAGGTGATTAGTGAGTTGTTCTGGAGGGAAAAAGGAGAAAATTACAGATTATTCCTAGATTTAAAGTATAAAAGACCAAGGAGGTATACATATGATAAAACTAAAAAAACTCCTACCTCTAGATATGTCTCTGAATCAAGCAGCATTATAAAATTAAGTTATTAATTTGTTAATTATAGATAATAGAACTTTAGACATGGTAGAGAACACAGAATAAAAATCCCACTAAATCTTCAAAATAAATGACTTTAAATAAAATATTTAAAATCTAGTATAAATAATTACTACCTGTTATTACTAATCTTGTTACAGATGTTTTTGATAATAATAAATAGCTATTGTTTAAAATAAATGCCAGCTATACAGAGAAGCCAGAAGAAACATGGTAATTTCTTTTCACTTAGAATGCTTCTCCTTGGTTTTCAGTTCTTACCTTGAGTTTTCTGACTTAATCTTCACATATTTAGCCCTGAAGTTAGGTCACTAAACCTTACTAGCAAATTTGAAAAGAAAAGGAAATAGCTAAGTCATCTGTTTTCACTTTTGATGCCGAGCTGGTCTGGACAGCATGACTTCATTTTCACAGGGTTCTCAGCCGATAACCGTTTTGCCCTTGAAAGTGTGATGTTTCAATCAAGGAGGTGCTACTCTAATACTCTCATGGTTAAGGATAGCTCTTTGGTCCTTCATGGGTATGTCCCTATTACCATTAATATAAACAACAATATGAACATATGGCACATTATGGTTTTAAAATGCCTTTACATTTCTTAGGTAACTCATAAGAAACAGTTGATGTAGATATAACTGATGCAAATAGAACTCTTAAATAAAATTTAACCTCTTCATGATGAGATATAACACACATACAGTTAGCACAAAATGTGGACAGCCCGAGGAATTAAGATAATTACCTGTGTAAGCACCTCCAAGTCAAGGTCTACTGCCAGATCACTGAAGCTCCCCTCAGGTCATTTTCAACCATCACCCAACCTCTGTAACACGTTACCACATTCATGGCCTAACATATTACAACTATTACTTCTTTGCAGTTTTGCTACACATATTGGCATCCCTAAACACTATCGTTTTTCTTTGTTTAACTTGGTTTAAAAGTTCTGGGTATTTTGCACAAGCTTCTTTGATAATCCTTTAAGATATTCCTTTTATAGTTCGATCCCTGGTACCAAAAAAAAAAAAAAAAAAGATATTCCTTTTATTCTGGTTTGTTTTTGAGATATACTAATGCTATTTTCAGCTCTAGTTCATTTTTATTTCATTGCTATGGAGCATTTCCATTGAATAAATATGTCACAATTAATTTATCCTTTTATTATTGATTGAAATTTGAATTGTTCTGGGTTTGGCAACAACAAATAATGCTTTATGAATGTTCTTGTACACATATGCACAAGTCAGTGGAATTATTGAGTCACAGATTATGTACCAACTATGAAATGCCAAATCTCCTTCATCTGTTTGTATCAATTCACACCTCAATATTTGAGAGTTCTTGGTCTTTCATTAGTATATCGCTACTGTTGGCTTTTAATTTTATCCTTTCAGGTGGATAAGTAGTACTATTTGACTATAATTTTAACTTGCATTTCTTTGATTACTACCAATGGGATGTAGTCCATTTTCATGTGTTTACTGGCCAAATGAGTATTTTTTTGTGTCCTGTGAAGTATTTATAACTATATTTTTCCTGTATTGCTTTATAGAACTTTTTTGTCATTTATTTATATTACAGATTTTTTTTTCAGTCTATGTCTCACTATTCATTTTCTTTGTGGTATCTTCTTTGAAAAGGTCTTAATTTTATTTTACTTCATTTTATTTTCTCCAGACAGTAGTTTACTTGAGATGCATAAATGAAGTAAAACAGTGTAATACAAAATAATAAGAATATAAAAACTTTATTTATAAATTAATTCCCTAAACTACTAAACATAACAAAGAGTTCCTGGCTTTCATCTTATATGGCTAGAAAAATAAATTATTTTACTATCTAAATCTGTCTCTTGCTTCCAGAGAAATGAATGTATGACATATACATATTTTCAAACTATCTCTAACATTTACAGACTTACAAGTAAATACTGCTGTATTTTATACAGAATTGGAAACAGTCTGTTAAGAAGCTAATTTCTAGTAACTTCCTACTTGTAAGAACTGAACTTCATAAAATATATACATTTTATAAATCTTGTAATTCAGGTAATTTAATTATGATTAATCTGTGGAAATATACAGTACAAATCTACCAATCATCCACAATTAAGTACAAGTATACATGGAAAGTTATTTTACTATGGTCAGAACAAGATTTTTTAGGTAAAAAGCTGGCTTTGTTCCCAATATCCCTTCTACTGTTTTTGTATACTTTAGAGCACATTTTTAATTCAGAAAGAAATGATATCCAGTTATTCGACTCTGGTTTTTTTCTTGCTTGAATCTGTTCTGTTTCATTTTTTACAGATTTAATCAGCATTGATAAGGCAGGATCAATGGACTTCTTTTGTGTTGCCCTTTCAATCTCATTTTCTTTTTTCTTTATTGCCTGAGTAATTTGTTGTTCTTCTTGTTCTCTTTGCCAGGTTTTCTCCTCAAGGATTTTTTCCAAAGCTTTCATTTTCTTGAAATTAGGATCTGAGGGATCCAAACTGAACAAATGGGAAGTACACATTGCTGAAATCATCCATCGCTAATGTTTACCTCAAAGCCACCCTCTCACAAGTTCTTCTTTTTCAGCAGCTGTTTCTTTTCCTTCCTTCCTTCCTTCCTTCCTTTCTTTCTTTCTTTCTTTCTCTTTCTCTCTCTTTCTCTTTCTTTCTTTTCTTTCTTTCTTTCTTTCTTTCTTTTCTTTCTTTCTCTCTTTCTTTCTCTTTCTCTTTCTTTCTCTCTCTTTCTTTCTCCCTTTCTTTCTCTCCCTTTCTTTTTCCCTTTCTCTCTCTTTCTTTCTTTCTCTTTCTTTTCTTTCTTTCTTTCTCTTTCTTTTCTTTCTTTCTCTCTCTTTTCTTTCTTTCTTTCTTTCTTTCTTTCTTTCTTTCTTTCTTTCTTTCTTTCTCTCTCCCTTTCTTTCTCCCTTTCTTTCTCTCCCTTTCTTTCTCTCTCCCTTTCTCTTTCTCTCTTTCTTTCTTTCTTTCTTTCTTTCATTCTTTCTGTACTAGGAATTGAACTCAGGGCTTCACGCTTGCCAGGAGGGCACTGCTCCGCTGAGTTACATCCCCTGCCCCTATTTCTTCTTTGTGTTCAGATTCTTGTGTTCTACAATCTTGTTGTAATCCAAGTGTTTCTTGCTGTCCTTCTCCCCATCCATCACAAAAGCCATTTCAGCCTTTTGTCTTTCTATTTCACTTTCTTCTTCTAGAGATGTGGCATCTTTTGCAGATTTCACTGATTTTTTTTCTTTAAACCTATTTTTTAAACTTCTTCAGCAAAGTATAGGTCATTCAATTCAACGTCAGGGAGAAGTTCATCTTCACTAGCCTCTTCAGCAAGAGGCTTCTGTTTCTTTTTGTCTTTTTTTTTCCTCTTTCTTCTTCTCTAAAAATTGTTTCCAGTGGGTTAGTTTCTCTTTTCCTTCCAATTTTTTTTAACCATCTCTTCTGCACTTTCTTTAAGGCCTGGAACCCACTTAATTTCCATTTCCGTATAATTTTCTTGGCCTTTCTTTTCTTTTTCTTGAATAACCTGCAAGTGCTGCCCATATTTAGCAGTTTGTTCTTCATCATCCTTCTGAATTTTCTGTTTTCCTATCATCTTCTCCATTTGACTTCATCATTACCTTGCAGTTCCTCTTCTAGCACCTCTTCATCTTCACTAGAGGAAGCTAAGTAGGCTTGAAAATCCATGTCCAAAAGTTCTTCCTTTTTAAATTTTCTGTTGAGTGTTGTGATTCTTTCATGATCAGTCTGATCCCAAGTGATCTCCACCATTGATGTTCCCATTGCAGCAGATGGGAAATATTCTGGTTTATATCCTGTTAAATCCACTTCTGAGGCTACATCTTTAGGCTTATCATCAAAAGTAATATCATCTGGTATAAATCTTAGATCTATGAAAGAACAACTACTTTCGAATTCCAGGCCATCACAATCCTCATAAATTTTACTTGTTGTTTTGGGAGAATCACAGTCCACTCTTGTGTAATAGTACTTCAGTCATTTGAACTGATAATCTCTCAGTTGTTCTCTGGAGGTCTGGTCCTTCTCAGGAGCATCTTCAGGAATGCTCAATAATTTAACTGGTCCTTGAACTTGCTCTTCTTTCACCCTCTCCTTTCCAAACTCCGAAGGATATATCATTACAGAAAAAATAACTCCTCCTTTAGGCTTAAATAAGTCAAACAGAGTCAGTAAATCGTTTGCTTTTAATCTATCCCAGTCCATGTTGCAAACTGCTAATTGACATGTAATCTTGTCAGCCCGAGGAGCATCTTTATCTAATTCTCCCCAGGCAAGCTCAAAACTAGGTTCTTTTGGAAATAAATCTGCCAAATCACCTTCATCTTTGGTACTAGTTTCTATATTTCTTTTACCCCTTGCAGGCTCAGGGGCACTGTCAATTTCATCATCTCACTATCTTCATCTTCACTTCTATCATCAGCTGAAGCTCTACCGCCACCTGTGATTTCATCTTCAGAGTCCTTGTCACTTCCTATTTCATCAACACTGTCTGAATCTTCCTCCAGAGCATCTTTGTCAGACACAGTACCCTCACCATCTCTTGCTATTATGGATGGAACCACTGACTGCTTTTCTCTTGTCTTAGAACAATTGATCTTGGCAGATTTCACAATTTTAGAGGTGCTTGGGTCTGTCTTTAGTTTTCCTTTGGGAAAAGAGTCTCTACTATGTTCAACAATGCTTTTTTATCTTTTGCACATTTTTGTGTAAGTTCTTTGCTGTCCTTCTTAGGACTTATTTCTGAATGTATCTTCTTAGATTTACATGTGCTTTTTGTTTTCTGCTCTCAAAATTATCCAAATCATTTTTATTTCCAGGGTCCTTTTGACTAACTTTCTTGGTTTCTTTCTTTTTTGTAATCACATTTTTTGAATCTATTTCTTTTTTTGTCTGGTGGTGTTTCTTCTTTATTTTCTGTTGACTCAATGCTTTGCTATCTTCATTAGAGAGATCAGAATCAGAAACTGAAAGGTCATAGAAACGTCTCAAGTCCTCAGTAGTGCTGTGGTTGATAGGGTGTCCTCTTTTAACAACAGCATAGTCCAATTTGAAGTTTTTGTCATGAAACATGGCATGAAATCTCTTGTCAATTTTGACTTTTCGATCCTTTTCTGGCATTTCCCAAAATCTGGGATGCTTTGAAACCCACCTAAACGCTGGTCACCCATTATTTCTTGTTTGGATGACATTTTTAAAGTCTTACTGAAGAAATTCAAAGAAACCTAGACATCTCAGATCCCTCTTCGACAGTCTTAATTTTAATGTTGTCCAATTTACCAATCTTTTCTTTATGGTTAGTGCTTTTGTTTATTGGACAAGAACTCTTCACTTCTATTGGCATGTAATGATGTTCTTTTATAGATGAGGAACTGAGGATAGAGACAGTGAGTGGTTTGCCAAACCTAAATCCATATGTTTTGGTACCAAATTTTGCATTATGTTTATGACACCATACTAATGTGATTTGTAATGCAAAACTTCTTTTATGTATTTGACTTACTGATCTTTCCTAATCACTTAATGTGGTAGAAAGCTTTAAGGGTGGTGAAGAGCACCCATAAAGCTCCCACTTGTCCCCCCTCATCCTCAGCCATAAGTGGAAAGACACTTTGGAAATATTTCCAGCCTTGATGCTCATACAGCTTTTTTTTCCCTCTGCTGATTAACACATGCCTGCCTCGTCTGGTCTCATTTCTGTCCTACAAAAATAGCCCAGGAAAAATACAGGGACCTTAAGTTTTATAGAGCACATACACTTACAAATAAGTCATCTTTTAGGGTTTTGTTTTTGATTTGAAATAATACAGTATGAATATATAGAAAATTATAGAGCATATATAAATAAAGCAGTAATGCAGCATATTTCCAGTTGAATATAAGCCTCCACAAATTTCCATAGAGACGTACACCCATATATGTTATCATCATTGCTGAGTAAGGGTACCATTAGATTTGAGAAAGATCCAGAGAACCTGGAAAGATTCTGGTAACCTCTCCTGAATAGTTTCAAAATTTCCAGTTGTGTTTCTGCTCCCTCCCTGGAAACAAATGACGGGCACAAAACAACTTCATCCCAAACATTATTTTTTATAACTTCATATTTTAACAAAAATTTAAGCTTGCTAAAGCCGCAATAAATAGTACCTGGGTCTTCCATATACACTTTACCCAGTTTTACCAATATTTAAATATTTAAAATATTTACCAGTATTTTACATATTGCTCTAATTTCTTTATCCTTCTTTCTACTTATGCATATATTTTTTATCTTAAATGCATAAGTTGGAGACTTCATGCCTCTTTCCTCCTAAGTAATTTAATATGCATTTCCTAACATCAAAATCAAGACATTTGGTGTTGATTTAACACTATTATCCAACTGATAGTCCATACCCAAATGGTCCTACAATATACTTTATTGTTGTTTTTTTCCTTTAATCTAGGTTCCAATCCAAAGGTTGACCTTGCATTTAGATGTTATGTCTCTTTAATCTCCCTTTATTCAGAAGAGTCCCTCAGATTTTCTGTGCCTTTCTTTACCATGTTTTGAAGAATTCAGGGATTATTTTGTAGACTATCCCTCTACTTGTGTTTGATTTTTTCCTTGGGCTTAGATTTAGGCTATGCATTTTGTCAGGAAGATCCCAGAAGTGAAGGCATGCCCATCACTTTGTACCAATCATAGCAAAAGGAACAGAATACTAGTAGTATTAACTTTGATCTTTGATTATATTGGTGCTGTCTAGATCTCTCCACTGTGAAACCATGGAAATATTCTTTGCCTCATCAAAGTTTGGCATACTTAGCATCCATTGAGAAATTTTAAACTGCTCTATTTCTTCTATTTATCTGTTGACTTTCTACTATAGCAAAGAGCTCCCCCATATATTCCATTGCTATCATTTATTTTGATGTTTAAATTGTGAAAGACTTGGCAAGTGAGGAGCCCTTTACAGCTGACTCCTGACTCCTTTTGATATCTACCCACCATTCATTCATCTTTCTGGAACCATGAGATAGCCTAAACTTATCTTGAATTTCCCTGTCTGAGTCTTGGAATTAGCTTTTTATTTTTTTCTCTAATTATCTCTAGTTCTACTTAGTGAAGAATGGTATTTAGAAAGGCAAGACCAGTGTAGCAATTATATAACCATATGTATTCGTCAAAGCTATTTATAGAACTGTACACTAAAAAGGATTTCTCTTAATTCCTGCCTATTTATAATACAAAGTATATTATCACTCTGACAAAAGAGAAAACTTAAAATGAATTATAGAACTTGAGTAATGTGTGCACCCACCAATTAAGATACAGTACACATCAAGCACCCACAAAAATTCCTTTTGCCCTTGGTGCCAACCTCTCTCTTTATTCTTTCCTCTGGCCACCATTGATCTAAATCTGCTCCTTTAGTTTATTTTGAATGGCTTATAAATGGGATCATAATCTATGCAGCCTGTGTTCCCTTACAGTTATGCATTGAGCTTCCTCCATGCTGTTATACATACTGATAATTTGTTTATTTTTATTATTGAGTAATATGTCACTGTGTGTGACCATCAGTTGAACAAGTAGGTTTTGGTAATTATGAATAAAGCCATCAGAAACACATATAACAATTTTTTTTCATTTTTCTTGAAACTCAAGAGTGGGATTTATAAAATAAAATTTTGTATTTCTAAATATAAATATAAACAATATGAAATTTAATGTAAAAAATGCCTCAACTTTACAAAGTAAAAAAAAATCTTTATAAACTAAAGTTGTCAAACACTTTTCAGTTGCATTCACACCAACAGTGAGTGAGAATTCTATTTGTTGTATCTATATCATTCCTGGTACTTGGGATTGTTACATTAAAATTTTTTTTTAAAATATCCCAATAAGTACACAATGATATCTCATTTGTAGTTTTAATGTGCATTCTCTTGAATAATATTAAGCATCTTTTCACCTAACAAGCATGCTTCTATAAAAACAAAAGTAGAATTATATTGGATTTATAATCTGTAACCTACTTTTTATTTCCATTTAATATCATGTCATTCATATTGCTTGACAATATAATCAATAGATTATTTTGTTTAAAGTCTAAGTAAATGGCTAGCTAGCAAATGTAAGAAAGCAGATGAAGGGCTGGGGATTTAGCTCAGTTGTTCTGCCACCTGCCTCACAAGCACAAGGTCTCAATTTTGATCCCTGGTACCAAAAAAAAAAAAAAAAAAGAAAGCAGATGAGGAACCTTGTAATATAATGCCTCTTGCCCTCATAAAAATAAATCTAGAGTTCACCTTTTGACACTGGAAGGACAGATATGTCTTTCTCTTTCTGGTTATTCACGTTCCCTTCCAAAGCAGCCTATGGATTGTTGCTTAGGACCTATTCCTCCATCTCCCCTGTCTCCTATGGGTGCCAAAGTACCCTTTAATTGCAGATGCAACTGGGAGAACAATATGCTCTACAGTATCTTTTACCCATTCCTTCCAGTTCATCTCTCACTGTCTTATCACCTTCCCAAGGCTACAGTATAAGGGGCTTTCCTAACCTATCATTTTTTACATGAAATCTCAGATTGTCTCTCTCCTATGACTGCCACCTCTACTTCTGAGGGAGCCACTGGACTGCTCACAACCCCACCACTAGCTACCCTGCCCTCAGCCAGTTCCTATCAAATAATCAAGTCAATGTTCCAAGAATATCCCATAGGCTGATTTTTCAGGTCATTTCTCTTAAAGTTGAATTTTTGTTCTAGTACTTTCATGAGCTCTTCTATTCAGCTAGATGGGTTTCCTGAAGCAAGATGTGTAGCTGAATTTATTCTTATATTCATCTCACCCATACACAAACTTGACAGCTATTAGTGGTTAATCAAAATAAGAGAACACATTCTCAGAGTTGGAATTTTAAACCACTTCTTGAAGTTTTCCACCCTCTGAGATAAGGCTGTTCACACCTGAAGCTGTTCAGCACAGATGTCTTTCTGTGCACTTCTTTCTCCCAGAAGAGGGAAAAATTGGAAAGGATCCCCCTCGAATATCTGGCTGTTGGGTCTCCATCCCTGAATGACTTCTGACTCTGCTGGTGAAAAACAAGTTGAGTCCCTTCTTGCCTTGAATGGTCATTCTCCTCTCCTATTTGAGGAGGAAAATTTATAGGAAGCAACTTTCCCCACTAACATTGGGGAAAATCCTCTTCCACATTGATAAGTACTTTCTTCTTCTGAATGGATTCCCCAAACCTCTCTCAAATGACAATCTGACTCCATTTTGTCTTCTGCAGTTGTGCAGAAGAAAATGTCCAAAGAAAGCATCTTTTCCCTTCTTTGTTGGAAGATCTGATGAGGACAAAGTAATCCATTATATTGTGTCTGACCTAGTGTCCAACTCAAAGCCCCCAAGATAAAAAGACGTGTGGGAAAGATCTGAGTCTCTTTCTTTTTTTAACATGATTTCTGCACTTTTAAACCTCAGTACTCTCATGCTTTCATTATCTATCATTGTGTAACAAATTATTTCAAAATTTAGCAGCTTAAAACAATAAGCATTTATTACCTCCCAGTTTCTGGGGTCAGGAATCTGAGCTGACTTAGTTGTATGGCTCTTAGCTCAGACCTCTGCATGAGGTATTGTTACAATATCAGTCAGCTCTACACTCTCTGAAAAAGTGAGTGGGTCAAAACACCACTCTGGTGTTAAAGCTTTGGCATGTCACATCCAACACTCTCATCCATTGGGTCTCTATATAATCTTTAATAAAGATGACAAATCAGAACTGTCTAACAAGGTTACAGAGAGAGCTAACAAAAAGAAGGTAACAAATTTAGAAAATCTAGCTAACAAGGTAGTTTAGTACACCACAAACATAATTTAAAGAGGAATGGTTTATTTTTGCTCATGGTTTTAGTGGATTCAATCCATGATTATCTGCCTGCAAGGTGGGAACATCATGGCAGAAGGGCATGATGGAGCAAGGCTGCTTTGTTTATGGTGGCAGGGAAGCAGGCAGAGCAGGGGAAGAGTGCCAGAGAAGGAGCCAGGTACCAGATGTAGACTCCAACGTCACACCTTCATGACCCACCCCGACACTCGCAGAAGTGTGCTTTACTAATCATACAGGTCAGCGGTCCCCAACTTTTGGGTGCCAGGGACCAGTGCATGGAAAACAATTTTTCCACGGCTGGGGTGGAGGTTGGAGTTGAAGGTGTGGAGGGTGAGGTGTTGAGGGTGCTGGTGGTTTCAGTATGATTCAAAGTAGCTTGCAACCTAGGTCACCCATGACTTGCAGTTCACAGTAAGGTTTGTGCTCCTGTGAGAATCTCATGCCAGGGCTGGTCTGCTAGGAGGCGGAGCTCACTCAGCCAGCAGTGTGACTGCTGCAACTATAAAAACAAATGAAACTTTGCTGGTTCACTCTCCCCCACCTCACTTCCCTCCATTTCCTGTTGGCTCCCCAGCCAATCAAATTGACAATTAAGCTTAATCATCACATTTAACAACCTTCCTCTTGTGTTCTACTCTGAGGCACTGGTACATTCTTCCTAGCTGCCTCCTTTCATCCCTGCAGAAGGTTACCACTAACCACTGTCCTGGATACCTAGATTCTTTATTTTCTAGCCAGAATGGAAATAAGAGCTCTTTTCTGTTTCCTACCTACAGTCCCTTCTATCATTGTTCTTCTTCAGGAGTTGCCTCTTCTCATGAAAGTACCACGACAGAAACCTTCTGTCACTGAGGAGAAACTGCTTCCAAACCCAGTGGCTCTGCCTTTGTCTGCCTTATCCTATAACCCTTTCTTAACAAGCACAGTAAGCAAATGTCCACATATGTGATGCAGAAACTGGAAATTGTTTTCTTAAACCACTACCATGTTCAATTATTTTAATTATTATTATTATTATTTTTTTGGTACCAGAGATTGACCTTGTGCTTGCAAGGCAGACGGCGGAACCACTGAGCTAAATCCAAAGCCCCTTCAATTATTTTAATTTTTGATGTGATTTCAGGTCAACCTCATCCGTGTCAAGAGGATAATTCCCAGGGAAAATCAGAAAAAGGCTTCAACAAATACTTTAACAGATAGCTTATTCTGTAAAGTTTCTCCTACTAGGATCAACACGAAATATGACATTCTTTAAAAGCAAAGCATAGATTTCAAGTTAATTTCCAGCCACAAGGTTTAATCCTGCCTTTATTTCCCTGATTGGCACTACAGGTAAGAATGGCATCTAGAACTTTTTAGAAGAGGTCGGAGGTTATAGAGGATAGTCTTTCATCAGGGGTCTTCTTTGCTGTGGAAAGTGTCCCTCAGAATCTACCTTCTTTTGTGGAGTAATTGTCATCCAAATCTGTAGTTCACATCCTCTGTGTCAATATTCTGGATAACTGGAACAGCAAAAGGAGCTCCTGGCCGGGATTTGGAGTGCTGTGCTTATCAGATTGGATTCAGGATGGGCAGCAGTCTCTCTGACAGGTCAGGGGTTTCTGAGTTTGGGTCCAGATGGTGCAATGTGGCCCACAAGTCAGAAAAGGCCATGGCCTCCCTTTCATTGTTGTTCCTGTTGTTTTGAGATAGGATCTCACTATGTTGTCCAGGTTGGCCTCAAAATCACAATACATACACCTGCTTCATCCTCCTGAGGGCTGGGGTTACAGGCACGCATCACCGCATGTAGCTTTCCTCTTTCTCACCTTGAAAATAATTATTTTGTGAGTCTGCTATTGCCCGGGTTCTTTGACCAGGTTTGTTAGCTCAAAGGTGAAAGATACTCAATTCCAAGGATTTTTAGGAGAGACTATTTCTATTCATTGCTGTCCTAGCCCATGGTAGGTAAACCCAAGTAGTTCTTTTGTTCGACCAAGATAACAAAAAGAACAGAAGAAACCAACATTTTCTTATTTACATCTCTTGTGGAACATTTGCATTTTAAATGGAAACCTTTTCAATCATATGGTTAACCTAAAAGACTTAAAAGAATTTATGAAGTTGCTACAAATATCCAAAAGAAGACCCTAACATGAAGCAAATAAAAAAAAATTAAGGTGACAATAGTTGCTCTTAAAGAAGAGGGAAAAAACAAAAACCAAAAAACTCCTGACTTGACTTTAAGAAACACCACACCAAATATTTTAGGCATTCATGAGAACTTGTTCTGGGAGGCTGGGTAAAGAAAAGAAATATTCTTCTGCAGCACCCACAGATCTGTAACTATCCTCCCAACACTCTCCAGAGTTCACATAATTGGCCCCAAGATTTTCAGATGCTTTAGCTGTGTCTCTGGAGTAAAATATTTGCCATTTAAATGTTCTTTGCTTCCCTCAGTCATATCTCTTTTCAAATATCTTACTGGTTTCTCTAATAATTAATCTTACTGTTCTGTGTGACTGCCATTTTTTTCTCTCTCTCTTTTAGGCTAAACAGACAGCTTCCGGGCAAAGAGTGTTTCCAGGATATATTCTATTACTCAGTTTGGGGCTTATCTGTTGCTAAGTTAAGGATCTTTATGATGTTGTATTTGGGAGACATGAAAGCAAATGCCTATCAGCTTAAAAAGAGAAGGAGGATACATCCAGACTCCCTTCAGGTCACTGCCCAACATTGAAATATTGAATTATAAATAATTCAATTAGGCAATTTTGGGATCCATAAATATTTGCTAAATTCCCACCTCACACATTATTAGTAGAGCCTATAAAGATTAATAAGGCAGAATCCTTGTCCTAAAGAACTCACAGTATCATAGGGAAGGTCAGCATGCAAGTATAATTTTCTATTCATTTGTGATAATTAGGTAACGTTGTGTTACAGCTAATTTGACCTGCTCCCATTCCCCAAGAAACATAAGAATAGGGACCTTTTATATGAGATAAAGAATTTGGGACAGCTGAAGTAAATATGGAAAGGGGTTTGGGGGTTTATACATGAGACAGCAACCATCACGCTTTACATATGTATATTATTTCATAGTATTTATGTGTATCATATGTGTATTATTTCATAGTGGGTGAAAAAAATCTCTGTGTTTGGTGAATGAAAATTCTCTGTGATCATTCAGTTTTACCTATAAAGAAACAAAATATCATAATATTATGTTATAATCTGTTAAAGCCAATTAATAAGACTTAGAACCAGGACTTAGTCTCAAATCTTTGTACTCCAAGCTCAGGTACAATGTATACACAAATTGTATTATAAGCATGTTTGATGTACAGGAAGGCCCATGAGGTAGGGGTGTTTAATTCAATAATTCCATTTCCTGAATTTTTAAATGTCTTCTCTTGAGCAAGAGAAATGGCTTTGCAAAGTAATTATACAAAGTTATCCACTGTTCTCAAGCTCCACTGAAGAGAGAAGGAGAAAGAAATGTCAGAAAGGTTAGGTCAGAAATAAGACTGGAGCTATTAAACACTACAGCAGGTTACTGGTCTCTACAGATAGTAAAAGATAAATTGTCATCTCTTAAGGGAAGGTGTAAACATAGTTCTTCCTGAAGACTGGAGAGTAGATCTAGTAATATCAAAATTCCTATGATTATATGATTGAGGGAAAACTAGTAAAAACCTCTTTTCTTATCCCAGGTAAAATAAAGCATTGGTCAATAATGTACAGAATGAACTCTAGTTTGTGTAAAGGTTTTAACACTCTTGTTCATTAAATTCTATAGAGTTGAAGACTTGGGACAAATAACCCATACTCTTCAATGGTTTAACAGCCAAAATTCTTCCTGAGGAAAGCAACTTTGAACTTCAAAGACAAAAAGAGAAAGTGCTTGGATGTGAACTTATCACTGGCCATGCTTTCATCTAGCATGTACAACAAATATCTACTATATTTAGAGACTGTGCAAGATACCAGAGGGAATACAGAAAGGGATAAGACTCACACTTGTAATTGAGCCAAATGCAGCAATTTCTTCGGGATAAGCTTTGATTCACCAAATGGAAAAGCAATCTGTGTGATGAATTTGCAGTTCTAATTAACACTCTCTAGAGTCAGTTCTTTAAAGTTTAACCCTAATTCATTTTGAGGCAGCCCTATGATTTTAAGGTGACTTGTACAGATTCTGTAAAGACTAGAAACAATTCCTGGCAAGCATACATCCTGTACAAAAACAGTCAGCAGATGAAATCAGACTGAATCAAGTCTGAGGGAAAAAACTTTGAAGTTTCCCAATCCTACAGTGTTCCAAGCACACATAGGGACTTGATATTTGTCATGTCAGGTACTGTAGAGGCAACAAAAGTTAGGAACATGTGGTTCCTCCTCTCTGGAAGCTCACATCTCATGGGGCACAGGGACACACAAATGACTGTTAACAAAACAAACTTAACTGCCCCCAGATTGACTGTAACAGAAGTGATGGTTGCTTTGTTAAATGTGGTAATGAACCCCTGAACTTGGCTCAATATTCCTTGCCTGCTCATTTTGCAATTGTCTACCGTGAAGCTCCTCATGAATCAATGAATCTCATTCTTCATCTGCTTATTCCTGAACTGGTTTCTAGCTTCACTTAAGACTGCTAACCTTGGTTGGAACTGCTTACCCTGGTGTTTTCCTAGTAAACCTTGGGGAGAGACAGCAATGTGATTAGTTAACAGCACAAACTCTAAACTATCTGGACTATTTGTATTTGAAGCCTGACTTTGCTATTTATTATGATTTCTGGCACCTCTCATGACTCTTTTGAATGCGCCTCTATTTCCTACGTTTTTGAATTAGGATCTTAACAGTACCTAACATGTATTTATTATAAGGATTAAATGAATTAGTACTTCCAAAGCTCTTAGAAGTGTTCCTGGAACATAGTTTCAAATTAAATTGAAGCCTCGACCTTGTGGTTTATTCTCAAGTTCTGTTTTGATAAAGTGAGTCCCATGACCATGTGGCCTGATGAGGTTCTAGGATGCCACAAGTTTGCAAAAAAGCATAAGCAAGTAAAGATAAGGAGGTAGGAAAGTAAAGGATGTCAAAAGCTGGCCCTCGGGGAGCTGCATCAATAGTAGTAAGATTGAAAAAAGTCCAGGCTTTAGAAGAACTTGAATACCAAATGGGAAGTTTGCCTTCTGTTCTGGATGACATGTGGCATCACAGAATTGCAACAGTGCTCTTGGGAAAATGGTAGCAGCAATAAGGAAGATGGTAGAAGGCTGAGAAATGGTGCAGGCAAGACACTATCTGTAGAGAGGTGTAATCATCTAGGCAAGTGGTAAACAGACATGAAAGAAAGGTGTAACAATGTCAGTAACATCGAGAGAGAGAAGATGCTAAGGCAAGAGACTGTTTGAAAGTAAAACCAAGAAAAGTAAGACGTAGAAAAAATCTGCATGTCCATAATTTTGGTGCCCAAAATCTGCACTGGGTAAATATAAGTACCTGATTAATTCACATGAAGAAACTCAGAGGTTAAGCAATTAGGCTGAGGTCACAATTCTAGAAAGAAGCACAAAAGAGATTCAACACAGGTCATTCTGCTTTCAGTCTTTTTTTTTCCCCCAATTAAATTAATAGAGAAAGGCAAGAACTGAATGTACTCTCAAACGCTCTTGCAGGCTAGAAATGAAAACAGGCTAAATGAGAGAGTTTTAAGATGGGATGCTTTATTTTAATTTGAGATGCAAAATTTGAAATTATGGAATATGGAGGGATTTTGCAGGCAATTGGAAATTCAGATGCTGAACTGGGAAGAAGTCAGGATTGGAACCACATATTTGAAGTCATTTGTAGAAAGTCAAAAAAGTTGAATAGATAAGCTGTCCAAAAGAGAACACAAAGAGAGGTGAGATATAAAGAAGGCCAAGAAAGACCAAGATAAGAGCAGCACATCCTTTAATGAGCAGAAGAAAAGTTTGAGGTCGAAGGTTCTGTCAGGGTAGTCTAACACTTCAAGGAAGAAGTACAGCAGGGAGTGTCAACAGCGCCTCACGCTGCGGAATCAGAGGGAAGGACAGTGGAAGAGCCAGTGGGCCTGTATTTGGGGAGGCCCCTGGGGATCTTGGGAAGAACTGTCTTAGTTGAGCAGAGGACACAGGGACTTTTTTGTTTGTTTATAGTGAAGCTTTGGTAATAAAGGTAGAAAAACAGGTAGGACACTAAATTGGGGATGGGGAAGGTAGACCATGTTTATAAGTCAGGAAATTCATTAAGGCAGCAAGGGTGATCGAACCATCATAAAAGAATGATGGATGCAGAGCAAGAACCTAGGGAAGATTGAAAGGGTGAGATCAGGGCCCAGTAGGAGACTCCTCTGGAGAGGAAGGAAGCCCTATCTCTTTGGAGACTCATGGAAAGTCATGGTGGAGGGTAGTGCGGCAAAGGAAACCCACGTTGCCTGATCCTCCAAAAAGTAGGTGCAAATACTGCGGTGTTAGTCAAAGAGCTCGGATGGATGGGGCATTGCAGAGGCGGGAGAGGAATGTAACCAGTCCAGGCCCTTCTCTTTTACCCTTTCCTGCCATGTGTGGCTGAATGACCCTTTGCAGGCACTGAATTTCATCTTTCTTTTATTGGCTTGTTGGCTGTGCTGGCATCGTGCATGAGATGTAGAATGCTTCCAGCTCTTTTAAGTATTCTCATTTTCTCCCAGCACTTAAAACATATTCTTAGTATTTTGTGAAATCCAAACTAAAAGATGATACAATTGTAGCAAATTTATAAATGAACAAATCAATTAAATAAGACATAACTGCCACTCAGCATAAAAACTGCAAAAGTGAATCATAAATGAGATTGTTTTGAAAAAATCCTGAAAATGATCATTAAATCACTTAATTAAGCTTGATTGTTTGTTTTTGAGAGGCATAGAGAAGTTTATTAGGCAGAATTGAAAGTACATATTCCAAAAAAATAGAATGGGCCCTCGAGGGAGAGGCACATTATATTCTGGAGCTGGGAATATTTATGTGTTTTGGGGAGTGGACATCTGTGGAATTTGTGAATTTATAGAAAGTCTGGGCTTGGTTCACAGGAGAGAAGCGATGGCCCACCCATAGGTAGGAAAAAAATAATGATTCATTTTACAGGAGAAAGAGATGGGCTCAATCTATTGTACTCCCCCCGCCGCTTTCTTTCGTGGTGCCGGGGATCGAACTAAGGACCTTGTGCTTGTGAGGCAGGCGCAGTGCCACTGAGCTAGATCTCTGGTCCCTCTTTTTCTAAGAGCGGTAGTTAATTAAGTTTTGTCTTAGATGGCTATTCCATTTTCTAAGTATTTTTCTAGAAAAATGAAAGGCATATTTTTACTTTGAAGGATCATTTCTTATACTTCATTTGTTCTATTTCAAGATAAGAAACATCTTTGTATAATGTAACAATAAAATCACTGTTGATAATAACTGTAATAGAAACATTTCCAGTTCTCCCAAACTATAGGTCAGGGACTGAACTTTAAAGGGAAGAAACTTTAATTTATGCAGAATGGGAAGCATTCCAGCCCTCCCCCCCGCTAAGTGCTGCTTCGCTCTCCCATTTTTCTGGAGATTTGACTGGTGTGTTGAGGAGTCTTGGGATTTTCCTGGGCATAGAGAAATGGTTGGCATGTAGCTGCTCTGGTCCAATTCTCTGAGCTCTCTAGTGACAAAAAAGAACTGAATCCAACTGCCATCTGAGCTGTCTTTTTCTCTCCTCAAAGCTCAAGAGAAAAAATGAGAGGAGAGTGGTGAAATTAAGCCTCTCTGTTCAGTGCATTTCTGAGGTGGCTGAAAGAACTGATTAGAATAACACTTCTCTGTGTTACAGCCCTTTCATCTCAGGAGCCTGGACATTTCTGACCTACAAATAATTCCATTATGTGGACAGGCATAGCATTGAGCATGAGATTAAAGAAATAACAAAAGAGGCGCCTAGCTATTTGTTGAGTTTGCTTAGCAAAGGCATGGTAACACTTGAGCTTCTCCAGTTTTATACTTCAACACATTCCTCTGAGGAAGAGACCATGTATATTACTAGTTATGAACTCTATGTTATACATTGATTAACTTTAATATTATCAACAACCCTGAAAAGTAAAAAGTAGAGTTTTTTTTTTTTTTTTTTTTTTTTTGGTTCCAGGGATCGAACTTGGGACCTTGCGCTTCTGAGGCAGGCAGTGGAACCACTGAGCTAAATCCTCGGCCCCCTGAAAAGTAGTTTTTAATCACCTCAGTTTTATAGATGAAGCTACCAATAGACTGGAAAATAAGTAAGTTTCCCAAGATTAGTCAATCAGAAAAAGGTTGAGTTGAAATTTGAATATAGAGTGTATGGATGCAAACAAAGCCCACAGTCTCTCCATCAAAGAAAGCCACTTATCCGAGGAGCCAAGCCCTCAAATATGCATATACTGTTGTCTTCACAGAGAGATAGTCTTATCTTTTCCCATGGTTAAAAAATAAGCTTGAAGGGGCTGGGGATTTAGCCCAGTGGTTTCGCTGCCTGCTGCACAAGCACAAGGACCCAAGTTTGATCCCCAGTACCAAAAAAAAAAAGCTTGCTTTTAGGTAAATTTTGGTTCAGAAAGTATTAAAGAACACAATTCCATAGCTTGATTTCTGAAAAATAAGTTCTAGTTTACTGTTTCATTTTGTAAAAGTCTAGTTTTAAAAAATACAATAATGTCTCTGAGAAAAAATTTAAAAAACACATACCTATATAATTGAGTATACACAGAAGTTTGGCTTCAGCCTTAGTATTCAATCAAAATTTACTATTGGGCTTCAGGTTCAGAGCTAAACTTGGCTTTTGAAAGACAGAATAGTTGTATGCCTACCAAAATACTCTTTACAGATTGTTAAAATAATTGTTAAATACTACCAACCATAAAGGATTTTTGAGACCTACCCAAGCTATGAATCCAAGGTAAAAAACTTCTTCCAGAAAACATTTTACTGAAAAGTATTTTCTGCTCTACACACAAAAAAGGCAAGTGATACTGTGGCATGCTCCACTTGAAAGGAGTGGACTCTCCTCCCCAGTAACACTGATGTAAAATCTAAATTTTAACAGGGTTGAGGTATAGTTCAGTGGGGAGCATATTCTTAGCATGTGTCAAAGCCTGGCCTTCAATTCCTAGAACCCTTCCCCCAAAATAATAAAAACAATCTTCACAGCTGAAGTGCCAAGAAGTTTTTGTTCCTGAACTGCAACACCAAATTTTGACAGTTTGCCTAATTTTGGTAATATAATTATACTCACAGTAAAGTTTTAAAAAATAACACTTCAGCTAGGTGGGTGTGATGGTACACACCTGTAATTCCAGCCCTTGGGAGGCTGAGGCAGGAGGATCGCTGTGAGTTTGAGGCCAGCCTGGACTACATAGTGAGTTCCAGGCCAGCTTGAACTACATAGCAAGACCCTGTCTCAAAAAACCAAAAACAAACAAGCAAACAAATAATACTTCAGATTTATTTTTACACTCCAGAAGTTGATTCTATAATGTTTAAAGTAGAATTTGGGCTTGATAAATATTAAATTTAAACACATAGGCTGCTTGGCCAGAATGGATATTTGGTGTTATACATATGGCAATTTATATAAATGTAGTATTACTACCATTATTTTATACACGGAATCGTGATGTGCATATTGGCCAAACCATTCTTTTGCTATTAGATGATTATTTTTGCCCAATATAACTGTCTTAAATAGTTCAGTAGAAAATAAAAATTTCAGATTTGGACTATGAAAGCTGTATAGTAACAGATTGTCACATATTTCTAATGAGGAAAAATCAAATGCATATAGGACTTCTACTGTTAAGTCACAAGGCTGTGAAAATGGTGATTTCAGTGATACTTTAGTTTCACAGATGAAACTGAGTGAGACTCATGGAAATTAAATGTTCCAAGTCTTTTTTATTTGAACTTTATAGTTTTTCTGGTATATAAGTGTTTTTAAAAACTGAGTGGAGGAGCCAAAAGTTTGAAGAAACGCAGTGTTAAATTTTAATCTTACTGTAATTTTATTTAAGGTTATAGACAATTATCAGGCAAGGGAAAGTCTTAATTCTTGTGGCTCTTATTCAATAAGCCCAAGGAAAATTGACAATTAATGCCAAATTAAATCATATGATATACATCATCAACATAAATGTGATGGTTGAGGTTGTTTCACTAGAATTAAATTGTCAATGTGAAATAAATAGTAGGAAGGTGTGTACATGGCTTTTATTCTATCCGTCTACGTGATTCCTTCGTCTTTTCCATATGATTCTGTGACTCACTGTGTTATCATTGTGGTTATTCTTTTTATTGTTTGACTATCATTTATTTTGCTCTGCCAATATTTTTAAGTGTCCTATAAAAACAATCATGAAAATAGTTTTTTAAAGTTTTGAAATTGTAATTATGCTAGTAGTAATGTACTGTCACAAGTTGGAATGTAAAAAGACAGACTACATATGCATACCATAGCTTCCCACTCTAGGGTAATGAATGGCCTGTTATGGCACATTTTCTCTTGAGTTCAAGAAGCCTGTACACCATGCTCAATGTAATAGCTCCAACTTCCTAACCCCTTCCCCTTTTCAGATTGCTGAGAAATGTTGTCTAACAAAGCATGATGTCATTTGGCTTATTGTTGCCCTAATCATAAGCTGAAATGCAAATGGAGATATTAAAATCACATGACATTACTTAGCTATAAGATACTTATTAATGATGGCTTAAAATATGTTTTTTTAGTTTTAGAATAACAGCAAAAAAGTATAAATCTAAAAAAAATTTCTGTTTGAACTTCCAAGCTCCTGAGAAGATTAACATAAATATAAACATAGGACCCTTTACCTATTAGAAGTACTATACAAAAGAAAACACACAAACACCAAAAAGTTTTTTATTATTGAAATGTTTGGGGAACTCATTACCATATTAAAGTCTCTGAAAAATCTTAGGTAACTTTTGTTTTACTCAGCTCAATCTAGAAAGCTTGAGTGAATGTCAGGCTAAACAATGAGGTACTAGATCAATATATTGAAGGAGAATCACATCCTATCAAAGACTGATAATCTCAAAAAGCAATTTGAGAAATTGTTTTTTTTAAATTTATATATTTATTGGTACATTCTAGGTATACAATACATTTACATTTATCATTGGGTGTTTGCACCTGTACATGATGTATCTTAGTTCTTATTTTTTCTCCAATTTCCTGTGCACCCTTCACCCACTCCACCCTTCCCTATTTACACAGACTTTGATTCCATTTTTTTTTCTTTCTCATAAATTTTCCTTTCCCTTCTTCCCTTTCCCCTTCCCCTCCCGCCACCCCCAAACCCTTGGACCTTTTCCTATTTTAAATTATCGATTATTCATTTTAATCATTTTCATCCTTATTTACACTTTCAGTTTCTCACACTAGAGAAACTATTTGGTATTTACACGTGTGTCTTATTTATTTCACTTAAGAGTATGGCCTCCATATGCATCCATTTAGCTATAAATGACTCTAGTTTCTCATTCTTTATGGCTGAGTAGTACTCCATTTTATTAAAAAAACACATCTTTATCCAGTTTCCAGTTGATGGGCACTTGGGCTGTTTCCAAGCTTTAGCTATTACAAATTGTGCCGCTATAAATATAGGTACACATATATTGCTGTGATATGATTCTTTTAACTCTTTGGGGAAGATTCCCAGTAGGGGAATAGCTGGGTCAAATGGGACCTGTAGTCCTAGTTCTTTGAGGTATCTCCATACTGATTTCCACAGTGGTTGCACCAGTCTGCACTCCCACCAACAATGGAGAAGGGTTCCTTTCTCTCCACACCCCTGCCAGCATTTGTTATTGGTTGATTTCTTGTTAGCAGTCATTCTTTGTGGGGTGAGGTGGAATCTCAGCGTTGTTTTCATCTGCATCTCTCGAATGACCAGTGATGTTGAACATTTTTTCATGTGTTTATTTGCTGCTTTTACTTCTTTGTCTGAGAAATGTCTGTTCATTTCAGATGCCCATTTTTGAATTGGGTCTTTATATTTGGGGGATCTGATTTTTTTGAGTTCTTTATATATTCTAGATAGTAGAACTTTGTCTGAGATACAGCTGCTAAAAATTTCTTCCCGCATTGTAGGTTGTCTCTTAGCTCTGTTGGTAGTTTCTCTTGCAGTGCAGAAGCTTTTTAATATGATGTGATCCCAGTTGTTGATTCTTTGTGCTAGCTCCCGTGCTACTGAAGATTTGTTCATAAAATCTTTTCCTATGCCAATGTCATCAAGAGGTCTACCTAACTTATCTTCCATCAAGTTTAGTGTTTCTGTCTTAATATTTAGATCTTTAATCCACTTCCATCTTAGTTTAGTGCACGGTGATAGGTATGGGTCTAGTTTTAATCTTTGGCAGGTTAAAATCCAGTTTTTCCAACACCATTTATTAAATAGGCTATCTTTCCTCCAGTGCGGGTGGTTGGCTCCTTTGTCAAAGATGAGGTGGCTGAGTATGTCTGGAGTTGTTTCTGCAACTTCTAATCTATTCCACTGATCTTCGGGTCTGTTTCTTTGTCAGTACTATGCTGTTTTTTTATCACAGTATATTTGTAGTATAGTTTCAAGTTGGGGATTGTGATACCGCCAGCCATGTCTCTGTTGCCTAGAATTGCTTTTGCTATTCTAGGTTTCTTCTGCTTCCAAATGAATTTTTGGATTGTTTTCTCTAGTTCTGTGAAGTATATTGTTGGTATTTCAATCGGCATTGCATTAAATCTAAATAGCAGTTTTGGAAGTATGGCCATTTTCACTCTATTGGTTCTTCCTACCCAGGAACAAGGGATATCCTTCCATTTTCTTATATCCTCTTCGATCTCCTTTTTCAGAGTGCTGTAGTTTTCAGTGTAAAGGTCTTTTGCTTCCTTTGTTAGGTTGATTCCTAGATATTTCATGTTTTTAGATGCTATTGTTAAAGGAATTATTTCCTGAATTATTGAGAAATTGTTTTGCTCAGAGTTTTTAAAAATTTCTTTTTCTTCCCCACTTCAGCAGTCTTCAAAGGTCTGTAGAAATCAGTTGTCTCTTTATAGAGTATTAAACACATAATAATAATCTGTATTCAATTTAACTCTTATTTTTAAAGAGAGGAATCATTTTTCTATTTTGAATATGACCACATTGTCTAGTTCACTGTCTCAGATGCTATAAACACTCACTAGGTATTTGATAGTTGACTGATAATGCAACTTCTCCAAGCCCCAGTTGTAATTTACAGGCATGATTTTCTTAATAATAATCAAGTCCATAGGGACATGAGCACAATTGACAAAAGCATAGCCCTGTTGCTATTAAATAAGCTGGAGTAAATATTTATGGTATATTCATGAATAAAAGGAGGGTAGGTAATTTTTGTTTACAAATAAAATAAACAGGATTGAGTTCAATAAACATGTGATACATTTTTGGTTTGTGTTTTTCCTTCTCACAGGACTTGATGGTTTGATGCTTCATGCTTTTAAAAAGTGTTTTCATCTCCTTTGAGATTTTTATGAGTTTTCAGTTGGGAAAAATGGCTGCCTCCCATGGCACAAAGTCAGTAGAAAGCTGCTGTGGATTTTGGCTTTGGGGACGTAGGTGTTATTATGCATTTCTATAATTTTTCAGGGATATGTAACTTGCCTATAAAAATATGCCTGTGGGCTGAATCTTGGCAGTTGACATTTTCGTAAGAGAATATATTTAGTAATATCTGAATGTTTAAAAGACTTACACATAGGTAAGCTATTTTTAAAAGCTGGGTGACAAAAAACAGTGTTTGTTACTGCCACCTTTTGAATGCGTTTGGCCATAATGAAACATCAACTTTCAAATTTATTTTTTAAAAAATATTTGAGAAGGAAGGATTTGGGTTAGCCCTACTCTGGCTCAACTCATCATGAAAAGCAAATAACTCAAATCCCTCATTTGGAAAACTGGTAACACTGAACTAGACCTTTTACAGACCTCTTTGGGGATATGGCCTTTCCATTGCCTCTGCAATATTAACTTAAGTCAATATGTACTGATTTTAGTTTTGGGCTTAAATTTTAAAAGGCAGAAAAGATTTGAGATTCTTGTGATTTCTCTTTTATCAATTCAGTTATTTAATAGCATAGACAGAGAGCATTTAGCATTCTTATCTTTGTCTTAAAACCATAGAACTGCATCTAAGAATTGGAGGGAATTATCTTTATCTAAGAGGTGACTGTAACTTAGAAAAGGTGACACAAAAACAAGAGCATTGTAAGTCTTTTGTTTAGAAGTCTTGCCATTAATAACTTATGCAAGGGGACACAAATAAGCTAACTCACAAATTAAAAAACCAAAATGCACAAATGATAAACATATTAGAAGAAGCTTAGTGTAATGGAAATCTTACTCTTTGAATCTAAGTCCTAGCATTGTTCCCTAACCTCTTTCAGTCTTAACACAGGAATAATTATGGCTGCTTTGCAGGATGATTGTAAGAATTAGACAAATATCAGGACCAGGTATTAAGCTCAGTGGCACCACACCTGCCTTGCAAGTGCAAGGTCCTGAGTTCAATTCCCGGTACCCCCCCCCCCGCAAAAAGAATTAGACAAATACCAAGTGCTCAATAATTGGAATTATATAATGAACATTATTGTCATGGTCAAATTTCTACCTGAGTTTCACAGCTAGTAAGTACTAGTACTAGTACTTAATAAGGGAAAGGTCGATTATTTCAAGTAGCCAAAAAAGGCCTCATCCTTGCAGAGGTGAGAGCTGAGAGAGCAGCACTTTGTAGGCAATTGACGAAGGGTGGGATGAGCAAGAATAACTGTATGAGCAGCAGCTTGGTTTGGGAAGGACCTTTTCTTTAACCATACTTAAGACTTAAAGCCCCACGGTGCAAAAGACACTTGGAAAGATCATAAATCTTAAAATCTTAAAACCTACATTTTCTTGCTTAATTGTGTAGCATATTTTTCTTCACACACGGTTGGATATGGTTATTATGACTAAAACTTCTTTTGTTATGAGAAAGAGCTGAGGAGAGATCTGTTCCAAGCCTAAAGAAGAAAATTAATCAGACTGCTGTAAAACCCATCTGCTATTGGCCATATTTTCATGCTTTGGTAAATACACTGCTTTATCTTGGTGCTTTTGCAGACATTCTCTCACTTCGCCCTGACAGCAATGCTGGGAAGTATGGTTTACAGTTCTCTTGGTAAGTACAGCCAAGATTACAGCCCGAGTTCTGTTTGCTTTTAACCACACCATGTCACACATCACATAGCATAACGATTTTCTACTGTGTGCAGTTCTTAAAATTCAAATCAGTAACTAAGGTAGCACTAAGAGTGGGCATCGACAGTGTGCAGGGGAGGGACACCAGGGCTCTTGTGATGGAGATGGGAGTAGATACAGCATGCAACCTTGGGATTGAAGTGGAGACTGGATATGGAGGTGACCACAGACCATCAGACAACCATGCTCAGATGAGCCCAAGGTGCGTTAATTCATGAATCTTGGGGTTCCCAGTGAGACTCCAGAAACACATTTCTTGCTCTCTTTTTTTCCTGAAAGATCTCCCAAGTTTGACAGGGCATAATTTTGTATCATATGGATCTCTATGGTACATGCATTTGAAATACGCAACCGCTGAAACCCCACCTTCTCCAGCAAGTCTTTGAGGACTAATGTCAAGGATGTAATGACTCCCAGCAACTCCAACCACCATAGACAGGAGTAACTTCCTCTGACCCCCTCTCACTTGCCACTCTTCAGGTCTGCTGACCTTTTTATTCATGGTAAAAGTTTTTCCTTTATACAATGCTTACAATAGCATTTTCTATATTTAGTTTGTAGTCCACATACAAAATGTCTACCCACCTTCGAAATCAGAATGTCATACTATTTACTTGAAGTCTTGGGAAAGACCTTAAACTTACCAACCTGAAAGTGTTTCCACTTCAAGGAGATAAATGGAAGTGTCTTGAGCCAGATCAGCTCAGACATTGAAGCTTTGGGATATTTTCTGGGCTTCCCCTTTCATTCTGAGTTACAAGATTCAGTCTTGGTACAGGTCAGGATTTCAATGACAATGAGTTTCAGCACTCTGTCCAGTCTCCAAGCCTGTGTTATGCAACTGTAGTCAAAAGGTTTTTAACCATTGAAAAAAAATTGAGAGCAGATTATAGAATTAATTAAAGCATGCTCTCTTTTATTATAATGTAAATACATGTTTACTGCAAACTTTGAAGAATGTAAGCATTTTGACATGATTAATGGATGATAAATCAGAAGCATCTACCTCTTGGCTATTCTGGGGACCACTGTCTTTCCCACATCTTTTGCTCTCATTAAAGGACTAATGGGACAAAAGGTATCAAGAAGTTTCTTCTCCTTTTTGTCTTTTCAAATCTACATTTTACAGAATGGCAGGTGTAGAATTTAACCTAGAGGATTGAAGGCGCCACATTCTAAAGAGAGGATTAAAGCTGTCATTTTGTATAGCACCTGGCCTATGATTTGGAAGGCATCAACTATCCACTTCAAAGAGTTTAAATATGACAAAAAAGCACTTATTAAGGTACTAATGGATACTCCTTGACTAAAGTTATCTTTGCCCAAATATCACATTTGCCTTATCTATCACTAGATTTCCTGAATATCTGTAACTGTCCTTATTCAAACAAATTACTTTAACAGTAGAACTCAGTAGAACATTTTTAGGTCAGGGGAGAGAAGAGCATATTTTGGGGCATCGAAACATTCTATGTATATTCATTCAATAAATAATTCTAATGGACTTTATGTGTCCCAGGCACTTTTCTGGGGTTGATGATAACAGAGAAGAAGAAGATCTGTGATGTCTCTTTCTCATGGAATTGAATTCTAGTTGGATTTGGGGAAAACACTTTGTGAATTTCATTTAGTGACAAACACTAATGAGAAAAAGATTGGTGATTAGATAGAGTAGGGCTGGATGCAGTGGGAAATCTTAGAACTTGTCTCCTAGAGGAGAGACTTCAGCTTAGAATCTGAGTAACATGGAGCTTTCTAGGTAAAGATTTGGGAGCAGATGGTATTCCCTACATATATTCAGATGAGGTTAAATGGCTATTGCATGCATTTAAGCAAAGTTACCAGTGGCCCTTAAGCAATTAATATTGGCCTCTGAGGCTTCCAGAAAACTCTAGGAAATGAAAACAAAACTTTGATGTCCTCTATGATCTTTCTCTTCTTAGATTTCAGTCTTTTAAGGCAATTAGAAAAGATATACCCAGATCATATAAAGGTTTAACCTTTTCATTAGTTCTTTAACAGTCATTTAATAAATATTTATTAGGCATCTACTATGTGTTAAATAATAAAGCAGTGAGCCAAACAGATAAAAATGCATGTCCATATAAAGTCTGTGTTTTAGTAGGAGAGAAATACAATAGAAGAAATACCTTATTTCATCATGTTAGAGATCCACAATTTTTCACATTTCAACATCTCTGTAATTATATGACAATATTAGCCTATGTAATTGGCAGTGATTGTTTTTATTTCTTTGTGATACAAAAATAATGTTGTACTGTATAATCACAGGCATCTTAGCTTTGAGGAATTATCTCTAATTAGAAAAATGCAAGGCTAGATAATAATAAATGCAAAAATAGAAAAGTAAGGCGAGAAAGGAGATAAAAAGTGCTGGAGACTTAGCGAGTGGGAGGGAGTTGTAATTGTAGATGGGAAGGCCCCACTGAAAAGGTGATACTTGTACAGGAACCTGAAGGTGGTGAGAGAGGAAGTCATGCGGATAACTGGGGAATCGGCATTTGAACTAGAAAATCATAAGAGCAAAAGTCCGAGGCAGGGTCTTACTAGGTGTCCTTAAAGAACGGTAAGGAAGGCTCTGTGAGTATAGCTGAGGAAGCAAAAGGGAGAGCAGTAGAAGAGAGGCTGAGGGGCAATGAAGTGCCAGACCACGAGTGACCTCATAATCTGATCTGAAGAAGAAATCATCAAGGGCCCCAAATGGGACATGTTTTGGAAATATCCAGCATTCAGTTTATCTGAGTGTTAAACTCAAGAGAGATCTAAATTGGAGATGTAAATTTGGGATATATACATATATATAGATAGATATAGATATATATATAGATATATCTAGATATATCTATCTATATATCCAAACTATGTGACTATGTGTAAATTTAAGATGTATCTATATAAAGAATTCTAAACTAGGCATAATGACACATGCTTGTAGCTCCAGCTACTCAGGAAGCTGAGATCTAGGCCAGCCTGGGCAACTGGGTGCAATCCCCAACCATGCCAAATAATAATAATAATAGTAATAATAATAATAATAATAATGATAATAATTCTAGGGACTGAGCCTTGAGGAGTATTCCAGCCTCCAGCATCTTACTGTGACCCACATAGGCCAACTGGGCCTCAAAGATGACTTACCAATATTCCACCACCAACAATATCCACAAAGCTTAAATGCTCCCAGATCCGTTCCACTTAATTTAAAAGGCCCCTTCGGGGTACACTCACCTATACTCTGGTTTTATTACAGTAGATGCTGTGGCACGTGGTGCTTCCTCAGGGAGCAATGTTTTGATCTCTTCCATCTGCACTAGATATCTCCCAGGACTGGTATATCTCAGGATTGAGCAGTTTTACTCCAGCTGCCTTCCAATCCAGATATTTTTCCATTACTTGAAAGGTTACAAATGATACCAATTTCCGTACACATAAAATGGAAATTTAGTAGTTACTTCATGAGATTATTGTGATGATCAAGTGAATGAAATGAAGTATTTAGCATAGTTCTTGGGAATATAATGTAAAAATCCATAAATGTTTGTCCTTATTTCTTTTTCCAGATGCAGTCTTAGACACGTTTTTGAAAAATTAATTGGATTATAATATAAAAGTCAGTTCTATAAAATCATTGAATGGCATCTGCAACTATAAAAGAGAAAATGTGCAAAGACATACTAATACTACCTTGGAATCCTATGAAAAAAATTAAATGCAACATCTCTTCCTCTTTGATAATTTGTAAGGAACAACTATAAAGCTTCACATCATTGAAATGGGTCTCAAATTGTATAAATAATACTCTTAGTCATTTATGTTAACTTGAAAGACTGATAATGAAAATCTAGGCTTCTATAAAAAAGACAGTGTTTCACCGTGTTCCACCATACATGTAGTAGAGCCATGTTTAACCTGTAGCCATTGCATCTTCCATATAAATGGATTCGTGTTTCTTAGCCTTTTTTTTTTCTTTTCAGCACCGAATCAAACATAGGGCCTTAAGCACACTAGCCAAGAGTTTTACCACTGATCTACATCTTCAGCCTCTCATGTATTTCTTTATTCACTATTTTTTGAAGGATTTAACATGTGTCTTCATATCTGAAATTCATTGGTGAAAAACTGTTGGGGACTAGGCTACCTAAGTCAGATCCCACAGTCTAAGGCCGGGGATTTAGCTCAGTGGTTTTGCTGCCTGCCTTGCAAGTGCAAGGTTCTGAGTTCGATCCGATCCTCAGTACTAAAAAAAAAAAAAAATCCCACAGTCTTGAGCTTGGTTATCTTGCTTCAGGAACAAGGAAGTATGAGGAAGGCCTCATGCACTCTGGCTATGGGCAAAATGTCTATAACCCTGCACTCTTGAGGCAAGACAGCATATGCTGAGGACAATTGTCAACATAGAGGCAATTGGGTGTGGAGACAATCTGGATCCTCCTTAACTTAATCCTTAGCCACTCATTCTCTATAGCTGCTGTTCCATAAAATGTGTGCTACTCCTCCCTGCACTTCTCACTGGCTAACAAAAGTGGGCCAAACTCAGGGTTTTATTGGAGTCTGTCCCTTAGAGGCAGGTCTACTCCTGGTCCCTCCTTTTATATTTTGAAAATTACCTCTGTCTCTTTTTTTTTTATTCCTCATTATTCCCCCGCAAAAGGTAGCTGAGGGTCTGATCAGCCCTCATAAATAACATAATCTGTGCCCTCAAAAAGATTAATACATAGTAATATTGAGGAATAGAGTGGAGTACGGAAAACACATTGGTAGAAGTAAGTTCAATGCATCACAAGAGAACAAGAATACCATAGTTTTCCTTAACTGCCCTAAAGTCTGCCCTAACTTATTGGAGGTTTAAATTATTGGGAGTCTAAATTCTGACATTACTATTCCACTTTATGAGTAGCAGATGATTTCAAACAAAGCTTTGCAATTGCATACCTCATTGATATTATGAAAGCCTATTTTCTCTTTTCTACAACCAGAGTGTGAATATGAATGCCTGATCTCCCCCAAGCTCAGCCCTCTACAATAACAACAGGTATTAGAGTCACTTAAGACAAGCTTGAATCACAGTTTCAATGAGCAAATTAGCCTTCTGCAGATCTTTTGGGGAAGGTGAGAGAGTATAAACATTTTGGCTAAAAAACATCAGCCCTATTTTCCTTCAGGGAAATCAAATCTCACCAAAATATTGTGACTTTATTCCTGGAATATTCATATTCAGTGGCTCTTAGAAGCAACTGGACATAGTTTCTGAGTGTGATAACCTTTTATGCCATTTCCAGAAGTTATTTTTCTCTTGAGTTGCAAGGTAGATCACCAGCTTCCCTCCACATTAACCGAGTGCTTATGTATCTGGGTTCACAGAGGGTGAGGAATTGGATAATGTTCACTTTGGAGTCTCATTCCTTTCCTTCTGGACACTGTGAATTTTCTTTGATCCATTTTCAACTACAAAAGTCTCTATGATCTTGGTTCATGGAAGTTTACCATCTGACCAAAATACCCCATAATTAAAATTCTGTAATACCACAAACCACCTAGAAATGATCAGCACTTAGTAAAAAGCAATTGTTTTCAAAATTTATTATTTACCAACAAATAATCTTAGAAAACTTGCCCATAAAGGCTGACAGTTACATTTTGAAAATAATTCATGCAACAAGGGTGAATTAGAGCCGGAATTTAAGGAAAAGATTCATGCTTTTTTTAAAAACAACTTTGATTTTTTAAACTTAGAAATATAATTTTCATTTTAATGGGAAAGAAATTTCACAATACCTGCCTAAAATATAAACAGCACTTATTTTAAAGGTAAGCTAGTGCAAATAATAATTCATCTTTTATATTTCCCAGTGAAAACTACCACTTTATCATTCAAATTTACAACCTCATGTTGCCTCTTCTAAGATATCGGTGTCTTCCCACACATGCTTGTTTGTGTGGATTCATGAGTGCTTATACTGATACATATTTTCAGTCAAATTCAAGATTTGCAGAGGAGGATGTATACTTACAGTTTAATTAATAAAGCCCATGTTAATTAGGTCAATTAGGGAAGGAAGGCCCTAGGTCCCTAGATCAATACATGAGCTATCTTGGGGATATCCCTCCTCCCCCCTCTCTAATTACACTGTGAGTTATTAGAGATCAGGGACCAGATCTCACTTATCTTTATAGTCAAAGCATTAAGTATGCATAGACTTGACACACAGTAGAAGCTCAATAAATAAATTGTATTGGGCTTTCAAGGAGGCCCTAAAAGCAATTATAATATGGATAAGTAAGAATGGGGATGATAGGAGCTAAGATTAAGGATGAACTTATAACTGGTCCCATATTTCTTTAAGATACTAATATGCCCTAGCACTGTGCACAGGAGTGGTACTGCTGCTGCTGGTAGAGAGAAATTAAGGGGAACCTTTGAGATAGTAGCATATTTTATGAGCAACCCGGTCTGAAAGTAGATTTGTTTTCTTCCCTGTTTTTTCTTCATAGTTGTTATTTCTAGTACCTGCAATTAAATAAATCAAACTGCCACATCTAACCATTTTCAGCGCATATTGTCTATTTAAAGCTGAATATAGCTAGATTCCCAGAACACTGGATTCCTATAATGGTTTCATTTCTTTCTTCTCAACAGTTGTGTGTGTGTGTGTGTGTGTGTGTGTGTGTGTGTGTGTACTTTTTCACATCATGACTTATCTAGTTAAAGGAGAAAACTTCCAAAAAAAAAAAATCACAGCACAACTGAATTTAACCTGATCTGATTAAAATTATGAAAACAAAAACAAACCAGTTTGCATAGACTGTGTCTTAGCTTGCTTTCCAAACATTAGATCAACCTGTAGCATATAAAACTTTTAACATCAAAATTTTTGCTCCCTAAAATATGTAATGTGAAGAGGGAGTATAATAGCCATGTAATTAACGTGCAGCCCTTTGACACATATTAGGTCTCTAGGGTCCACATTAATGTACATGGGTTAGTATCATTCAGACTCTTTCTTTAAAATGGCCTCCTTCTTTCCTCTGTGTCCAAAGAATGATCTTGGGTGTAAGAAAGAGAAGTCTTTTGAAAAGTTTCTTTTTTCAGCTGTCTTTCTTTCATTAATCAATGAAGTCTACAGCAACGTATTAAGTGCTCACTAAGTACCCCTTACAATAGGGGATATAACGATGAATAAGACTAGATTCATCTTCTTGGTGAGCAGCAGAAGAGTTATGGTGATGATACGTGGTGATAGCAAACCGCATGGAGCCCTGTTACTGAGAAGCTGGGGAAGGCCTCTGAGAAGTGAATTTTCCGCTGGATCTGGGAGGTGGGGCTGGTGTTTGGGGGAACTGGAGAGAGGAATGCTACGGTCTGAATGTCTGTGTCCCTCCAGGATTCACATGTTGGAATCCTGCTCCCCCAAGTGATGATATCAAGAGATGGAGTCTTTGGGAGCCAACTGGATCATTCTGTGTATGGGGAGTTTCATCTTCTTAACGAAGAGGTTCAAGGGAGTCACCTTGCCCCTTCCACCACATGAGGACGCAGCAAAAAGATAGCATCAGAGACCAAGAAACCAACTCACACTAGACACTACCTCTGTGGGCACCTGGATCTTGGACTTGCCAGCTTCCAGAATACTGAGAAATGAATGGCTGCTATTTATGAAGTCTACGGTAGTCACTTGAGCAACCTAAATGGACCAAGACAAGGAGAATTGGAGAAAGGCCCTTCGTTTCACTCAGGAAAATGAAAGTATACTGCAGCTGAGGGATCATCTCTACTTTGGAAGTGGGGAGGCTTTTGGAAGTGACAGAGGGGAGAGCAGGTAACTAGAACTCAAGTCCTTAAAGGCTCTAAAAAGAAAAATGGGCTTCTTCTTTCAAGTTTAGACATCTGCTTCTCCAACGGCTGTCTGCATGTTCAACAGGGGCATTTAAAACTTTAGAGCAAACACAGTGCAGCTTCCTAGAGCTGAGTGCAAATCAATCCTAACAAGCCCCTTCAGAAGGACCTGCTTTTCCCTCCAAAAGAAGAGCCACATTGCCCATGTTAGGTACATTCCATCTTTCTTTCCTTTCGACTTTGTATCTGAATACATGTTTACGCTTTAAGTGAAAGGATAGTGATTATAACACCTTTTATTAAGACTACCACATGTCATGCATTTCATTTACATTATGATGCGAATCCTCTCTTCCTTGCCCATTTCCTATTGTGCTCATTTTGCATAGGAGAAAAGTGAGACATATAGTTTGAAAGGGTGAGGTCGGAATTGGCAAACAAGCTTGTCTGACCCCAAAGATCATTTTATAAGTTTTTACATTATTTCAATTCTGGTGAGAAAAAGGTAGGCTTAGCCAATCATTTCTGGGGTCAGATGAGTCCTGATCATACTTGTATGTGGGTCTTCTAATTTCAGAGACAAAGCAATACTTAGAGGTGTAAGGCTGGGGACACTGAGCACTTACAGAGTCTCTACCCAGTTGCCACCTTTATTTTTCAAAGTCAAGGGACCAAAATTCAACCTTGAGGCTAGGGATATAAAACACACAAACTTTATGCCAGAGTGGAGCACCAATTTCTGCCCCAGCCCTCAAATCTGAGCAATGCATATATGTAGAAGCCTTCTTTACACCTGCACATGGCAACTAGAATCAAACAAGAGAGCATCCCTCAGGCCCTCTATGCTTTAAGAACATT